>NW_005434670.1:957566-993963 GCF_000315625.1 Guillardia theta CCMP2712
TCCTCCTCCCTCCTCCCCTCCTCCCTCCTCCCTCCTCCTCCTCCCCTCCCTCCCTCCTCCCCTCCCCCTCCCTCCCTCCTCCCCTCGCCCCTCCCTCCCTCCTCCTCCCTCTCCCCTCCTCCGCTCCCGTCCCCCTGCCCTCGCCTTCCTTCCCTCTCTGTCGACTTCTCCTCTCTCCATCTGTGTCCCGCCTCTTCTATATTGCAAGTCCGGCACCCTCTGCCTCTACTTCATCATCCCAGCCGTACGCGCTCCCGCTCTCTCTGACTCTTTCACAGCTCGCCGATCAAACAGGGAAGGGAGCCATCGGCTTCAAAGATTTCACTCGCCTCCTCTACGTCAGGACCAGGTCGTTCGTCCCTCGTGTCAGTGACGTCGACTTACCCTCCAGCAGGAAGTGCTCTGATTGCAACACAACAGTCCTTCGCCAATGACCGTCCTCTTCTCCTCCTCGTCCACGACAACGTTACAACAGCCACAACATGATTCTTTTGATTATTCTTTCATTCCCCTCCTCTTGTAAATAGGTGTGACAGCACTAATCAATAATCGAGTACACCAGCTCAGCTGTCTAGCGAGCACACAAGCAACCGCTCTACCCTCATGCTCCTCAGCTTGCAAAGATCTTCCAGCGTCAGCCACAAGTTCGGAACCACCCTGATCAATCTGTACGCGTCGTCGTAGGACAGAGCAAGGAGGAGAGAGTCTTCCGATGCCTGAACGTCTGCTCCCCTCTTGCCCTCTGATAGCGCTCGTTCCTTGGACAGGCCCTGCTTCAGCAGCCGGCAGATCTTCATGACAGACATCTCCCCGAAGCACTCCCCCTTCTCCAGCTTGTCGATGATCACCCCGTCCAGCATACAGATGCAGCTCCCTGATGCAACCCAGAACATGTGAGTTCCTATCGAATCCTTCTTCGCAATAATCTCGTCCTTCTTGGCCACGCTCACCGTCATCCGGTCAGCAATCTCTCGCAGGCAGTTCATGTCCACCCTCCGAGCACGGATCGTGCTGCTCTGCAGCAAAGCAGCGACTCGTCCATCGATGTCGAGGGGAGAGTTCTTCACCGCCTCGATCCTCAACTCCAGCAGCCTCGTTCTCTTCATCCTCTCGCTGTTGACCCTGATGCAATCCTCCAACGAGAACCAGAGGTTTGGTACCATCCTCATCAACGGCAGGACGACCTTGTAAGACAGCTCAAGCAAGGTGCAAGTTTCCATGGCAACAATGTCGGCTGATCTCCGGCATTCCTGCAGTGCTGTCTTAATGTCGACTCCATCTCTGACCAGCTTGCAGAGCTTCACGACGAGCATCTCCCCAAAGCATCTTCCAGGCTGAAGAAAGTCTATGACCTTGTTGTCCAGGATACACTCACAGCACCCGGACACCAGCCAGAACATGTGGGTCCCATGGCATCCCTTCCTCGCTATGAAATCTCCCCTCTCCACAATGCGCACAGACATCTTCTGTGCAACGAACTGGAGGCAGGTTGCATCCACTGCCCTTGCTCGTATGATGGGCGAATTCATCAGGATCTGCATCTTTTCATGGAGATCGATGCTCCCCCTCCTGCTACACCTCGGCGATTCCTCCTCTTCATTACACTGCTTTTGATGTGCCTCCACCATACTCATCGGAATTCAACTGCTACGACTAGTTCTTCCTACTCATCAGCATTGCTCAAACCTTCCTGTGCTCGAACCCTTCTCTCTATGTCTTGGTATTGCCCTCAGATGACTGTCTTCTCTCTCTCTCCTCTCCTCTTCACTCCTCTCCTCTACTTCGCTGCTGCTCGCCCTCGCCCGTGGCTTTCGATTCCTCCCGTTGCGTCTGCAGGGAATGCACGGGATACCGAGAGGTCGTGGTAATTATCGAAAACACTTCTTTTCGAATACATAGAGATTTGGTTTCTTCGAAACGCTGTAGTTTGAGAACCAGGGCATGCCGGTCACAGGGTTGTTGGACCCCCTTCTCCTACTGTGAAATCAAATCAATTGGAGGTGGGTCATCTCCAAGCAATTATATTGACCAATTTATGCACGCAGTGTCGGGTCGCCTGAATTGGGGGTAGGGTGCTTCTGAAAGAGGTCAAGGGTCGGAAAAGACGGTCCAAATATTGAGATTTTGGGGTGGGTGGTGGAAAATTTGGGGGTACCCTACAACACCCCTGGGATACAACAGGGTGGATCGGGGGTGGTTGTAGCTTACACGACAGAGGGGGGTGGTGGACCATGACTGCCTGTTGTGCCATGTGACAGGTCCCGGACCTACCCCATGTGAGAACGGGACCCACCCACCCCACCTCTCGATTCACCATCCCGTTGGCCCCCGGGACGCTGGGTTGGGGGTTGCATTGGCTACTTCACAATCCAACGCCCCCACACCAGGCTCATCGTTTTCTCGAATCTAGCACTAATATCAAATGCGATAGTGCAGCTCACCTTTGTAAATCCTGCACCAGATTGAGGACCTCTCCGGCTGTAAACGGTCACGAGGTCTCCCCCGGACTGATGAGTCGGTCTACGGGCCGGGGGCCGGGGGTCCGAGGATGGCCCGGGCGTGGCACTGCGGCATGTGCCACTGCGACTGTTGTGAGTCCGTGGAGGGCTCGCCGGGGTCGTTTTTTACTCAAAGTTAAGTTAAAAATCTTTACTCAAAGTTAAGTTAAAAAATCAGTACCGTGCTCATCGGCTCTTACCGTACTGTTCGGATTTTCATAGCCGGGGCCCGCCGCAGCAGACGGGCAGCCGCGCCGCTGAAGTCGGACCATCGCTGAGTCGCGGCCGGATTTCCGAAGTTCTCTCAGCTGAGCTGCGGCGAAGGTACTGAAAGCCTGACTCGGAGTATCATGCGGCATGGCAGTTCAGTTAAAGCACTGAGTAGCCGGGCGGCCTGGCAAGATGACCGTACCGTACTGTGAGGGTCAACTGAGTTGCCAGGTTGAGAGTCGGCGGCGGCGAGGCTCGCTGTCTTTTCCGACCGAGAGTCTCACTGTCGGCCCGGACGGCACGGGCCGTACGGTACGGTCAGAGTCCGATGAAGTTCGCCCGGCCCGGGTCACCGGTATCATAGTATCCGACCGATCATACTGATATGATAGTCAATGTCAGTGATTGGCAGTCACCGTGCAGTACGGTATGCGGCGCGGCCTGTCACGGCGCACAGTGTCGAGAAGTTCAGATGTCACAGTGTGCATTCCATGGCATTTTCTAATGCTCGCTTTTGATCATTTTCGAGCGGGGTACTTCAGCCCAGGATTTTTGAATGGTCGGCGCACTGAAAATTTGTACCAGAAACTTCGATAATGGTTGAAAGTATGTTTGAATCGGGGACCGTGTCGAGCAGTTTTAGGTTTACAAGTATTCTTGCTTCCTCCAAACAACAAGGTTTCAAACATTAAAACTATTTTTGACCTTACACGCTTTTACACGCCTGGGGGGTGCATATACAACCAAATCGCCTGCCCTACCCTTCCCCCATTGCTCTGCATCCGCACCCGCCGGCGCAGGCGGCGTTTGTTTGAATCCCAGATGGCTCTCAGCCAATGGCTCTTTCATCTTATTCAAGCTCCAGGCCATCCAAGGTTGGATCATGTGTGAATGTTTGTACTTTTGCGGCATACTGCAAGACGACGTTTCAAACAGCTCGAGCTTGTTTTTCAAAGGAAGCTGTAGGAATCAGCATCGCCATGGATTCCAGAGCCTAGGGCTGTTTTCGAATCCTTTTGATGCTCATTGCAAGATGGAGAATTGCTCGTTTTTGGTGATCAAGCATCCACAACCCTCTTTCGTATGCTTGAGCTTCGAGCACATCTCTGACTGTAGAGTTGTTTGGTGTCTAGATTGTTTCTCGTAAAGGATCTCTCTGATTAGGCAATTGATTGTTGTTTTGGTTGGCATTCTACAAGACCCATACTTCCTCCTCTCTGTGTCAACCAAGCACATAAGCATAAGGCATGTCAGTCGTGTAGGCAACTTGATTGCAAATAGATCGCAAGTGTAAGATCTATGAACTATTCAACGCCATGAATGCCGGATGTGAATGAACTTCCCTCAGGACTTCTCAGTATCAGAACCAGCGAGCTAAGACATAAGGTAGAGTCTCCATTGAATATCATTCCTGCGAATGTAATGTTTTTATCAGTTGTGGGGAAGAGAAGCATGGAGACAAGCGGGTGCCCAAGCGAATAGGAACATCTTGCGGATGTAGGTTTGGACAAAGACGGCGATGATTCCGAGGTTGTGAAACAGGCAGCGAAAAGATGCTGAGGTTTTCGGAGTTCATAAACATGGCTTGTGACGAGCATGTCACACGTAAAGCGATGGAAAACAACAAACAAAAATTGTAAAGCAATCGAAAGCAACGAAAATCAATTGAAAACAACAAACAAAATTCTTCTCAAACGTCTTACTCCTTGACTTCAACCACTGATTGAACATCATTTTGACCTCGGTCATATCTCGACAAATCCGATTGTACTCCGCCGCTGAACAGAAAGTTGTTTGCGCCATCTTTTCAACGAGTGGTGCCGGGTTTGCAATCGAGAAGTGAGAGATTTCACAGTATTTATTATTTTCGATGTCGTCTTCATGAAAAAATATATACCCATGCACTCTGAAATTATCGTGGAGATCATCGTTGGCATGCTCCAACATGCAAGGAAAGCTGAAGAAACACATTTTTGGTATAGCATTCATTTCATCCGTATCCTTGTAAATTGATTGATAACAATCACGGTTTCCAACCTTGTTCAAAATTCTTTTCAGGGCCACACAGGGCACTCGATTAGTTATAATGGTTTCGTCTACATGTTCCAAGAGGACTCCATTGTACATGATGTACACTTCGACAACCTGTGCATCTGAGTGCAGCGATTTGATCATGCCCAGTCGATTCACTTCAACGCCCCTGTGATCTTCACACTGATATTGAACCCCTGTGCCAGGCTCAAGAATAATATTCAAATTACTGCTTGGCTTTTTCCAGTACATCCTGGGCAAGTCTCGATCATCAACTGACGTATGCAGGATCATTCGAAGCTTCAAATCTTGAGGTGTCTTTGACTCATCACAAGTCTCTTCCTGCTCCAAGAATGTATCGAAATCTTCCTGCCTTCGCCTTCTCTGAATTCCATTTGTTGCTGATACACGACGGTGAAGATTCATTTGTTGGTGTCTATAACTGGAGCGCAAGGGAAAGGGAAGCAACGGGGAGAGAGGGGAGCAGGGGGGAGGGAGGGAGCAGGGAGGAAGGGAGGGGAGCAGGGGGGAGGGAGGGAGGGAGAAGAGCATGGAAGGAGGAGGGGAGGGATACTTGCAATGGAGATCTCAGGATTTTTAATGAAAATTATTTGCTCTTTGATCGGGGGCAAGGGGACCTGTGTTTCGGTGGCACCCTATAGACATAGGGTAGGTATCCATATAAAACAACCGGTGTAGAAAAAAAAGATTGCCGTTGCTAGCTGGCATACGACTCCTTGATTTGAAAACAAAAATACTTATTGGCTGGATTTACTACACTCGTCAATGGCTGACACTAATAAGATTTCATGAGCGTGTATCGAAATATACGAATAACCCTACCCCCTCCACATCAGACAAACATACCGGTACACAGGGTAGAGAGCAGCCAAGAGGCGTGTAAGCCGGAACTCAAATGCTTAAAACAAATATAAAAGAGTACTGAGTGGTACAAATCATCCTGGTACAAAATTGACTAAAAACTGTATGCTTATGATCAAATTAACAGGTACAAGTGTTTGTTAAAAGGATATTAATTTATAATTGGGCATTAGTAAATGCCATGGAATGTTTCCTCACTCCGAGGCTCATAGAGCCGGCCGGCGGCTCCGAAACAAACTTAACTCAGTTCCGGTGGTAACTTGCCGGGCGCGAGCGGCCCGCCGCGGCGGCACTGACTCCCGGGCGGGCCCGGCCGGAGCCGGGCCCGGGAACCCCTAATAAGTACCCGGCTAGTTCGTTTCAAAAGTTTCCGGGAGAAAATTTGACCACCAGTGGGATGGCGGCGAAGACTGAGGGAGGAAAGGGGAGGCCATGGCTGGAAGAAGGGAACCTGCTGCTCACGTAAGAAGCCATTTGTTACATCCCTTCTATCTATCATCATCCTCATCTCTCCTCCTTCGCTCAGGATGATTGGCATTCACCACTCTGCCACCGTCTCAGTGCACTGAACTTCGCGGCTCTGAGTGACCGTCGGGTATGCAGGCCGCGAGAAGCGGAGTGGCTGCTGGGGCCCAACACGTCGAGCTACGGGAAGAGGACAACGGGCCCCTCGAAGCCGCAAGAAGGCAGTGAGTTGTCAGCCGCTGAAAAGCTTGAGGTGATAGCTCTGCGTCCTTGTAGGTACGAGGGAACAATCTTTGCGAGAGTGCGTCGAATCCCTTTCAACCATCGTTGCTGGAGGTGACCATGTGGTGTTCGAATCGCTTGCATCGCTATCTTTCACTGTCGTGCATGTCCTCGATGTTGCTGTCATGATCATCCTGGTCGTTGCTGCGACCTCGATCAAGAACGTAGATCCTAGTTCTGATATTTGCTTGCTTGCTCCTCCTCTCCGTCGCCACCTTCGTCCCTTCGTCCTCCTCCTCCTCCTCAACCTCAGTGCAACTGACTTTCGCTCCCAGTGGAGCGCTCGAGCTCGCTTCTTTTTGATCAGCTCCAAGTGCGTGAGAGCGTGATGAGAAACATGAAGAAATGGGCTGAGCAGGACCAGGAGAAGGCGATTTCAAGGTGATGAACGCTCTCAAGTTTGCAAGATTGCAATGAGACAACATGGCAGAAACGATGAAATCATCGAGCTGCGCCAGAGATGCGACGAGGTGATAACATGCAGGTCAAGGGAACATGTTGAGACCCTGGCAGTCGAACGAGATGCTGAGAGTGGCAGTGGAGAGCAACAAGGCGCTCAGGGTGCATATGATCACATTGCAGGTGAACTAGAGAGCTCTATCAGTGAGGTCTGACTTGCTGCTGTTGAAGAGAGATGGGCAGCAGCTGCAGCGGGCGGTTGACGACGCGCGATCAAAGCTCGGTAAATCAGCGACAACTTCTGTGAGGTCGCACGTGTTGGATGTGATGTTTTCATGCGGAACAGTCGCAAGTGAGAGGCGATGGAAGGAGAGCACCGTAGAGGAGGCAGCGGCACTCCAGCGATGTCGGTAATGAAGGAGGTACAGGGGCGCCCAACTCTGACGTGTCGCAGGAAATCTTTGATCCTAGCGAAAACACTTTCGTCATGGAAGAGCTGTTTGCTCCTCTCGCAAGACCTTCATCGCGTTCAGCAAGACACCAAGATCGGTAGAGTTGTACGGGTTGAGACGTTCGTATTTCTCACTTTTCTTTTGCTCAGCGAATCGAATGACGATGCTGTCTTTCTGGAACATGTTCAGGCTTGACATGCAGAGAGCTTTTCGCCGTTGGAAGATATGTTACCTGTTCGGGAGGGAGCTGGAGTCACGTTGTTTGAATCCTTGGAAGAGAAGTCTTAGCAGAAACAAGAAGAGAATTGTCATGTGGAGGTGGGCAGATGAAGGTTGAATGGTTTGTTGATCGAGTTTGTTGGTGACGTGGAAAGCAGCACAAAGACACAACAGGCTAATGAAAAGTAAGAAGAAATTGATCAGAGGGGTGAGGAGACGGCTGAAAGCTTCAAGTTTTCTCCGTTGGTGGAATCAAGTCAAATCGCAGGTAAACACGAAGTCTGATCTCAGCGAGATTTCTCACAAATTGACCAGATGATGAAACGTTTTATGCCAAATGTGAGAAGAAGGAAGATCACTTGGCAGTACTTCAGAACCTGGTCTGTTTTCACCTCTTGCATCCTGGTACTTCCATGTCTCTGCGATTGGTCGCATCCCTTGTGATTTCTGTCAGCACCTACGAAAGTCTGAGAGAAAGAGATTGGTGGAGTGGAAAGTCTGTGCAGAAGAAAGGATCAAGCTCACGCTCGAATCGTTCAACACGTTGAGGAAGGTCGCGGTCAGATCAGGAGCAGCGAGGAAGCTTGCTGGCCTTCTGCTGGTGATCTTGCTCTACCCCCGTTGGTTCTTACAGGCACTTGTGCAGAAGTGTTGGAGGAGAAACGCGCTGAGGAGATGCTTCAACGCGCTCAACCAAGTGTCGTGTCACACACAAAGAGTCCAGGGGGCTCAAAGAAGATCAAAGTTTGCCATCCTGTTCTTCAGCTTGCACATGTGGAGAAGAGAAATCAGCCTTTCCATCCGAACGGACCTGAGGCGAACGATCGAGACGTCGCAGGATACCGCTTCTCTACTCCATCACTTCAAGAGCTGGGCCAGCATGACTGGCAGGGCCTCGTGGAAACCGACACTCTCATGCAGAGTACAACATGTGTTTGCAAGGAGACGGTTTTTGAGATGCGCGTCTCTGTTTCTCAGGTGAGAAATCCACATGTCATTCTGTTCTCGATGCTCTTTCCTTCCCGGCTCCTGACTTCTCCCTCCCTCCAAATCTGCAGCGTGCTCTACAACAAGATCTTGGCAGGGAGGAAAGTGATCGGCAAACTCCGGCGGCAACAGCTCATCAAACTTGGCAAGCTCCTGAGGCGGTGGAAGAAGAGTTATGATGAGAAAAGAAGGAGGGGGTTATCATCCTGGATCAGGAGAAGGAGAAGAAATGTGATACGATGAGAACTGCACTGAGCCTTCTGACAGCGGCACAGGCGCAAGTCAGGAGGAGAACTCTGCACTCTTGGAGCGATCTTGCTGCCCATGAGAAGTTTGTCAGGAACTTCACTGTTCACTTGCTGTGCAGATATATGATGAGGAATCTCACGGATGCTTTTCTCATGTGAGAACGACATCTTGGCAAGCCGCTTCTCACTTTCCACGCAGGTGGTTGGAGACGATGGTCCTCGCCAGGTCCAGACGCCATTTCTTCAAAATGCTCGCAGCTCGCACGAGGAGGAGACGCTGTCGACAGACGCTAGCGAGCATGGTAGATGCTCATCTGGGCAAGAGAGCAGGTGAAAGTGTAGGAGGCGTCCTCCTTCAATGACGAGCAGGCAGACGAGCTGAGGGAAGCAGAGGACAGGCTTGTCGATGCCATCGTTCAGGTGAGGTAAACGATGTAAAGGGAGGGAGGGATAACGAGGACGAGACAGGCGTGTGCTGGAAATGGCACCACTAAGGAAATCTTTGAAGCTGCGATTCAGAATGTTCACAGCACAAAGAAGGTAATGTCAATAGCTGGAATAAATGTATGACATGTTCATCTGTGACTCTTCGCTCTCTTTCATGACTCAGTTCTCCCTGGTCTTCTACCTCTCCCTCGCTCTCCCTCTCCCTCCCCCTCCCCCTCCCCCTCCCTCCTCCCTCTCCCTCTCCCCCTCCCTCTCCCTCTCCCTCTCCCTCTCCCTCTCCCCCTCCCTCTCCCTCTCTCTCTCCCTCGTTCTCTTCCTCTTTTATACGATAAGCTCCACTGCATCACCGCTGTTATCCAGCTGCAGGCCAATGAACAATCTGCCGTAAGCCTCCTCAATCCGATCGATCGCCATCGCTGCTCCTCCTCGCATCTGCCAAGTAGCTCAGCTTCCTTCTCCTACCCGCTCGCATCCACCAGCAAGAACGTGACGACCGCAGCGTGCGGGTCAAGCTCAACCGACAAGATGTCTTCCTCTAGCACGTCTGCGAGGAGTCAGACTGAGCGCATGCTGCTGGCACAAGGTACCGCATCCTCTATTGGCGGACACCAGGACCCCATCCTTCCACATGCCGAAGGTCTGGTCCACGAGGTAGGATGAAAGCTTGAGGTGCAGCCAATCGCGATCGAGCAGGTTTGCTGCAAAAGAGGTGAGGGAGGGAGATGAAGGAGGAGGAAGAGGCGGAGAAGAAGAGAAGAGGAGGAGATGAAGGAGGGACAGGGAAGGAAGGGGGGCAAGGAACAGGAGCCGGGAGAGATGATAGGGGTGAGGAAGAGGAGAGATGATAGGGAGGGGAGGGGGGTCAAGGAGGAGGGAGAGGCTGAGAGTATACATCGCCTCGAACGGAGAGCGTCGACAAACCCGAGGCGAAACCCTCCTGTCAGCCTGAGGATACGAAACTTGTTGTGCTTCAGCGTGACGTCACAAGTGCTGGAGCTGCTAACCTTGTACTCGACGGTCCTCCGGCTGTTGGAGATTTCGAGGAAGAAGTGCGTCAGGTCCTACCAGATACTTTAGGAGCTCCTTCTGTTCCTTGCGAACTCTCACTTGCACTCTTAGCCGATCGTCGCCCCCCTCCGGCGTTGCGCCGAAGATCATGTCGCACAGCGTGCAAACTTCTGTCTTGGATCGTGTTTGGATACAGATCTCCTGAGAAACATCAACGCCAAGTCATCTCGACCCTCCCACGTCGCTCCTCCAACACCTCCAATGGTCTTCTTGCTTCCAGCAGGTACCTCTCGAGCAGCTTCCGAGGGATGTAGTCATAGTCTTGCAGACAACCTTATAAATGTCATCAGCTCCTTCTCCTCCCCCTCACGCCTCATCCTCCCCCTCACCCTCGAACCAGCTCGTCGGCACAGCCTCCGCCATCCTCTTGGCAACGGGCCTGGGAGAGTCGACAAACGTCTTGAACATGAACCCCGTCGCAAGCACTCTCCCTCCCCGCCTCTCCTCCAACCCTCCCATCCTCGGTCCGGCACCTCTGAACACGCTCCTCTCAACAGATCCGTTCATCACTCTCCCCCAACGAATCAAGTCGCTGCGGGTGATGTGTACAACCTTCAGGTGGGTCCGATCGAGCGAGACCGGGACGAGCCGGTCGGAGAAACTCCCACGGGCGTCATACCTCTCGTACTGCAACAGCATCTCCCCGTACCCTTGCACCTGGTACACTTCTCCAGGCACTAGGCTCGTGCCCAAGAACTTTGACACCAGCTCGTACACCCTCCCTCCCTTGACCAGCTCGCTCTCCCTGATACTGACCTGCCCTCCATCCTGCGCCTGCAGCGGGAGGAAGGTTCGGTCCGGCGCGTGATCCCCATGCAGTGCCCGCCTGAGCTCCACCTGGTTGCAGGTGATGAGGGTGTGGATGGCGAGCAGAAGTCGCCCTGGTGAAGACTCGCCAGAGCTCTCGATCTCTTGTGCAATCGTGACCAGCAGGCTGCCCAACTCATCGTCCTCTCCAGCTGAACCCTGGTACTCTTCGTCCAGCTGGTCGTCTGCCGGCATGTCTGCACGGAGCTTGAGGATCTGAGCGACAAGATCCTCGCGCTCGAAGAATTGCTCTACTTCTACTCCTGCAGCGCGCAGCTCGAACTTCATCTCGGAGACTGACATAGTTGGCGGGTCACGGACCACCTGCAGCAACCTCTCAAGCAGGTCGTTCCTCTCGAACAACCCCTCGACGGAGATGTTGCGGTCCGCCAACATTTGCCTGCACAGAATGGTCAGGGTTCAGTCAGACTTCAACTTCCCAGCACTTGATCTCAACCACACTCAGCCTGTCGTAGGCTCGCCGTAATCTCCTCATCCCCTGGTCCGCCGGGTTCTGACTTGCGGCTCTCAGGAGATCGCGGATGGCTCTAAAAGCCGGAACAACTCTCTTGCTCTCCATCAGCAGCAGGTTGCGGAGGCTCTGCTTCAAAAGCCCCGTCCCTCTGTCCTCGCTGTCGTCCTGCGGCCCAGAATGCCTCCAGACAGTGATCGCTCCGTCGCTCGCTCCTGCAGTCACGATCGTCCCTGGATGAGCAGAGAAGGAGATGGAGCATATCATGGATCCGTGCATGGATGAGGACACGAGAATCGGTCCCTCGACATGATCGCAATACCTCAGGAAAGAGAGCTTGTCGACGACTTCTCGATCCTCTACCGACGTCAGGAGCCTGGAGAGCAGGTACATGGCACTCTCCGCCTCCTCCTCGCTGTCTTTCTGCTGAACTGCCTGTAGGAACACGAGGCTGAACACCTGACGACTTGTGTGCGACCAGAGCTTGATCCTGCTCATGACAGTCAGGCTGTTTAAGAGGAGAGGAGAGCTCCACCTGCGGGAGGAGATATGGAGCAACTTAGCAACGTCTTCTATCAGGCCCAACTCGAAATCGTTTGTCACTCGCTCGTATCCTATGTCCCTCTCGAACTCTCCGGTCATCACCAGCCAGACGCCGCGATGGTCAGCGACGGGAAACTCTGTGAGCATCAGCCTCCCTTCGGCATCCGCCATGGCCAGCTTTGTCCCTCTCATCGCCATGGTCTTGAACTTGACGCTGCTCGAGTTCTGTATCGAGCTAACGGCTGGTCCGATCGGCGAGGTGTGTGAGTGAAAGTCTGCCAGGTCGGAATCGGCAGCCCTCACGAGCTTCAGGGTCTTGACGTTCCAGAGGTTCACGTGCAACGAGCGATCGTGACAGGCCTGTACGCTGACGTTGTCTTTCATCCAGTCGAGGCTGAGAACAGCTTCGTCCGCCCTCGATGAGTCCTGGCAGCTGCCCAGGTAGATGTGCGAAGGCTCGTTCAGTTTCAGCAGCTCTACCAGCAGCCTTGCTTCCTCGTTCCTCAGCCCGTCAAGGTTTCTCTGCAGCATCTCGAGCTGTTTGACGTTGGCCGCGTAAGTCTCTTCCAGCTCAGCGATCCTCTCACCGATCTGATCTGTCTTGCGCAACTTGAACGCCTCCAGCGCCTCCACTTGCTCGTCGAATCGTTTCCTCCGAGACATTGACACCTCACACCTGTGAACACAGATGTTGAGCTCTCCCTGAATCTTGTCCGTTTCTTTGGCGAGTTTCTTGGCTTCATCCGCCAACCCTCGAGCTTGGTTGATGTCGTCAGTCCCGATGCACTGACTCAATAGTCAGACACCATCTTCCGCATCGCCTTCACTTACCTTGAGACACTGAAACAACTGCAGCAAGAGGCGAGCGTCGACTTTACCGACAAGTTCTTCAGCCTTGAATTGAGCTAGCCTGTCAATGCACTCCAGCTTTCTGATCAAGAATTCATCGAGCTCCGCCTTCCACGCGCCTCTCACTGAAGCTTCGGGGAAACTTCTCGAGAAGTTCTCTTGGATGTGATACTTGATGTCTTCCAGCGACTCCGCGGCGTATTCAAGAGCCTCCTGCACCAACAGGATCGACTGCTCCCTCAGCTTAGGTCGGTTCGCGTACGCGTTCCTCAGAGGGGGCCGGTCGGTGAGCAGGGCATACTTCCTGAGCTGCTTGAGGTTAGACGACTTGGCGTGAGGTTGACAGCAAGTCTGGATGAGAGTAGCGAGCAAGACGCCGTCTGCAAAGTCCCAGTGAATGCAATCAAAGTCCAGCGAAAGCTTGAAGATCTCTTCTGCCCAGCGCTTGAAAGCCACGTGACCGTGGGTGTCGAAGATGTCGATCAACCCACTCGCAGTCCCCACCGCCAAGTGATTGCCGTCTGGAGAGTAGCGAACGCAAGTGAGAGATGTGAATCTTTGCAGGAAGTCGATCTGGTGGATGGGCTTCAGATCAGCATCGAGTATCATACACCTCTTGTTGGCTGCTACTGCAATGTGACTGCCGTTGGGCGATATGTCAGCAGAGGTCACCGACGAGTGGAGGTGACAAAAGTCGACGCAGGTCAAACGTTGACTGTCCCACTTCTGTATGAACCCATGGTATGTCGCTGTGAGGAACCAGGGAGACGTCGGGTTGCAGCAGACGTTCACCACGTGCTGACGAGGCACTCCCTCGCAGACCTTGTAGCCCAGCTGGAACCGATCCCACGAGCTCATGACGAAGAGAGAGCCGCAGCTAGGCTGGATCAAGACGCTCTGGTCGAAGAAGTCAAACGAGCACCCGACGGCAGCATGCTTCTCTTCCGACGGTTGAGGGTCACCCAACGAGACCGAAAGACTCGCAACCTGCTCGATGAAAATGTTCGGCTCCTCGCTCAAGTGAACCTGCCGTCCGTCGCACACGAAGTAGAAGGTTTTAGACTTGATTGCTGGAGGCTTTCCATATGCGGATGTAGGAAATTGCAACTTGTGTCTGAGAGTATCCAGAGAGTCTTCGCCAGCCATTGCCACAACGTCCAAAGTGACAACATCGGAAACGATCGGAACGAAATATCGCATGACTTTCTTCGTCTGGAAATTCCAAATCTTTGACAAGCCGCTGCCCTCACAAGTCAGAATGCAAGAGTCTTGATCAAAGGTATTGTGGACGATGATTCTCGAGATGCTGCAATGATGCATGTGATACACTCTCATCAATCGACCGAACTCAAACTCGTAGATGTTCCCTAGTTCACATCCGAACACCACTCGCTGGTAACCGACGTATGCAGCAGCGGTCATGGAGGGGACGGAAAGGTGGTCCGCTGCTTCCCCGGCCCTCACTGAGAAGTTCCATGACAAGTCTCCGCCCGTCCGCGTCATCTTGACAAAGTCTGGAAGTCCAATGCCGAAAGTGACGAACTCAGGTGACGAGACTCGTGCGAAGGGATCAAAAACCAAGTGATCGAGGAACTCAGTGAAGGTGAACCTTCCTATCACTGCCTCGCGCTCATAACTGAGAATGAAGACGAAGCTCTTCTTGCCGCGACCCAGCAAAGCTACATCACAACTCTTCGGAAGGAACTGGATCTCCTGTATCTTGACCTGAAACAAGGAATCAATCGCAACCCTTTTGTGCACTTCCAGGCTTATGACGTCCCAGATGATTATGGTTCTTTTGGTACGAACGCTCAAAGTGCACACTCTCTGTCTTTGGACATCCAGGTCAACCGATACAATCTCGTCGTTACCGTGTTCGAGAAAGTGTCGCTGACTGTTGTTCCTCTTGTCAGACAGAACTGCAGTCGACCGATGGATCGAGAGGTATTCCCCAGTGCACACCACAAAAATATTTGTTGAATGATGACTGCGCCTCCCATGCAATGAGTGGACGCGGAGAGATTGGCCTCGATAGACGAACATCTCAGAGTCCAACTCGTCTTCACGGAAAGCTTCAAAGTCGTCGACCTTGAGTCGCTGCTTGTCGTAGCTGACGGTAGTTTGCTTCTCCTCCTTGTGGGAACTAGCAGGCAACTCTGATATCTTGCGGTGGCTCTGGATGGTCTTCTGCACAAGCTTCCATTGTACAACACTCCCTTCCCCGTGAGAGCAAGTCAAGAGATGGTTGCCGACGAACGAGAGAGCGCTGACTTGAGCTGTGTGACATGTGTACTTCATGCTGTGAGGATCACGAGACGTGCAAGGGAACCTACAAACAATTACGTCTGATCCAGAGCTGTAGCTCAGAGTGTCTTTGAAGAGCATACTTCTGTCTACTTGCAATGTTGTCCTGTCGTTTGACGTATCTTCATCGTTGACAATCTCCAGAACAGATTGCTCCATCGTACAAGAGTGCGAGGCCCACTTGACATCTAGAGGGATTTCTCCTCCTCTCCGACTTGTGCAGGAAACAGGTGAGTGGTTGTTGTAATGTATTCCCCAGAACAAGAGCTCTTTGCTCGCAGAGTTTGCCCTGACATAATTCGAGTCGAGCGACCAGTCCAAGTACAAGATGGATGCTGTCGATCCTGACATTTTCATGAACTTTTCAGCAAGATTGTGAGACCTGCGAATATGGACAAAGTGATCTCCAGTCGACAATGCCAAGAGCTGGTCGTTTGGAGCAAATTTCACACCGATCACGCTCTTGCCACATTTCAAAGCTGCTGAGAGGATTTGGAAAGTCAGTTTCCCTCCTTTCAAGAGCTTCTGAGAAAATTCAGCCTCCAGATCTACCTCGACCATTTTAGATTCCATCTTGAAATTGACATGAGTGATTTGGCGACTCTCAATTTTCTTGGACAGCTGCTTCTCAAATAGTAGTTCTTTCTTCTGACCTTCCGAAATCAGACCATTCTTCTTCAGGATGTCCATTTCCGCAATGAACAATCGTCTTCGCTTTATGGACGACTTGTTGTCATTGTGTAAAATCCCCTTTCGAATTCTCTTCGTCCTGTGTGTATGGAGCTCAGCTTCAAGGTCCAAGATTTCATGTTGTAGTTTTTCCTGCTGCAACACAATTGTTTTATCAGCAACCTTTCGATCTTTACGAGTCCGTTTCTCATGGTCTAAGAGCTTTTTGAGTTCAATCTGTCTGGAATTGATGTCATTCAGCAACTTCTTCTCATATTCTGTCCAAGTAACTCCCTCTAGAGACAGTCGCATCCCTCCGTTAAATATTGAGGTGATCGAAACGTCATTTTCTGAAGTGACATGTTGAATGTCAGTAAATGTTTCGACGTCGATAACGACAATGTTTCCATCCTTCAAGCCTATCACACAACTGAGCCCATCGTACGAGAAGCACATGCTCAAGATCGACGATTTGTACTTATTTCTTCTCATGCACTTTCTGTCTGCAAGATTCCACAGCGCAGCGACTCCGTCATCAGAGCCACTGACAAACTTGGTGTCATCCATTGGAGAAATGCTCAATGCTAGGACGCTTTCCTTTGAAGGTGAGTCCATCACCAAGATCAGCTCCCTTGTTCTATCTCGACACCTGTAAAGAATGTTTTGGTCCGTTCCAATCAGAACCGTACTTGCAACCTTGTCAGACTGATTCCTGGTTTGGTCCATGAAATGAAATCCAGTAGACTTCATGACTCCTGGAAAGTTTGAGATCGCAACTCCATATTGCTTCACTTGAGACTGATACAGACGAGGTATGTTTTGCTCATGGACTTTGGTAACAGAGAAGGATACTCCTTTGCCCTCTACTTCATGTCGTTTCCACATGCTGAAAACAATCGAACCGTCTGATCCTGAAGACATCAGGTAATGCACGTCCGACATCGCACTATCCCAAGTCAGAGACATATCAATAACACTATCCTTATGCATTGCACAGATATCCACTATTTGACATCCTTTCCAAACGTATATATTCCCGTCCTCCATTCCTGTCAAAAATTCATCTACCCCACAAACAGCCACACAGAAAATAGTCTGCATTTTGATCTGACCATCCAATGGAAAATCATCATTCCACTTCCAATAGCTCTTTCCATTAACTACTTCTGAATATCTTTGCGTACAAACCAAAGTGTTTTTCTTGTAACATTCATCAATGTGAAATGCACGAGCGCTGGCATCTCGAAGCTTCATCCGAATGGTTTCTTGCTGATGAATGTCTTCATAGCTATGCAGGATTCGATGAATCGCATTCATGGACCACCGAAAATACGGATTTTGACTGAAACCTCTTCTTGGAAACGATTTCTCTTGGAGTTTGCGTTTGAATTGATCACAAAGGAATGAAAAGGCTTGTTCCAAACTTTTGAATGTATCCAACGTTTTCTGCCACTGTAGCAGATCAGCATGAATGACAAAGTCTTTGATGTAAGAAGTCACTTTCAAGGCCAGAATGTAGGCTTGCACTGCAGAACGGAAATCATTGCCTTGGCTTGCGTCATCAGCCAAAGTAACAAGATCGCACAATAGTTCATATGCGGGCTGAATATCAACGTCTGTGTACTCATACTCTTTGACTGAATGAACATGTCGAAGAATTTCCAACTCCAAGTCAATGACTTCCATGAACAGGTCGCTATCTGCTGTACAAAAATTGGTCCACTGTTCAAGTCTGTTATGCCCACAGACAAAGATCAAGTCTTCATGTGGATGCACCGCTATTGAACTGATCTTGTTGACACCCAAGCACGCAAAGGTTTTCAGACCAATCGGTTCCTGCTCAAGATCAAATATGACTAGGTATTGAAACCCTGCTATCAAAAACACAGCGATCATGTCAAGTCCATTCCTTCCGAATTCCAGGGCGAGAACAACAACTGGTTGCCCTGCATCTATTTTCCGGTCGATAGGGCTCCATTCTTTTACACGTATGAAGCGACGTGAGTATTGGTCATCATGAAGCAAGGTCCAGATGATGATGGAAGGCTTCTCGTCATCTACGTTCAGCTCATGCCCCGTTGCGATGATATTTCCAGAAGGATGCAACGCAGCACAGGTAATTCTCTGATTTGTTTCCTGCAGAACCAACTGGCGATTTGTAATGTAATCAAGGACGACTCCTGTCGCACCGACAAAATAGAACACACAATTTTCCTTTGACAAGATGAAAATTCGGCATGAAAACTTACTTCCGCCGAAGCCATACACGTGCTCCATCTCCAACTCTCGACGCACACTGAGGTCTTGCGCTTCACCTTCCAGCTCCATGTCGGTCTGGCTGATGTTTTTGCGCCAGGGCTCGAGGATCTCAAAGGTGTCAGACGCAGAGTCATGAGCTGAAGGCTCTTCCTCCCCCGGACGCTGGTGTGCCACAAGAGTTTGATGCATTCTTCGTAGATGAGGATGGGCGTCTTCACGACGTCTCGACTCCTCTCCTCGACAAGAACACTTCCACAGGTTCATGAATACCCGAAGGATGAAATGTTTCAAGCTGTGCTCTTTCTCTTGTAGGTTGCTGTGGACAGAATGCAAGAAGTTGAGGTCATCTTTGTTCTTCCGATATTCTTCCTTCAGTTTCCTGGGTGCAAACAGCAATGTCACACAGAGGGCAAAGCTGCGAAAGCAAATCAAAACCTGAGCTCGTCAGCCTTCTGATAGAATTCGAGCTGTTTGCTGTTGTGGAGAGAGAGCTCCAGGTCTTGATGGTTGTACGCGTCACGCAGCTCTGAAGTAGCTCTTTCGCGCTTGCTCGTGTAGTCCTGCAGGAAATGCGCATGATCTTGCGAAGAATCGTGAAGCTTCTTCTTCCACCATTGGATGGATGCTTTCGTCTTCCAGTTGAACCCGGAGACTGTTGCATGTCCTGCCGAGGAGGAGGAGAAATCGTAGTCCTCATGAAGCGATGTCAGCTGGTCAATGCTATAAGTCTTTTCTTTGATCTCCTTGGTTAGCCTTAAGATGCAGACCCTACACTTGTCATCTATCAGCTGCTGGATGCCTTGGCGATTTCGTATAACTTCGACAATAGATCCTAACAACGCATTCCTGTCTTTGTCGCTTGCAATTTCTTCAACATTCGGTACGTAACGCACTTGAGAAGCAGACGTGATTTCTTTGAGTTCTTGCTCTCTGTCATGTAGATTTGACGTAGGTATCACCTCTCTTGCTGTGTGAGGAAGTTCGAGCTCCAGGATCTGTTCTTGGCTCCTCTTCAGTTTGACAACATCGTCGGAGAGGTACCATGACAGTGTCGTCAAGTTGCACAGTTCTGATATTGTGGAGTTTGACATGTCAGAGTGAAGCAAGTTTGGATCTTTTAGGTGTGAGTGACAGGTTCCTAGTACATTCACCTTCTCCTCACCTTCCCGCCACCTTCATCCCTCGATTATGCGAAACCATGGCGGGGCTTGTGAACCACCAGGCAAGGGGCCTAATTCCGAAGTTCGCGGGGCACTTCGGATCGCCGCCGGGCAGTGAGAGGCCGGGCCCGCACCCGGGCGCGACCGGGGCCGCCCGGAGAATCATGGCCGGGCCACCCACTGCGGCCTCCGGCGCTGAGTGACGGACTAGAGTCGGGCCTGCTCAAGACTCTACTCTCCTGATTGTCCTCGTACTGATTTTTAACACCGTCGATGCTCACTGCCGGCCCGCCGGCATGCCGGGACCGGGCCGGGCCGGGCCGCGGGCGCCGGCGCCGCCCCCCGGCCCCCGGCCCGCCGCCGCCGCACTGCCGCTGAGTGCTTCAGGTGAAGTGTCAAAGATCGTTTTTGACGGTTACGATAGTTTGACTGATTTGACCCTGGATGGGTGGGTCCGTTTTCCTTAGCTGCAAAGGGTGGGGAGGTCGTCTCGGGACCGGTCCATTCCTAGTCATTTCGATAGGTACCAAATTATTTGTGCATGCGACCCCTCTTCCAGCGCTATTTCAGTGGGGTGGTAGTCGAGGGGGGTAGGGCTACCACTAGCGCTGAAAGGCCGCCTCTTGGACATGCTGAGATGAGAGAGCGGAGGAGCGACAGGTCAGGAGCAGAGGAGAGAGGAGAGGAGAGGAGCTCGTAGAGCTACAGGAGGAGGTAGGGACAAGACCGAGCCCTTGAAATCCTGCCTATCGATATCCTTCCTGATCTGATACAAGACCATGGCGATTGTAGTGCTAACGGCGGTCCTTTCCCTGATTGCGGCGTATGCAAACGCTCAGCAGACATGCCCGGGGGTGGAAGCGATTTACACTGGAAGTCCTGTCGGAGCTTTTATTTCAGCATCGATCTCGTGGAAGCAGTTGTATGGCAATACGGTGTCCTTTGAGATTCAAGGGATGTGGAGACGAAAGCATCAGTGGCCTTGCTCCTTGAAGACAGGTTTCAGCGGTCCAGACGGATATCCTGGACTGGGGGACCAACTTAAAGTGATGGGGTTGTCGGCTATCGATGACACCTCACCGGATCCAAGGATCATCACACCTGGCAAGATTGGAGCTTTCTTCAGCACAGGTACGCCACTATCGTCCTGTCTTTGGTCACTGACTGTTGCGATGCAGGAGATGGGAAGGATTATGAACTGCCGTTGAAGGTTGTCTCCTATTCTATTGAAGAAGACTGGATTTCCACCATTTCTGTTTTGGTGCACACTTATCCCGCTCCTTTCCAAACATTGCAAGAGATTTACCCTGCAAGTTATGTTGCGGTTTCAGGCCAACAAGACTTGACTCAGCCATATACAATCATTCCATGGAGAGCCACTCTTTCAGGATGCTGTCGTAGGTGGGCTGCTCAGACTACAAGCTTGAACTTTGCTGTTGGAGCAGAGGTAGATCTGAGTAATCAAATTTCTTCAGCCAGAATTGTCAGCATGCCTTACTGGACTATCACCCCGACCAAGAGGACGATCTCGGTCTGTGCTTTGTCTTTGACGGGGCAAATGGGTATGTTCCAGAAGAATGGAGGTACTTTGAACTGGCCTTTGGATGATAACATACCAGCGAGCTTTGAGTGGAGTATTCTGGGTTCGAGCCTTCCAGCCAAAATTGTGAGCGGGGCACAAACATCATGTGTAGTGATCGAGGTTGATCCTTTGGGAGTCAGTGCAGGAGAATTCATCCGCCTGCGGAATAAATTAGGCAATGCAGTATCGGAAGCTGAAATGGCAATAGCGGTAAAGGCGAACACTGAAGTTCCGGCAACGCCAGTCGCGACATCCACGAATCCTGTTCTTGACACAAGGATGTCCTGTCCTGCAAGTTCAAGTTGCATGAAGATTCTCAGCCTTGGCAAGTACTACGCCTGGTCTAAGATGAAATGGACAGCAGGAACTTGGACAAGCCCGCTCGAACTGAGGTATACAGTAGCTACTGCCTCCTCTCAAAGCCCTCTGGTTTCGACGTCGCAGTCTAGTGTTGTCTACAGCACCACCAAGGCCGGCGAGGACCATGCCTACCTCCCGCGGGGTTCCTGGCTGTCGCCTTACAACGATGCAGGGGAGTACGTGACAGACTTAGCGGTGACGTACACCTCTTCGACTACCAATGCGGACCCTTCTGCAGACCTTCCTATCTCTTATGGACAACGAGACTACTACGACCAGGGAAATCCTCTCCCAAACGTCTGGAATTCTGTTCCAAACAGCAATTTCAATGACGGGTTTGGTGGAGCACACGTCAACCTGTTTATCCAGAGAATGACGTCTCAGGCTGCAGCAGGGATCGTAGACCCTAAAATCATGGCAGCTATAACTTCAATCAAGCTCGCCAACGAATCTCAAGTAGCCGACTACTTGTACGAAGGATACATCAAGCTTGAGAGAAATCTGCTGCAGCAGAGCAACCGGGGGAGCATCTTCATCATGTACAAAAAGGGGTCTGGTCCTCCTGTCCTAGATATCTCGACATCGCCGGTCGTTGGGTACGTGAATGTGAACGCTTCGACGACAGTGGACGGAAGAAATCAAACAACAATCAACCTGTATGTAAAGTATAGTGACGACAAAAGCATCCAGAGGGCACTTATGTGGAGACCATGCACTTCGCAAAACGAGCCCGTCGTGATCTGTATCGCGACAGTTATCTCTGCAACAGGATTCGGAGATCAGCAATTCTGTGTTTATCTTGATGTCGTTCCCCTTCGAGCTCCAGCCATCACTCCAAACCTACCAGGGCCATATTCAGCTATCATGGGCGACCTGACAGAAATCACCTTGGCCATCGTTCGCAGGGATGAACCTATCTCCGGCCTCGACCAGGACCCAATTATCCAGTTCAGCTCAACGCATGGTTCGTTGCCTGAATTCAGGATGCAAGAAGCTCTCACCAGCGCCACCCCCGCTGTTCTACAACTTGTAATTATCATCTCAGTGACGTGTCGAAAAGTTCTGATGCCATCGCATTGCAGGTGGGTGCGGATAAGAAGACCCCGGGCCTTTCTCAAGTGCTCGGCAGTGGCGACAGCGTTGTGTACGACTCGTATGTCTCCTACTTCCAGTGGATCCCCTCGCCCTATCAAGGGGGTTGGAAGGGTTCGATCTGTGTGGAAGTGTGTCTCGAAGCCGGAAGCTGCCCGGCGACCCCCAACGTCTTCAGTCCCGTCTGCTCGACATTCTGCCTGGACATACTCGTGGAGAGATGTAAATGGGCACTGCAGTCGGAGGATTCCTTCGCCGAGATCGCTCCTCGCTTCCGGACCAACTGGCTGCAGGTCCTTCTGCCTCTTCGTACCCCGCGTTCCTCTGACTCGCAGCAGCTCTGGTACCTCAACCCCTTCTTCCAGCACCCCGACTACAGCGGAGTTTCGACACAAGCAGGGGCCGTGAAGGTGATCAACGTTGGTAGAGTGTACAGGGTGCAGATGGGAGATACGGTATGGTGTCTTGTCGCCTTCTCCTCGTTGCTCCGCTGACTCCACACCTCGCAGGTCAATTCCATCCTCGAGCGCTTCGGCGCTTCGCTGCAGAGCTTGATAAACTTGAATGCTGACGTCACCAACTCATCCATCCTTGCCAAGAAGGGAGAGTTGGCGCTGCAGGTGAAGCAAGAGCGCCAGCCCTCTTGTCTTGCCCGCTGACTTTGTTGAAGGAGTTGTGTATCATCCCTGATTCTTGCGCCGTGCTGGCGAGCTAGAGCGAGTCGTTTCCCTTGTCCCCATCACCGTGTAAATAGGTTGAATTTATTGTATGGCTAGTGCATGCAAGAGCCAATGAAAGAACAGCGTCTTGTTGCGATTGATAGGGTGAGCAGCTCTTTTACCGCCTCCTCCTCTCAATCTTCTCCCCGCGCCACCATGACATCTCTCTCTGCTCTACGTCGTGACTTCATTTTTGCACTGCACCTACTAAAAAAGCGCAAGTCACTCTGTCGGTTTCTTTTTTACTTTTTTTTAAGTTTTTCTCATTTTTTTTTAGTTGAACACTTTTACCACAATCGTGCTGTCGGGGAGGGTGCGAAATGCTGGGGCAAGGCGAAGAGGGCAGAGGGAGAGGGGAGGGAGAGGAGGGCGAGAGCAGAGGAAGAGGAACAGGGTAAGGAGGAGGAGGAGGAGAAGGAGGAGGAGGAGGAGGAGGAGGAGGGGAGGGATACGACAACAAGCATGAAGGTTCCTTGAGAATGAAGTGAAGTCATGTGGGCTGTTTCCGGGGTCTCCCTTCTCCTTCCGTTCTGCCTCCTCATCAGCTTCGACGTGCCCGCGTCGCATGGGCAGACCGAGAGGCAAGGATCTCGATCTGTGTGTGACGAGCCCTGCTTCGGAGGAAGGAACCTGTCCTGGTGGCTATCGACCTCCCTCAGGAGGAAACGTCTTCGCCCGACGCTGCCTTCGGTCAAAGTCAGGTGGCAGGTGGCAGGGTGGGATGCGAGGAGGAGGAACTATTACCCTGCTTTCCACGTGCGTGCTCCTTTCCTCGAGATCTACGAGCCGCAGATGGGACAGCTGTACGACTCTAATAGGACGCTGATCCGGTTCTTGTCCGGGAGATGGATGGAGGAGGAGGAGATGGTCGTGGTGCAGATCTTCGGTCCTCTGGGAGCTCACTTCGCCGCTCCTCTCGCCTCTCAGTTCGAGCTCGTTGTCTCGAGGAAGGAGGAGGGTGAGGACTTCAACCAGCTCCTGGTTGAGGTGAGAGGAGGAGGAGGAGGTGGAGGAGGAGGTGGTGGAGGAGGTGGAGGAGAGGAGGAAACTGATGGTCAGATTCCAGCCGCTAAAGGCTCGTGGAGAGTTTATTATTCGCTTCCTCCTTGTGAGAAGAAAGGTGATGATGATGATGATGATGACGATGACGATGATGATGAGGATGATGATGAGGATGAGGATGAGGATGAGGATGATGATGCAAGTTTGACATGGTGAGCGGCAGTATGAAGTCAAGGCAGAAAGCTGTCAGGAGGAAACCAACAAAACAAGAAACAGGCCATCTGGTGAGTTTATTTCGCTCTCTGAGTTGATCCTGTTGTGTTGACGTAGCTGTTTCTCACAGATCAAACTTGTAGCATCGCAGATGCTCCTCGTCCTCGCGCAATGGAGAGAAACGTGAGAAAGATTCTGAAAGCAATGTTTTGATTCCCGTCATGACAAGCATGACAATTCCTTGGACATCAATGCGAACAACTCGATGTCAAGATGTCAAGATCAGAATCGTTGCAGATCGACCGACGTCTTGACTATTCTCTTCTCTTCGCAGGTACTTGACTGCTCCCACATGAACGACAAGATCCAACTCCCGCGAGGTCACAACTGTGCCAGGGTTGATGCGGGTAGACAGGATGGCACATTCCAGGAGTGGGTTCAACTGACCAAGTTGCAACTTAGCTGGGGTGCTTGCTCGGTATGTGATGATCTCGGCAGAAGGGAAGACAGGAGTTGAATGGTGTATCGATGTGAGATGAAGGAGGTGGAGGTCGATGGAGATGAAGATGACCTTTACTTTAGGATGAGCGGGATTTTTGTTTCTGCTCTCCCTCCTCTCCTCTGCTCCAACAGCAGGTTGCTATCCTGCCCTGCCCTGTCCTCTGCTGTGCTGTGCTTTCCCTCTCCTCTATCCTCTCCTCCCCTCTCCTCCCCCCTCCTCCCCTCTCCTCTCCTCTTATTTCTATCCTCTATTGACTCCATATCAGCTCAACTACCAGCTCCAAACCTCGTCCATTCATCGTTTCGACCAATGGCCACCAATCTTCAACTTCTCCGTTAAGAAAGCACGAGAAGCTCCTCGCTTTCACTGGCGCGGCTTGCGAGGACCAGGAGCAGGAGCAGGAGAAGGGAAAGTAGCCAATCTGTCCGACCCAGATGAAAATGAGAGAGAAGACTTCATGGAGAACTACAGGGAGGAGGTCAGGCTGTTGTCGCTGAAGGTGAGGAGGAGGAGGATCCTGGTTGAGGTTTCACTCTACTTGAAGATTCAGGAGCTGAAGGAGGAGGAGGAGAGGATTCGGAGGGAGGAAGGAGAGAAGGGATGCGACGAGGACGAGCTGTGCCGGGGTTGGAGATTGACAGCAACGCACGGGGATAAGGACTCAGAAAGCCTCCATCAAGAGCTGTGGAAGATGCAGGTGAGTCAGCGAGGAGGAGCGAGGAGGGAAGAGAGAGAGAGAGAGAGAGAGAGAGAGAGAGAGAAAGGAAGGAGGAGGAGCCAGGAAGAGAAGGAGGAGGAGAGTGGAGAGGGCAGAGGGCAGACGGGAGAGAGGAGGAAGACGATTGGCAGTTCTGATCTTCACTTCTTTTCAGTATCCTCCCATCGGAGATCCACATGACTGGCGGCATTCGACGTCCTGCTTTAGTACTTCGCTCCTCTCCCCTTCTCTTCTTACCTCCTGTAGACAGCAGAATCCTCCGCCACTCCTTCAATGGCGCCATCTCCTCTGGTCTTGGAGCCCAGGTAAGAGGGAGGTCCAGAAGGATAACGAGAGGAGGAGGAGGAGGAGGAGGAGAGGAGGAGGAGGAGGGGAGGAGGAAAAAGCGGTGGTGGTGGTGGTGGTGGTGGTGGTGGTGGTGGTGGTGGTTGGACAATGACATGTATCTGTCAGTTGCACTACATGACAGCTGCCCTTTCTTTTGCATTTCGCATACGCAGAATCCTCACAACGGCTCGACACGATCACTGGAACTATGCAAGAGGCGACTGCTATGACGGTGAGAGGCGGGAGGGAGGAAGAGAGGTAGGAGGAGAGACGGAGATCAGAAAGACGAGGACGAGGATGAGGGCGAGAACGAGGACCAGGAGGACCAGGAGGACCAGGAGGACCAGGAGGACCAGGAGGACCAGGAGGAGGTGGTAGTGACGCCTTGGGACAGGATGGGAGTGCTTTTTCCAGCCAATCTCATCATGTCATGACGACATCATCGACATGACAGGGACGGTGGGGCTGGAGGTGGGGAAGGGAGGGGGAGAGGGGGGGCAACAAGTTGTAAACATCTTCTTCGGGGACGGGGTCGGCAACTGTGAGAATCAGCAGCTCAGGGAGAATTCGGAGATCCTGAGCAAAGAAAACTCTCTCTACGTCCCCCCAAGGTCTCCTGCTCCTGCTCCTGCTCCTGCTCCCGCTCCAGCTCTGTCTTCTCGATCGTCTAGCAGCTGCTGCCGCTTCTTTCACCCCTTCCTTTCCTCCTCCTCCGCTCTCCCCTCCTTTTATTCTCCCACAGGTATTTTCATCGCGGTCTCCTCTGGTGGAGGTCACAGTTGACTCGCTTCCTCTTTCGTCCCAACCGTCGAGCTCGTCACTTCATTCACTTCACCAAGTCAAGAATCGGCTGGCCCGCCTTCTACCGCGGGCAGCAGGAGCAGCAGCGGGAGCAGCGGGAGCAGCGGGAGCAGCGGGAGCAGAAAGTGGAGGGGGAGGAGCTGGAGCAGGAGGAGAGTAAGAGCGAGCCCATCGTTGGGGTGCATGTGAGGAGGGGAGATAAGCTTCTTGGCATCGACGGCTACCACGCAAGCTTCATCGACCTCTCCTCCTATCGAGCCGCCGCTCGTCGCCTGTACCCGCATGCATGCTGCCTCTTCCTTGCCACTGACGATCCAGACGTGGTTGAGCAGGTGACTGCTCGTTCCAATCACCCTCCTCCTCTGCCTCTCTTCCTGCCCCTTCTCTCTTGCTCGTCCCTCCTTCCTCCTCCTACTCGCTTAATTCTTTTTGCCCTTCGCTCTGCCCCTCATTTCCACGTCCACTCTGATCCAACTTCGTTTCATTCGCCTCTGCTCCTGCTCCTGCTCCAGTTCCTGCTCCTGCTCCTGCTCCTGCTCCTGCTCCTGCTCCTGCTCCTGCTCCTGCTCCTGCTCCTGCTCCTGCTCCTGCTCCTGCTCCTGCTCCTGCTCCTGCTCCTGCTCCTGCTCCTGCTCCTGCTCCTGCTCCTGTTCCTGCCCCTCCCAGTCCTCCACCACTTCTCACGTCGACTGAGCAGGCGAGGGATGAAGTGGCAGAGGAGGAAGAGCTATGGCTGCTGGACTGGGAGGAGGAGCGGCACAACGGCACCGGAACCCTTCTCA
The DNA here is from genome assembly GCF_000315625.1 of Guillardia theta CCMP2712. Classification (NCBI taxonomy): domain Eukaryota; class Cryptophyceae; order Pyrenomonadales; family Geminigeraceae; genus Guillardia; species Guillardia theta. Next base: position 984,916 of record NW_005434670.1, read on the forward strand.
GCTTTGCTGGGGCCCCATGGATCGCGTCCCTGCACTGCTCCAGCTGGGGGGTGACCAACACGTCGAGATGTGCCATGGAGAGCATCGCCACCATCTCCCTTCTCGGGTGAGCGGCACACCCCCGCTCCTCCCTTGCTCCTGCTGCTGCCGCCGCCGCCCTCCCGCTCCCGCTCCCGCTCCCGCTCCCGCTCCCGCTCCCGCTCCCGCTCCATATCTTCGTCTTTCTTCTCCCCCCTCCTCAGCCTCAGGATCACTCTCTCCTCCCTTTTTTCTCTTGCCCCGTGTCTGTGTAGTTTTTGCCCATCTCCTGCCTCCTGCCTCCTGCCTCCTGCCTCCTGCCTCCTGCCTCCTGCCTCCTGCCTCCTGCCTCCTGCCTCCTGCCTCCTGCCTCCTGCCTCCTGCCTCCTCCTGCTCGGTTTTACTCTCATCCTCTTCATCAGGGAATGCGACGCCATCGTCGGCACCTCCTCGAGCAACCTGATGCGTCTCGCTTTCCAGCTCCAGTTCGCCCGCAGGTGAACCGATTCACCATCCCCTCATGCTGAAAGTCCCGCAGAAGCAACGCTTCTGCTGCTCTCTCCCTCGACAACCCGGAGAGGTCTCTGCTCCTGCCTCCCCTACTCCTCGTCCTGCTGCTGCTGCTGCTGCTGCTGCTACACTTTTCCCCTCCTGCACTCGCTCGAGGAACCTCGATGAACCTGTCGTTCTCTTCCTCGCATATTTCCCCTCTTCCTCCCCCCACTTTCTCCTTCTGGTTGCCATCTGAAAGGCTGCAGGGGATACGAATACGCCGAGACTCATTGCAAGTTTCCTCCCTGCCCTAACTTTTGGTTCCCTGGACCTTGAACTGATCCCTCCCCCTCCCCCTCCCCCGAAGTCTCCCTCTTCCTCCCTCTTTCGCCCCCTCCCTCCCCTCCTCCTACCTATCCCCCTCTCCTCCCCTCCATCCCATCCCTTGGATATCATATCTTTTATACACAGATCAGCACAGCCCTTGCACGTCTAGATAAGAGGCCCCTGATACTCAAGGAGCGATCCCTTCAAGTAGTACCTGCAGAGACGTCAGCCAACGAGAAACGAGGAGGGCAGGGAAGAGGAGTGAAGGAGAAGGAAGGAGAGGGGGGAAGTGAAGAGGCGACGAGGAGGGGAGAGAAATGGAGGAAGTGAGAGAAGGTGGCTGAAAGTTGGGATAGAGACGCAAACAAAGGGAAGGGGAAGAAGAGAGGATGGGAGGCAAGAGGAAGAGGAAGGGAGGAGGAATGAAAGGGAGGGAAGAGAAAGAGGAAGGGCAAGGCAGGGGAGTAGAAGGAAGAGGAGGGGAGGATAGAGGAGGAGGCAGGCACAGACCAGCATCCCTGCCTTCCCTTGGCGTTGCTTCTCTCCAGCACGCTTCTCTCCCAGAACTCTACCAACTTCGACCTGTTGCCCTCTCAGCGCCTCAACCTCCTCATCCTCCTCCTCGTCGTCATCACCATCAACAATCATCGTCCTCTATAACATCTCCGTTGCCATCATCACCATCACCATCATCACCATCACCATCATCATCAGCAGCACCATCATCGTTTCTCACCCGGGGCCCAACATCCTTGCTCGGAACTGGACGTATGCTCTATCCTTCTCTGTGAACCTGCAGGATGGTGTGACTTCCCTCGCTCCCTTCTCATAAATCCTTCTCTCCTCTCCTCTCCCCTCCTGCCTTCTCCCCTCCTCTCCTCTCGCCCCATCCTCCTCTCCTCTCGCCCCATCCTCCTCTCCTCTCGCTCCATCCTCCTCTTCTCTTCTCCTCTCCCACTCACTGGCATTCCTCCACGTTGACTCCCAGAATTTCTCCACCGTTGGTCTGGAAGCTGTATCTGAAGGGGAGGTAAGGGAGAGAGCAGACCGAGGAGAAAGAACGAGGGGAAGACGGAGGAGGAGGAGCGAAAAGGAGGAGGAGCGAAAAGGAGGAGGAGCGAAAAGGAGGAGGAGGAGGAGGAGGAGGAGGAGGAGGAGGGTTGGCATGGACGAGGAAGAAATTTTCTCACGATTGGCAGAAGTCAATGAGCTCGCGACGCCACATGGCCTGACAAGCTCGTTAGAAACAAGACCATCATCCCCCAACAGTCAACTCTCCCTGTCCCTCCTCCCTCTCTATCTCTCCCTGCGCGGATCCTCCTCCTCCTCCTCCTCCTCTTCCTCCTCCTCTATCATGTTCCTCTTAATGCCACCACCACTACAGTCCTATGACACCTCAAAATCTCATCACAAAATCCTCCACACTCTCCTACCAACTCTACCCGCTCCTACTCTTTGTCCCATCCTCATCTTACACATCGATCGTCACCTGGTTCGTGTTGTACTCTGGACTCTTTCGTGCAGTTGTTCGCATCAGGAAGTCTAGAGGAAATTCAAGATCAGCAAGACAAAAGAGAAAAGAGCGAGACGATCTGAAGGAGGAAGAGGAGGAGGGAGAAGAGGAGGAGGATGGGGGGGTAGCACTGGTACCAGGAAGGCAGTAGGCAAATGCGGAGTAACGTGCTCGGATTAGCTCAACCTGAAGAAACGTCAGAGGTCAACGAGGATGAGGATGAGGATGAGGATGAGGATGAGGATGAGGAGGAGGAGGAGGAGGAGGAGGACGAAAGTAAGGGAGATAGGAGCAGGAGCAGGAAGAGAGAGAAAGAGAGGAGCAGCAGAGGGACTGAACTCACCGGGTCAAGGGGAGGATTCTCGCTAGAGTGCCATCTACCACCTGGCCGAACACTTCGATCAGACGAGAAAAGTGGACAAGGATGACAAGAACAAGGAGGGGAGGGGGGGAGGAGGAGGGGAGGGGGGGAGGAATAGGAGCAAGAGAAAGTGGAGGAGCAGGGGGAGCAGGAGCAGGATGAGGAGCAGGATGAGAAGAAACGACTTACAGCATCTCTCATACATGAACCCGGACCCGCATGCACAAGGAGTTGTGCGGGGGTTAACGGGAACTCGATTCTGCACTACGAGGTACTTCAAGTCCGGGGAAACTTCCGTGTTAGCTGCAGTGACGTCAGTCTGCAGCTGACGGCAGCATGAGAGTCAGTATAGCTATCAAGCTCACCTTGCATGCGAAGGCTGGCAGGTCTTCTCCTCGACAGAGAGGAAGCAATGCTTCTTGAGTCCACGGCGTTGGGAGCCTGAGGGAGAGAGCAAAGCTCAGGACTAGGGAGGTTGAGCAGAGCAGAGCAGAGCAGAGCAGAGGCGAGCAGAGGAGGTTGAACGAAGAAGGATGGGAAGAGAAGAGACTTCGGAAGTGGGAAGAAGGAAGACTAGAGGACAAGGCTAGAGCGAGGATCACCTTGCCCCGTAGCTGGAAGGAGGGCTGGAGGTGGTAAGCGTCTACTGCAGAGACGAGGATTACACACACGAGGAGCAGGTGTCCCTGTCCTGGTCTTTGGAGCCAGTTGCTGTGGGTCATTGTCGTGGGATACAAGCTGCCACAAAATTAGTCGGGAGGAGTAGGAAAAGGTCGTGCAACGAGCTTCATGTTGGGAGGAGGCCAGGAGGGGGGGGGGGGCTGTAGAGGGGAGGGACAGCAAGGTTCAAATTTTCTGAACTTTTAGGCAGGACATTTCCAATCGCATTACTACCTCAACGTGTGAATTCATGTTGTTCATCACCATTTCGCTGTCTTTGTTTGCTTTTTCCTCCCTTTCCCCTACCACTACATCCAAGGATTTTACTCCACCATCTTCCAATTCCCGTCCTGACTCGTTCATTACCGTCGTTTTTCAGGTCTCCATTGTTTCCCTTTCCCTCTATCACATGCGCGCTATCTACTACGTTCACTTCTTCCATTGGACTCTTATCCTTGTCTATTCTAGGTCCTCGTCCTCGTCCTCGCAAATTCTTGCACCTTCTCACTCAACTTCTCGTCCTCGTTCCCTCTTCGTCCTTCCTCCAGCTCATCCTCCCCATCTTACTCCTCGTCCTCGTCCTCATCCTTGTCCTCGCTCTCATCTTCCTCCTCCTCCTTCTCCTCCTCGTCCTCCTCCTCGTCGTCGTCCTTCCCTCATCTTGCGCATTGCTCTAGCACACAAGGCCTTCCAAACGAATCACAGAGAAATCTCACTATCGATTAACAGAGATTTACACGATGTCACAGAGAAGCCCAAATCACGATTAACAGAGAATGACTCTGAATCACACGCTGTCACACATTTTCGCGTAAGCCCTAGCTGTAAAGAGAATCTCTCTGCCTTCCCCACGGTTTATGTCACAACCCATAGGGCTGGGGGTCCGGGGAGGGAGGGAAGGGGTGAGGGCATGGGGCCGAGAGTTTAAAGACAGAATTAGAAAATCGGATAGGAAGGGGCCGGGGGGTTGGTGTTGAGCCTTGAAGGTGTGATCGGGGGAAAGGACATAGCGGGGAGGAGGGGCAGACATTCATGAGTCCCAAAGAAGTGGGAGACACCCGTGAGTTCGTTTTACAGTAGCAAGGGTCAGAAATCTCCCTCAGTCACTACTACCGTAGCAGCGCGAGTCACAAAAATTCTCTTTCGGGCGGCGCAAACTCCTCCCGGCTCACGATGCTTTTAGCCTCCACCGCCAGACGCGTTGAAGTTGATCAGTACTACTGAAAAACTGAAAAAGTTTGTACCACCGCGGGGGGGTACATTTTGCTTCCGCAGTTTAGCCGTGAGTGGCCGCGCTCGGAGTCGCCCAGGGCCCGTCCGCCCCGCCCGGGCCCGTACTATCATCGGAGCGGCCGGGCCGGTCTGGGCCGGGCGGCGGACCGGGCAACTGTGCAAACAAAAAGGTCAAGATGACAACCCGGCGGTGTAGTAGTGAGATGACAGTGAGTATCAAGAGGCAGGGGGCATGAGGCAACAAACAAGCAGTGCTAGTTCAGCTACAGCTGAGCAGCACTATCGGGACTAGCTAGACCACTGGCAGTCTGAGGTGAAGAGAGGCTCTGGACTATGATGATGATGGTGATGATGGTGATGATCATTTGTAAGGTTCAGTGAGACAGATCATGAGAGCCTTAGGGAGGAGATTCCGATAGTGAAGCAACTGTGATTTGATTGTGTTACATACTTATCTGTGATTTGACCTGGGTCTGCGGAGGCTCGTTTTCAGCAGCTTCCTTGGAATGTGTGATGGATAATTGATTCTTCTCATCAGGGAGTTGTTTTGATCTGGGACAAACAGTAGAATGCGGCGTTCATATTTCTTCTCCTTCATTCAATTGAACATGGGTATCATCTCGCTGTCATTCTATGTCTTCCTAGGAGCTGTAGCTCGACGATTCTTCCCCCTGCAGATATTGACAGTGGCTGGACAAAAAGAAGTCAAGTGGACAAGTATGAACTTCGTTGACGTTGTCCTTGTGGTGAGCATAGAACATTCTGTCCTGCACCTGTTCCCTTTGTGACGAGGCCACCTTTCCACAGATTGAGTCGTTCATGATGATCTTGGCTGCGCTCATATTTCTTGGGAGGGAGACATTTTGCCTTTCTAAAACTTTGGCCGAGACGACGAGTGCGAACCACGTGTTTCTGGGATCGAACAAAGTTGCCATGCTCCTGGGCTTCGCATGCGAGGCTGTCGCATTTGTGGCTTCATGCATCGGACTGGCAATGGCGTGTATTACACTCAATTCGGTATGCCCTAATTGGAGAAATCATCATAGAGCAGGCAAGCTTTGACCATCATGGTTGTAGGTTGTCGGTAAGAGCTGTCTGTCAGCGAGAACTGTGGAATTTTCGTGTGGAGGTATCGCAAGTTTGTCCCTGTGACATCTTCATGTCTGTGATTTTCGATTGCAGTCGAGGCGCCAGTGGACGACACGCTTCCCACATGTATCTTGGTGAGGCTGCAGCAATGGCTGGCATCCCTATTCTTGATCTACTATCTCTTCTCGGGGGGGACGTCGGCCACGATGATGTACTATTATCAGAGGAATTTCGAGAAAGTGACAGAGGCATAAAATTTACAAAGATGGCACTCGATCGCACTTGCCAAGAAAACACAATGTACAACGCAGAATGCCCTTGATTTGCAGGCTCAGAGAAGACGAGTAAGGAGCGGTCAAGCTCTCATAGTCTGCGATAGGGTTCGCTCTCGTTGCCAGACGTAAGGCCTGGCTGAGTGCTTCCACTTTGAGCAAGCCTCGCCTCCATCTCCTCCACCTGGCGGGCAGGAGTCAGGATCGTGTCAACCGCTGCTCTAACCCACTCACCCCGTTCAATCTCCCCGAAAAGATTCGCCACGGTCCTTTCAAAATGGACGTGCCCGGAAGGTTCAGACCCTCTAGACGCTCAGAAATTTGCTGTCTACATTTTTGACATAAGGACGAGTCGAACAAGGAGCAAACTTTGTCACCTGAATCTGAATATCGTGTAGATTACCGCCGCAGTAAAGCATAACCAGAACAGCGTCGACCAAAAACTGCAAGGGAGACCCAAACTCCAACACTCTTCATCCGGCATGAATGCAGCATCGACTCTTCAAGCCGAACATGTCACATACCAAGAATATCTTTCTTGTCGATCTCACCTCACACGCAGCAAGATATGCAAATTCGTTTCGGGGTTCGGTGTGATCACAGCGATCGTGTAAGGAACGTACTGCTCCTTCCCGTCCACCTTCATGTTGTGCCCTCGGCATTCTTTGGTCTGCAGCGACATGCAATTCACCCACTTGTTCAGTGCTGAATCTTCTTTGCATGGCTCGGCACTTGCATCGCGGGCCAACAACTTTTGGTAGTTGATCTCATCGTAGATGGATACCTATAACAGCATGATTCAGAGGAACAATATCATGGTAAGCAGCTCCAGCACGAACCATGAATGGAACCTTGACAGTATCGGATTTGTCGATATGCAACACCCGAATATCCCATCCATCTGATTCAGTCAGAGGAGCCGAGAGGTTGTACATTCCGCGGCTTTCGGCTGAGAGGACCAGACGGTTGGGGCAGAAGTCATCAACATTGTCACCACATGGCTGCGGGCATTGAGGGGTAGCCGGCACACTCCTGCATCTGCTGCGCTCCACAAAAAGGCATACAAAGAATAAAACCGAAGCTGCAGACTGACATTTGTACATCTTTGCACAACCTGCCACTGACGGTAAGAGAGCATCGTGATCAGTCTTCTTGCATAAGAAAACTTGGCTTTCTCCATGAATTGCTGCCCTCTATGACCAACCATGCATTGACATGATCTCTTTGAATCTTTCCATCCATTCTTGGTTCTTATCTGCTCATCTTCAGCGATGTACCCTCTCAATCAATGGCTAACTATCGTCTCGCGAACTTACATAAAACCATGCTTCATCTGACCTTTTTCCTTCCCTCTCTCTTCTCCTCTCCCTTCATGAAATCTTCCCCTTTCTTCTTCCCTCTCTCTTCTCCTCTCCCTTCATGCAATCTTCCCCTTTCTTCTTCCCTCTCTCCTCTCTTCTCCTCTCCGTGCGATCTTTCTATCTCTTCCTCCCCTCTACGCCTCTTCCACCAGCCATCACCATACACCAGACGGAAATCTCAGCAAACCTTCACTGCTCATTCGTATTCCGATGGGGGCTTTCTGATAAAAGAATTTCGAAAACATTCCCCGACAATTTTGAATATCTCAATGATAACTACATATACCAATGAAAAATATTTGGAAATGGCACGGAATTTGTACACGTGCTCCGATAGGCTGTATGTGTAAGCAACCGTTACATTTGTCATAACCGCCTTACACCAGGGCAGGTGGGGCCCGCCGGGCCCGCGCCGCCGGCCCCCCGGACTTGCTAACTTAACAGCTTCACTGACGGTTTCGACTGTCGGAGGCCCGGCCGGCATGTCCCGAGGCATCATGGCATCTGACTAGGTCACAGAACTCCGCGAGGCCGAGCGCCGACTATGTGCATAGCCTTCCATGCAGCCTGAGGGTCACCGGGAGGGCGAGTCAGGCACTGCTATCTTAGTGATCGCTGTACCTGATGCTCATCCTGCCCGACGGTCGGCTCCTCCTTGGTCATGGTGTAGACATCCCACAGCTGCTTCAGCATCACAGGAGGCATCCAACGTCCCCCGCCACTCACAGCTCTGCACATCTGATCGAAGTCGTTGACCCAGGCACTGACGTCGAACAGCGGGGACCATCTGGACGGCTGTGAGAGGAGAAGGAGGAGGAGGAGGAGGAGGAGAAGGAGGAGGAGAAGGAGGAGCAAGCGCTGGAGCATGAGCAGGAGGAGCATGAGAAGTAGAAAGAGCAGCAGGAGTAAAAAGGGGAGGACGAGGAAGAGGAGGAGGAGGAGGAGGTAGATAGTGAGGAGGGGGAGGAGGGGGAGGGGGAGGAGGGGGAGGAGGAAGATAGGGAGGAGGACGAGGAGGACGAGGAGGACGAGGAAGATAGGGAGGAGGTAGATAGTGAAGAGGAGGAGGAGAAGGAGGAGGAAGAGGAGGAGGAGGTGGATAGGGAGGAGGAGGGACAAGGGGAAGCTGTTCACATGATCCTCCGAAGAAGCTTTGTCTTGAGCTTGTCGACAGCTCTTCCCCCCAGCGCTTCCGAGCTCTCTTCTCTCGCAAACCTGTGAGCAAGCTGGTTCAAAGTCAGTGCTCCTTAAAATGCTACAAGAATGAACGGAGATTGAGCAGAAAGTCGAAGGGGGAAGAATGACGACAAGGACGAGGACGACGAAGGGATAGAGGGAGAGGGCGACGACAGGCGAGGACGAGGACGAGGACGAGGACGAGGAGAACGGCCAACCTTGAAGTATTCGTCGTGGTCTCGGACGATGAGCTCCTGCAGTCGAAGGGCTCTGAGCATGCTCGACATCATCCGACCGATGGGCTTCGTGGATGGAAGGTGGAGGATGGGTACCCCAGCGAAGAGCGTGTCTGCTCCAGTCGCGCCAGAGTTGTAGTTGGGCGTGTCCTGCTCGAAAGGTTAGGAGGAGGAGGAGCAGCGAAAAAGAGGAGGAGGAGGAGGAGGAGGAGGAGGAGGAGGAGGAGGAGGAGGAGGAGGAGGAGGAGGAGGAGGAGGAGGAGGAGGAGGAGGAGGAGGAGGAGGAGGACGGTCACGTAGTCGGTACCAC
>NW_005434670.1:994063-996664 GCF_000315625.1 Guillardia theta CCMP2712
GAGGAGGAGGAGGAGGAGGAGGAGGAGGTCACTATGGTCCACAGCCCCACCAGGGAGAGGTCACACAGCGCAGCTCGGCGCAGGTGGTCCTTGACCGCAGCCCTCCTGGCGAAGATGAGACGGTCGGGGGAGACGCCGGCAGCTTGCAGCTCCCTCCGCAGGTTCCTCTCCGACACCGGCGTCCCCTCCAACATCCACAGGACAGCGTTGCTGACATTGCCCAGCAGGCTGGTCCAGGAGGAGAAGGTCACGGGGTCGACCTTGAAGTGCTGGTTGAAGTTGCAGAGGACGAAGCTCGTGGCAGGCAGGAGGTTGTTCACCTTCCTCATGCTCAGGTCGAGCTCCCCCAGCGTGTCGAAGTCGAGCTTCGACCCTCCAGAGTTCGCCCACAGCTGGTGGACGAGGCGGTGGGAGGGCCCGAGGAAGCTCTCGGGGAGGAGCAGGAGGCGCTCTGTGAAGGACGGGGCGCTTTCAGGGGAAGCGACGACTCGGTCCGCCATGTAGTAGTCTATCCAGGGGGCTCCAGTGGTCCCGATGTAGCCGTGGTAGTGCACCTGGACAGGAGCAGGGCGAAGGCTGAGGACATCCTGTCTGTGGTCGGAGGTGTATCCTATCAGGTCGAAGAGGATGCAGATGCCTGCTGAGTTGACCAGGTCCGCTGCCCGCACCGACTCCTCCCTGTCCCACTTCCTCTTCACGTTTGGCCCTCGCCCGAGCATGACGATCTTCACGTCTCCGACCAGGTGGCGGTTCTTGCTCTCCGCAGCCGCTGCCTGCTGCTGCTCGTGGATGAGGAACACGGTGACGTCCATCCTGGACAGGTCGTGGAGGGAGAGCACAGAACGCATCATGTTGCCCACGGGATGATCCCGTAGGAGGTCGCTGGAGATGTAGCCGATGCGCAGGCGAGAGGAGAGCGTCGGGCTCCAGGAGGGATATGCCCAGCTTGGGACTTCCTCCTCCTCCTGCTCCTGCCTGCTCCTGATCTCCAGTGGCTGCACCATCCCCATCGTCCTGACTTCCTCCAGGCTCAGGTCGAGGCCCCAAAGATGGAGAGGAGGCTGGGCCCCTGCCCCACAGACTTGTCCTCCCTCGCACTCAAAGTTCCACTCGTTGCGCTGCAGGAGCAGCACGTCGGGAGGGAGCTGGAGGATAACGGACATCATCTCTTCGTCCTCCTCCCTCCACCTCCACTCACACCCCATCACCCGCACTGGAATCATGCGGACGAACGGGAGGTTGGCCATCTCCATCCTAGTCAAGCACCCGTCGGGGCGTTGACAGTCTGCCGCCTTGGACTCCTTGCAGGCAAGGCAGCGGCGGCATCGTTCCAGCAGTGAATCATCGAAGCGGAAGGCCCGAGCGATCTGAAGGCAAACTCACTCCATCAGCAACGATGAAAGTTGGAGGGAAACCTGAGACGCCCGATGCAGGTTCTCCTTTGCGCTGGTAAGTTTGTTATGGTGCAGATCGTAGACGGTCAGCTGGGAAGGAGGGAAGCAGGATCAGCAGGAGGAAACGAGACAGCAACAGCACTGCACACTTGCAAAGAAGTGTTGTACAAGTTGGTAACGATGTCCAGCTCGAAGTCAGGGACTTGACAGCCAGTGATGGCTGGTTGACATGGCTCGTGAGACATGCGCTTCATTCCCTCCTCGCTGTACTTGATGAACGTGATGGGGTCTCCCTGTGCGAATAGACAATCAGAGGAGGAGGAGGAGGAGGAGGAGGAGGAGGAGGAGATAATGAGGAGGAGGAGGAGGAGGAGGAGGAGGAACAGCAGGAACAGCAGCAGCTAAAGAAATTTCCCACCTGGTGGAGGTAGAGATTTGCGATGGACCAGAACGCGTGCTCGTACTTGAGCTGATGGTGTAGAGTGTAGTTGATCCCAGCAAGGAGAACTTGTTCTGCCGTGCGGAAATCTTTCCTCTTCCTCAGGATGTTCGCGTACGTTACCGACGTCATATGGTCCACCTGCATCTCGGCCGCATGCTTCGCAGCGTTGTACGCTTCCTCTGCTCAGCATGTCACAGATGGAATTGCAGCTCCTTCTCTCACCCTCCATCCCAATCGCCATGTAGGAGTTCGCCATATTGTTCCATGGCACGTTCGAGTCCGGACGGAGACGTGCGGCCTCTCGCCATTGCGCTATCGCCTCCTCGTGTCTGCCAGCTTGAGCATGATCGTTGCCAGCAATCAGGTGCTGGAGGGGATCAACGTCGCTACTGGCACCAAGAACTCTCCCTTCCCAGTGGAGCAGCAAGAGGAGGAGGAAGGTTGTGCGCATGCCCAACCATCAACGCAGAATCTGAAGACCATGAAAGTCATCAGGGAAGCAGCTCAGGGATATTCTTCGTTTGATGGAGAGCTATCATCCTTTGCTCTTGCGACTATTTCAGTCCCACACGCTCTGGCGATGATTCCTTCCCTATTGCCCATCTCTCCCTCTCCTGCCTCCCTCCCTTCTCGTTACGTTCTTCCTCCTTTCTTTCTCCCTCCTCCGCTTTCTCACTCCCTTCCCTCCCTCCCTTCCCTCCCTCCCTTGAACAAACCGAGGATGGCATACTCGGCATCGCCAGGACAAAGTACCGGTCCTTTCAT
>NW_005434670.1:996764-1005630 GCF_000315625.1 Guillardia theta CCMP2712
CGGGTGGAGGGGACTGCCTGCGAGGATTGGGTTGTTCAATATTGATACAGTCGAGGAGTGCAGCAAGGGAGGGAGGAGGGGGGAGGAGGGGGGAGGGAGGAGGGGGAGGAGGTAGGAAGGGGAGGGGGGAGGGGGGAGGGGGGAGGGGGAGGAGGTAGGAAGGGGACGGGGGAGGGGGCAGGGAGGAGGGGGGAGGAGGTAGGAAGGGGAATGGGGAAGGGGGATGGGGGAGGGTGGAAGAAGGATGGAAAGGTGCGAGAGACATCTCAAATAAGAACGATGGCGGAAAATGGATCGGGCAGGGAGAAGAAGTGACAGCATCTTGATGTGTGGGACGTACTGGGAGAAAGCTGGAGTGGAGATCTTGTGATTTGCCATCTCTTCCCATTTCAAACTCCATTCTTTCAACTCCTCCTGATGCATGTGGTTCTCAACCATCAATCTTCGGTTCTGTTCGCTCAGTTGACCGACCTGTTATCCAAAAGAAAGCCATTAAATTCCCATCACACACAAAGCTCGTCGAGAATTTTACAGCAAGTTCTAGCTTCTTGTTCTCTGACTCTCCGACGATCTTTTCTTCAGGTTAGAAATGACAGCAAAACTACTTACCCATCTAATTACCTGATAAGCCGAGGCTCCGAGTCTGATGCGATCAGGAGAACCTTCGGCTTGCAATGTCTGCCTCTTGAGTTTGGTCTCGAGATCCTGTTGCCGCAACTTGGAGCTCTCCAGCTCCATCTCCAGCACCTCCACCTGAGACAATCGACCTCGGAGCTGCGCGAGCTCCGTGCTCGCCGCTTGCAGCTCAGCCTTGGACTGGTTCAGACTCTTCTCCCTGTCGTTGCTCGCTCTCGCCGAGGCTTGCAGCTCGTCGTACATCTTGTTCCTCTCGGCCTCCAACTGCTGCATGTTCTCTGCCATCGCCGCTGCGGATTGCTGAGACTCGTTGAGCGACTGCTGGAGTTGATTGACCTGCATCAAGTTCAGCGAGCAGACAAGGGGAGCAGTCGCTCTGCCTACCTTGATCTTGAGCTGAGCCATCTCATTGCCCATTGCCTCTGTTTGCTGACGCCAGACTTGAGATTCAGACACAACCTGGGGCGAGTCAGGGGATACTAGACGGCAGTTGACGTGAACCTGTCTGTACTTCATTTCGTATTCTTGGACAAGATGGTTGGATCGCTGAACACTCCAGTAGGGATTCTCAGGATCATTCAGCTTCTCAATTTCAACCTGAGCCTGACGAGGGAAAGAACACGGACAAGTGAGATTTCAATCGACGACAGGCCAAGTCAACACTAGACCTCTCTCAGCCTCGATTGGGTCTGCATCAGCTCTTGCCGCACTGCATGCAACTCCATCGCCTTCGTCTCACACTCGCTCCTGGCACGGTTCGAAAGTTCTGCAGCCTGCGCCTTCTCAGTCTCCTGTGCAGGAAAACACGTCAAACATCAGGAAGGGAGGATCGGAGGCGAGTTTTCGTCACCAGCATTAATGCGGCATTCGCAGCTCTGATGGCGTCTTGACTTGCATGCACCTTCTCGTCCTCGACGATCTTGAGCAGCTCCTTCAGTCTGAGAATCTCTTGCTCGAGCCCCAGCCTCGACGACAACTCCCTCGTCACATTTTCCTCTGCTCATTGAAAATATTACGCCAGAAAGACTTCAACGCTCTGGTTGTTACTCCTCACCGCTCAAGCTCCGCGTCTGAATCTCAGCGGCCAGTCCTTGTTCCGCTGTTCTCCTCATTTGCATTTGAATGGAGAGTTGCTCATTCATACTTTCGGCTTTCCTGCAGTGGTATAACATGAGGGATCAAACCTCAGCTGGAACAAGCGTTGTGAAGGGCAACCTCATCAAGTCAATGGTGTCAGCCTCGGCCCTTTGCCTAGCCTTCGCCTCCACTCGAGCGAGTGCTTCGACTTTCCCTCGCTCTGCCCTTTCCCTCGAAAGCTCATTCTGACAACAATCAGTCAGAGATTCATGCACACATAGAGAAAACTGTCGAAACAGCACGGCCATCAGGACATTTCTCGTGACCTCTTCAAACCCCTCACATCTCAAGTAAACTTCAAGTCCCCACCATCAATATCTTGTGTGCATTCATGGCTTCGCTTGCGTCCATCTCTACTCTCTTCAGCTTGATTTGCTTCTCATTCATTATCTTGCACTATGTCAAGATAATTACAGTATCATGTTGCATGATCGCACCTTCTCAAAAGAAGCCCTTGTACTCGCAAGCATGCCCTCCAGCTTCTTCTTCGCCGCTTCTTTTTGCCCGCCGGAAATTCTCAAAATTGCAAGTCGTGAGTGCGCACTCTGAAAGCTTCCCTGAGATTGATTATCAGAGCCAGCAGAACGACATGCTCAACAGAACGACGACATGCTCAACAGAACGACGACATGCTCGACAGAACATGCTCGACAGAACATGCTCAACAGAACATGCTCGACAGAACATGCTCGACAGAACATGCTCGACAGAACATGCTCGACAGAACATGCTCAACAGAACATGCTCGACATAGGTCTGCAGGATCTTGGCAGTGATATACCTTGATCTCGTGGTACAAGCTCTCAACGCTGTCCTCCTCCGAGCCGCCCTTGAGGTGAGCGCGGGTATGAAACACGACTTGGTCCAGGGAGTTCTTGTGGAGAAATTTCAACTTGACAGAATCCATTCATCGAATTTCTCACATTGTCAGGAAGAAGCTGGTTGATTTGTTGTTCATCAAAGGTTTCAATCTTCCCACCGTCCCAGCACACTACCAATGTCCATGTCAAGGTAATACCAAGAATCCTTCTCTTCAGCTTCTTCCTCCTCTTCCCCCCCTCCCTACCCTCACCTGAGATCCTCTGATCTTTGATCGCAAACACAGTCCCTCTCATCTGCACGTTCCCTTGTCCCCGCATCGCCCGCATCCCCACCGCGGCCTTCAGCGCCATTTCCGATCGGACTTGGAACCGCGCCCCTCAAATCTCCACCCCCAGGACCCCTGCTCCCTAGAGCAAAATCACTAGTATATGAGGGGTAGGTGGGAGAAAACAAAAGATCAATCAAATGACAGAGGCGTTTCGTTTTCTAGTTTCGAAGTTTCTATCGAAGTTTCTATCAAAAGTTTCAAGATTTCAATGTTGCAAAGTTCCAAAGTTGCGATGAGGCCGAAGGAAAATGGCGGGAAGGGACGGCATGGGGGGGCGGAGTGGGATCCAGCAGAGCTCTGTTGTCCTCCCCTGCCTCGGCCTTGGAGAAGCTCTCAAAGGGACGTGCATGCTAGTATGAAGGAGATGGGGCCGATGAAACAGAAGATCCGATCTTGTTCAGAAGCCAACTAGCCCTTGATTCCGAAATTTTGAAATCCCCACCTTGTCTCACATGTGAGGTCATCAACATGGCCTGCTGCATCCATCGTCGATCGAGTGACACGCTGTTTTTTGTGTTCTTTGTGGTTTGCTGTGTACATATATGCGATGTCTCAGGGGAAACAGCTCGTGCAAGGAGTGCAATCTCGATATTTGACAGGTACGAGGAATCCTTGTCCGACGAGGCTCTGCGGTACCTGCATGCCAAAGGGATCAACAAATCACGACAAAAGGAGGGAGTCAGAAAGAACCTGCGCCATGCAAAACTCAGTCTGAAGGATAGGAAGGAGGGACGAGCCGTAGGGATTGAGAGAAAAGACAAAGCCCAGGCCGATGTCGAAAATGGCGAAACAGAGCGGAGAGAGATCTGTGTTGGAAAGGCAGCTCAGCGAATGTTGAATGCGGATGATCAGGAAGTTATTCGAAACGCCAAGCCTAAGAAAAAGACATGTGACAACTCGGGCAACAAGAAAAAACTCAAGGAAATCTCGAAAGGAGATATTCTGCTGGACTCTGATACATATTACTGTGGCACAAAGAAGAAGCTGTCAGCACGAGCATACAAAACACCGAAGGGGAAGAAGAAAGATTCTGTCTTCCCTCCCAGTGGAATCGAGATGCTAGAGCAAAACACCTTGAAAGAAGATTCCATTGTTCTTGAGCAGGACTTGGAGAGGATCTCCCCTGAGAAGGCGATAGATTCTTCTCCGATTCTAGCTTCACATGTCACTGAGAGCTCATCATGGTCGTTACAATCTTTGAATGACCAATTCCAAGACATCTGTACTGATGCCACCTTGCCCAATCCTCTAAACTCAGTCACTGAGAGTGGAGAGGATTATTCTTTCGTTCAAGGGTCTCCGGGAAAACTTGATCATTTGAACCTCACCAATGCATCTGGCGCAGAAACTTATGAAAGAAAAGCAAAAAAAAAGAAATCCACCATTAGGTGAGGCATTCTTTACTGAATTTCGTACAGTAAGATGAGATTTGATCAGGAGGGATCCATTGAAAGTCAGCGAGGGACCAGGTTCAGAATCGATTGGAAGTGCCATACAAGGAGACCAAATTGTAGATTCTTTCAATTCCACAGACGGAGATGTTAAAACGCAATTGGAATGTTGTATTGTAGTCGATGGAAAACCGGTAGGCACATACATCGTACTGCTATCCACTGGTAATCTTGACTTTGATTGAACAGAATGCTCTTAAGCGACCTAGACATCTTGTTGGGGGCCATACGTACGATCCCAACACGAGAGAGAAGAAGGTGAAGTCATCTTCGACCGATGGTTGATTTGCTCAGATGAACTGAACGTACAATCTTCCCACAGAGATTTTTGAAGGAGTGCGGGGACCAGCTACCACAGGTGAGATTGAATCGTGCTAGTCTAAATCGAAAGTAATACATTTCTGAGCAGAAACCTTGGCAAGGAGCGATGTCGCTCACTCTAGAATTTCACATGCCTCGCCCGAAGATTCATTTTAGTTCCAGGAAAGCAAGGTAATGATCATTGCAAGCAGTTTGCTTGAAATGCTGTTTTAACGAAGTTTGCCCCTCCTGTAGTCTTGGTCAACTCAAGGATTCCGCTCCTGTCTATCCTGCTAAAGTTCCTGACTTGGACAACCTGGTGAAATTCGTAAGTGCTCACAGAGAAAGAGATTCTCTTGTGAAATATTGGTTTTCAGGTTTTGGATGCGCTGAATGAAAAATTGTACCAGGATGACAAACAGGTTTGGCATGACATGTGCATTTTCTGTAATGATCATCAACCATGAACAGATATGTGAGATTGTTGCTCGCAAGATATATCAGAACACTTCAGGGGACGGACGCACTATCGTCTATGCGAAGTTTTTGGAATCCAGCGCTTAGTTGCTCGCCAGCATTGCTTTATTCTTTTGTTTCCATGCTCACGGTTAAGGTGTTGTATAGTATGAAACTCTTTCAAAGTTCCTTGTCCCTGCTTAGCTTCTTGCACCTCTGTATTACAGAGTCAGCGAGAGAAACAGAACATGTTTCGACCTTCGCCGTTCGACTGCAAATTTCTGTCTTGAGCAAACTGGTGTTAGCAGCCATGGCCCCGTGATCTCCTGCCCAGCGGATGACAGCGGAGGTAATCTACAAACAGCTCAAGGAGGAGCAGCTGGAGGAGGAGCTGGAGAGACCTCGTCTTCATAGTTGTCAAACAGGAATGCGCATTCCTCGTGGAAGTCTCGAGCTGGACCCTCAGTCGCATCGCCCTGCTCCGATGATGAGGAAGGGTGGTCAGCAGGATCAGATTCTGCGGAGAAAGCACAGGGGACGGGGAGCAGGACTTCCAGGACGAGAGGAGGGGAGGGAATGGCGGTTGAAGGGGAGGGGAGGGAGGAGGATGAGGACAGGAAAGCATATAGTCACCTCATGCCGGTTGTAGCTGTCAGTGCAGAGTGGCTCGAGCAGCTCTGAGAGGTCCAGCGAACGCTTCCTCAAGGCAGCAGCAGGAGCTTGACCCAAACTGGCCTCTTCACGATGAGGAGGGAGGAGGGCAAGAGAGGTTGGACCTGGAGGTGCGGAGGACGAAGGCCATATCATCAACGATCCCCTCGCAAGCTTCACATACTGTCGGATGGTACTGCCATCCATGTTATGTCCACTGCCCCCCTCCTGCACCTGCTCACCTGCTCGCTCCTGGCCAGCCTCTTCTTGGCCTGCCACCCAGTTCTCTGCTCGCCACGTCAGTTCCTTCTCCTTCCCCTGCTGCCTCCCACCTCAAAGCCGCATACTTTCATAACAGAGCCCGGCTCGTCTGAGCAGAAGCCCATGATCTGCAACACAAAGTCAACTGCTCCCCTGGCTCCTCCTGCCCCTGCCCCTGCCCCTGCCCCTGCTGCAGCATCTCCTAAAAGGCAGCAGGTACCTTCTCGTGTAGTCCCAGCCGTCCATTCGGCACCTGCACACGCTGAGAGCTCTGGGTTGACGAAGTTCATCCACCTTGGAGGACCACTGATTAGCGCAGTCCTGAATCTCTTTGATC
The DNA here is from genome assembly GCF_000315625.1 of Guillardia theta CCMP2712. Lineage (NCBI taxonomy): Eukaryota > Cryptophyceae > Pyrenomonadales > Geminigeraceae > Guillardia > Guillardia theta. The sequence goes on from NW_005434670.1 coordinate 1,003,144, forward strand.
GAAAGGTCCCGACTCTGATCGCTGGATCTGCAGGAGAAGCTTCACGTCTGACCACAAGCTCCCAGCTCCTGCACCTCTTGCACCAAGAAGCGAACAGGCTGAAGTGCCGTGAGACGATCTTGTGACCGTGCCACTGCGGTCAATTTCAGCACGGCAGGCAGCAGGCAAGGGGCGCGGGCTGCCTTGACCACTCTCGCACAATCAGCACGGGAGATGTTGCTAAGAGCGTTCATGTACGAGGAGGAACAAATCTTCATCATTGCGTTGGATGACTCTGCATTTTCACTCGAAAGACTTGCAGTCCCTCCCTGTCTTCAACATCATCCATCCTTCCACAAGCAAGTGCAGGTTGTTACCGGACTGATGATTCCGGCAGCAGCCAGCCGGGAGACGAGGGGGCCCCAGTCATGATGCATCGCCTCTAAACTCCGTCGACAGGCGTCACAATGCCTCTTGGAGGGCGTGAGAAGATTGGAGGTGAAAATTTGAAGATGATCGACAAGACAGAAACAACCAACATGGAGATTAAAATCATAGTTGTCATGTCATCGATTGTTATCATCACCATCACCATCACCATCACCACAACAACAAGAACCATGATCATGATCATAATCATGATCAGCAGCAGCGGCAGCGGCAGCGGCAGCACTAATACCACCACCGCCACAACATCATCATCATCAACAACAAGAACCACTCTCATCGGCATCTCACACCCAATCATCACCATTCTATCCGGGAATTCGAAGCTCGCGATGGTGTCCCTGACCCACTTGTGGATCCCGTTGGCAGAAGTCTGCTCAAGGAGGGAATGTGAGCATCGGGGAGGAAAGGACTGATCCGGAGCTACAAGATCCGGAGCTGACCTGACCGTCATAAGAAAGGATCTCTCCCTTGTGGACCCACTTGACAGCAGGGAGATCTGTGGCCCCGTACTTGTCCTCGAGACTCCTGCGATCTTCGGGGCTCATCTCCTCCAGGATCACCTGTGACGATGGAACACTTAGGGACCGGGCAGCGGTGTGCTGACGTCACCATGGAGAGGTGAAGTTGCGTCAGTCCTTCCTGTGCAAGCTGATTGGCCGCCCATTTGAGGTTGGGTATCAGTTGCCTGAGGAGAGAATTTTGTGATCATGTCCGAGTACGTCAGGAGGAGACGTCACCTGCTGCGTTCGCACTGTGATGACAAGAAGGCAACCAGCAAGCTGTCTGTCGCTCTCTCGAGCTCGTCGAGGTCCTTTGCCGTCTTGATGGCTGAGACTGAAACTCTTGAGCTCAGTGCAGACAGACGTAAGCTCTAGCTCCTCCATCAACTCCCTATCCTTCCATCCCCTGCCCCATTGCGTCTCTCCTCGTATCCCTGCTTCTCTTTCCCGAATTTTCAACTCTCTCCTTTCTCCTCCGCTCTCCTCTCTTGTGATCTCCTCCTCTCCCCCCATGCTCTCCTCTCCCCTCCTCTCCCCTCCTCACCTCCAATCCCTGCATCGGCTCCCACTCTCTCCATCCTCGTCAGCCACATCTGCGCCGCCATCGCCAAGCACACGGCCCAGCTACCATGGCGCATCTCCCCGACGAACCCTCATCCCCGCGCAACCATCAAGTTTGTTCCACCTGGAGTTCCACCCCTTCCAGCGACCCTTGCAGCACCCCACCCTGTTCAGCTGCCACTCCACCATGGCGGAAGCGGCGCTCACGAGCACGACGAGGCAGGAGAAGGAGAGAGCGAGTAAGTCGGCAAGAGAACCATCTCTCCTCTCTCCTCTCTCCTCCTCCTCCTCCTCTTCCACTCTCCTCTCCCTCCTCCTCCTCCTCCACTCTCCTCTCCCTCCCTTCTTTCTCCTCCTCCTCCTCCGTCTGGTCGCCTTCTTCATCATGGGCACCCCATCCCTCGACCTATGCATAGAACTCAACCTCGCATGCTCCTTGTGCTTGTTGTTCCTCGTACTGGGATCGCCACCCACCCACTCATCATTTCTTGTCTCTGAATACAAATCCAGGTTTGCTGCAACTTGCGAAATCGCAGTCATCGCGTCCGAATGACATTCCTGACTGGTGACTTGATGTATCTATGAACGATCGCCTCTTCACAAAGACGTTAAACTCAAATTCTGCCTTGTTCGAGTCATTTCGACATTCCTGTGACTTCCGTTTTCTTCTTGAAGGTTCAAGACCTTGAAAGTGCAACTTGTTCCAATAGTGGAGAAGGCGATGGAGTTTAGTGTCTTCATCGCGCCATACATCAGGTGAGGTAGCTGAAAGTTGAAAGCAAGAGGAGGATCGACGTTCTTTCTCACTTGCTAAGTGTCGGTGCAGGGAGATGTATGTTCAAGCACGAGCCGTGTACCTTCTCCTTCCTACCACAGCGATCCGAATGATCTACGGCCTTGGCGTCTGTTTCTTCGGTGGAATGTTTCCTTTGACAATTGCGGCCTTCGAGACGTTTCGAGTCAGGTGAAGAGGGATGGGAAGAGAGAGAGGGGAGGG
>NW_005434670.1:1008257-1013463 GCF_000315625.1 Guillardia theta CCMP2712
CCCCCCCCCCCCCCCCCGCACCTCTCAAGCTCTTCTTGCAGGCCATGGCGGGTGTGGTCGCGACCCTCAAGCTGCAGTTTGCAAAGACGATGTCGCTCGCCGTCTCGATCTCGGACAACATCCGCAAGCCTGCGGTGAGGAGGGTCGAGGAGAGAAGAGGAGGCAATGAAGGAGAGGGAGAGAAGCGAGAGGACTGGGAGCGAGAGAGTAGTGAGGGAGGGGGAAGGGAGGTTGTTACAAGAGGAGGTGACAGGGTGGCAGGTCTCCATCCTCGCTCCCTTCCTCATCTACTCCCTTCCTCCCGAGCATCATCCATGGATCAATCCTATCCTCGACTTGACCTGCAAGTTCCTGGCCATGTCTCTGGCATGGTACCTTTCGCGGGTTGTTCGATTCTCCTACATTCCTCTCCTCCCGTCTCCATTCTCGTTGCAATCTTTCTCATCCTCCTGCTCTCCTTCACCTTGCCCCTCCTCGTCCTCCTTACCAAGATACGTCAGATCATCTCTGCTGTTCATTCTGCCATCATCGGAGGATTAGCGGCTTCTCGAGCTTGCATCCAGCTGCTCAACGACAGGAAACTTATCACTCTGGACATAGACAAGGTGATTCTTCATTATTGCAGTTTGCTGATCATCTGTCTTCATGTTGGAGATGTGTGTGTTGATCTTGGTTGCTTCCTGCTGTTGTTGTCGACCAAGTTGCGCATTCTTGCAACCTTTGCTGACGTCATCACCAAGTCCATGATCGACGAGTACTCTGGTTGGACTCTCGCTGCCATGGGCATCTTGTTCCAACTCGGCCAAGGTTTCTTTGCTCCGTCTATCCCCCTCTTACCCCCCAACTTCCTCCCTCTCTAAGTTCCATCCCCCATATGTTGTCTCTCCTCTGTCCTCACCTACACCTGGATCCATGGCCTACTGTACCCTACTCGCGCTCCTTCTCCCCGTCGTTCCTCTTCCTCCTTCCACCTCATTCACTCTTGCTGTAGGTATGCAGCTGAGCTTTCCCCTCAACATCCTCCTCCTCCCACTGTCGTTTGTGGAAGTTTCTGTAAGTTGTTGCTCCTACTCTCCCCTCGCTGAGCGTCTCGCAGCTACAATGGGCGGTGACCTTCATGAAGTGAGAGGAGGGAGGGGAAGAGGAAGAAGATGGAAATCGTCACAGAGGATCCGAACTGAGGAGGAAGAAAAACTCTTCATTGAGGAAAACTTGTTCACATCGAATCCACAGATCCCTGCCCTTCAGTCATTCTCTTATCTCCTCCTGTACTCCCAATGTCCCTCCCCTTCCGCCCCCTTTGCTCCTCTCCTCCCCTCCTCCAGTCTCCCGCCCCTTCCTTCATACCTGGAGGACGGGTGTGACGGACGCTGTGTCGCCGATTGCTCTTGCAAACTGAAGACGCGTGAGAAGCTGACGAGGGCAAGGAGAAGAAGAAAAACAAGGAGAGGAGGAGAAATGGAGCAAAGAACAGCCGATGATGTGGGTTGAGCATGAGACAAGTGAGGGGGAGATGGCTAGAGGATCAGAAGAGGAAGCAACTTGATAGAAGAGAGAGAGTAAGCAAGAGATTGCAGTATAGGGAAAGGACAACGAGGAGAACCTGACGGCGTAGACGAGGAACATCTTCGTTGAGAATCCTAACAATGAGCGATCAGATCACCAGCAGCATATGAAGTGGAGTCGAGATGATGAATGTATATCGGGGGGATGACACAGTGGGGAGCGGAGGATGGAGGGCTACCTGTTCAAGTACTCGTTGTCTCTTCTTCCAGCATGTCCAATCGCCCTTATCCCCACCGTTCGCATCGCCAGCTGCAACAACATGAACATGACAAAGATTGCACTTTTTCGCGCTCAACGAGAACAACACTGGCTCACATCTCTACAACGCTATTCACATTACAGACACTGCCTTCTCATTTTTAAACCTTTAACATGCATCTTGACCAACTCATCTCAACGCATGCAACTTGACATCACATCTGTTCAACAAACGATCGCCTTACCTGCAGTCGGGGCATGACGCGTTGCCACAGTGAGTGCAAAAACTCGTCACCCTCAGCAATTTGCATTCTGTAGTTGTCCTCAAACAGCTGCAAGAGAGAGAATGTTAACAAAGCACAACCAGGAAGATGGAAAGGAGGAGACAAGTATTCTGAGCGACTTCAGTATGCCAAAGAGCGACTTCAATATGCTAACTCTGTTCCTTGTGCTCCTTACTCTGCCTCCTCGTTCTCTCCCCACGTACCTTGGTCAAGTTGTGGTCTTCCGTGAGTTCTGCTGTCACCTTCTTGATCCGGGGAGCAGTAAACATGTAGAACATCAAACTGAACGTCTGCCCGCCGATAAAAACTGTTGAGAAGATTGAGATGACGTCATGAAGTCGGAGGAAGGGAGGCAGAGGAAGGGGATTGATGAGCCGGGGACGACAGGACAGGACAGGACAGGATGGGACGGGAAGTGAAGGGAGAGGAAATAGTTTGGTTTACCCGGCCAGTGCATGAAATCCCATCTTTGCCCGAAGCGTCTAATAAGGTCTCCTTTTCCCTTGTAGACGGCTGGAGCCAAAAATCAAGAAAAGGCTTCGTCGGGAATAGTACATCGAGCAACGGATATGATGATGATGATGATGATGATGATGATGATGATGATGATGATGATGATGATGATGATAAATTTGGTAGCAATGAGCAATCGAGTGTCGATTGCATGACATTGAGACATTCAAGACACAATGGCGCTGTCTCGTACAAAGACTCCATACCAGCAGCAACCCCGCAGCAGCAAGAGAGACAAGAGCAGTCTGAATGTGAACCGACCACCAAACGCGGTTCACCTGCTTTCTCACTGGAATGATATCAGCGGAGTTGTTCGGGAGGTGCGAAGGTGAGAAGAGGAGGGGAGAAAAGGGGGAGGAAGGAGGAGGAAGGGAGGAGGGAGGGAGGAGGGAGGAACATGAGAAGGGAGATTCAAGAATCTTATACAGGGGAAGCAGCGCAAGATGATACCTGCAGTGCAGACCCATGCGTACATCTGCAATACGCGGGTCGAGTCGTCAAGTCGTGATATCATATTGTCTACTCTTCGCTCTTGCGCGTTGTTGACCTACACGTTCTGTTGTTCAGCCTCTACATGTGAAAGGAAGCCAGTCACCTTGTTCACAACCTCTGACCGAGTCGAGTGCAGATCCAGTAGCGCTTCTTTCCCCAGGCCCTCCCCCTGTCCCGAACCTTATCTCTGCTCCTCCTACACTCCTCCTCCTTACCTGGTTGGGAGTAGGCACACACATGGTGTAGATGGGCGGCAAATCTTTCCTCGGAATCACCTAACGTGCCTTTCAATCTTTCTGAAGCGAAGGAGCATCATCTTACCTTGCTCAAGTTCCAGCAAAGAGCTCCAAACGCGCGGGCAAAGTCATGCATCTTGTTGAACTGATCGCACTTGTTGAAGATAATGTTCAACTTGTGCTCCATCCCATTCAGGGCCTCCCAAAACGTGTCAGGCATGCAGATTCACAGTTTGAATTTCACCTTTGTCAGGCACTCGAGTGTCTCCCCAGTTGTTCCAGGCTTGTCAGGATCGAAGAAGAGAAGAATGACGTCGGAGTGCTCAGCAAACCAGCGAGTCACCGCCATGAAGTTGTAACCACGATCGAACGTTCCCTCCGAGGAGTACTTGCTCTCCCTTCCCCTGCTGCTGGAAGACAACCTGAGCCGCTCAGAAGTCGACAGGTGGGCAGGAGCAGAGACGGCGGGGCAGTCGATCATTCCCGGACTATCCACCAAGATCACATTCTTGAGGCCAAGGTTCTTCCTGACTTTGAGCTGCACGTGCGAAATGAGAGCGTTTCCAAAGTTTCTCAGGGCCATGAAGCCAAGGTCTGGGTCCCCGACAAGCGCCGGCCCGTCCTGGTCAGTGTCCTCCATGCCCGAGGTGATGAGAGTGAAGCTGTCGTCAGTCGGAGCCACCCCGGACTTCTGGACCTCGGACCCTACAAGGAAGTTGATGAAGCTTGACTTTCCAGACGAGTGGTTCCCGAGCAGCAGAACCATCGGACGAGACGTGATGATCTCAGATTGTGGTAGAGGGCCCATCATACGCTCGTTGATTGGAAGAAGAATGCTCTGATAACACTCGTCGGCCTCCTGCTCCAGTGTCTTGATGATAGTTCCAGAAGCCGGCGACCTACGAAGAAATCGGCAAGTCAGAAAGTCGGTGGGAGACATCCAACAATGTGGGATTGTGACACAATGATGGAAAAAGGCTGAGTCTAGATTTTGATACTTGAGGATGAACGAATACCGTCACAAGAAAACTAAGTTGATCACCTCAACATCGCCGAGAAGGTTCCGCTGGAGGAGTTCGACTTGCTGTCTGGTGTCTCCGTATTGTTCTTCGCCCGCCTGGCCATGTTCGAAAACCTGGAACCACGTCACGTTATACAAACATAATCCGATCTACAAACATCATCCAATATCCACAAACAAAAAATAACACATTGCTTCGATTCAGTATTCTTTAAACTTCTAAACCGTAAGACTACCCACCTAGGTGTTACCATCACAACAATGAGCTTGTACAAAGTCAAATAAGGAATACAAGCTCCAGGCAATAAGAGGGAGGAGGATGGGGAAGTTCTATCTAGACATTGATTGGGATGAAATGGAACATGTAGGCAGAGTTAGGGGAAGCGGGGGGGGGGGGGGGGGGATGGCCTCAGATATGCTGGAATAACAACAGGGGAGGCCAGAGTTGTGAGCATACAAAAAGAGAAATATAAAGGATCGAGGGAAGTCACAATAAGTGTGAATATGAGAATATGAGCAAGGAGTTCTCAGTTGTGGAGGAGATATGTAGATCGGACAGAGGCGATTTGAATGTTTCAACCAGAAAGCAGAACGAGCAGGAGGGAGACGATGGGAAAAGAATTAGGACAGGAGGGGAGGACGAGGAAACGAAGTTGAGAAAGAGGGAGAAAGGGTGGAAATGGGGTCAAAGGGGAAGCGAGGGGAGAGAGAGATTTAGGGAGAGGCAGGTAGGCAGGCAGATTAATAGAGCAATGGAGAGCGGGAGACAGGGAGAAGGGAGGCAACGATGGAGGTAGGCAGGCAGGCAGGCAGGCAGGCAGGCAGGCAGGCAGGCAGGCAGGGACAGAGCGATGGATCAATGAAGAGAGGGAGGGAAGGGAGACAGGAAGGGATGT
>NW_005434670.1:1013563-1054952 GCF_000315625.1 Guillardia theta CCMP2712
GGGAGGGAGGACGGGAGGGAGGACGGGAGGGAGGACGGGAGGGAGGGAGGGAGGGAGGGAGGGACGAAGGGAGGGAGGGAGCATGGGGGTAGACAGGCAGGAGGCGAGAGGATTTCAGTCTCTGCATTCCCTTCAAATTCCCGCCATCGTCACCCCTAACACCACCAACCCTTTTCGAAAAACATACCACCACCTACCCCTTATCTTTTGTCACTACCCTTGTCAACAAACTAGCCCCCTTGTCAGGACCACCACCCGTCCTTTTCCATACTTTACACTAGATACTACCCCCACCCATGTGCTTTCCCTGACCATACGTTGCAACCACTACCCCCTCATCTCCGGTACCACCACGATATTTCACATCCACCCCAACGGGTGTACCCACCCCACATTGACATTCGTTCTGCTACGCCTCACCTTCCCGAAATCACCCTACCTGGTCAAGATACCTTCTTATCACCGGTACTTACCCAATAAACACGTACCCTACCCCTATTTTCAACACCTTGCCGAAGTCCTGCAAACATGGTTCAAGGAGCTGTAATGGCGAAGTAGGAAGATCCGCGATGAAAGGGAGGAAGGGAGAAGTGAGGGAGGGAGTAGGAGATGATGAGAGGAGGAAAGGAGAAGGGCATGAGGAGACTCGCTAGCAACAGGAGGGAACAATGAGGGAAAGTGAGATTGGGCTCGGTATCGGAGATCTTTCGTTCGAATTGTAGAGAGCGAAAGATTAGGTGATGAGATGGAGAGAGTGGAAGAAATGCGATGAAAAGGGATTGGATAAAATGTCATGATGCATTCACTCAGAATATACCATTTCGCAGCCGGTCTGGTTTTGATTTGGTAAGTTATATCTTGTGTCCTGTCCAAGAGCTGGCCAAGTCTTGTTGTGTGCTGTCGTCGACCATCATGTTTTCAAGCATAATCGTTCGTGTCGGAGCAACAAGACATCAACATTGCTGATTTTGGCATGGAAGAAATCACATGTTTGTGATCGCCTCGGTGCTTGTTTGGTTGGCACTCTCCAGAGGCGAACTACATCAGCACTCGACTTCTTCTTTGCGAACGATCGGCAGTAGGAACCCTTGAGTGAAAACACTTTCTGTTTGCGGTTTCTCTTTCTCGTTGAAGTATCTGCACAAGAAAGTATCAGGTGACGAGCGAGGGGAACCTTTCTTTGCTACCCGGTAGTGATGATGGTGGGGATTTTGTACAAGTTGCTCGCCGAGATATTGTTGTCGTCGAGATCCAAAACCTTGAGTTATGTCAAATGCAATCCATCGCATCATGATGACCATGAATGATGAGGATGATGATGATGAGGATGAGGATGAGGACGAGGATGAGGATGAGGATGAGGATGAGGATGAGGATGAGGATGATGATAGAATTGAGAGGAGCGAACCTTCAAGGTGCATGCTTCACCCTGCGCTGTCAGCTCCTCGATAATATCCAGCGCTCCCTTGTCTCCTCTGCAAGAACGTCATCCGGCCATCATGCACACAGTCTGCATGGAAGCAGGGACAACATCGAGTTGTATCCTAGATAGAGCTCTCTCAGCGTCTCATGCCCCTTTGCCGCCTTCACGATCTCGGCAGCCCCCCGCGGTCCGATGGAGTTCAAAGACAAGTAGAGCTCCTAGGAGGGAGGCGGGTCAGTCGTGTTAGGAAGACAGCGGCGGAGCTGCGGTAGATGCGTCGTCATAATGGTAGGGAAGGGGGAGGGAGGGAGGGAGGGAGGGAGGAAGCAACTGTTTTCTTTACCGCAACACTTCTGTTCGCCTTCAGCGCATTTGCAATGGCGACCGCGCCGTCATCGCCGAAGCCGATCCTCCGAGCGACGAGGATGTTGCAGCTGGTGGGAGAAGATCGCGATCAACGTTTGAACTGCCCCACGAGATCGCCATGGGTGGGATACCTGTGTGAGCGGAGACTGTCTACCGCGTCCTTGAGACTGTGAACCACCTTCAACGGCCATCAGTCGCTCCATGAAAGCTGATTGCTCCTCCTCTACACGCCCTTCCTGTTCGCTTTTCCAACCCTTCGTCTTGTTACTGCATGATACTCTGTCACTGCGGCTCTTCCTGATCTTTGTGCTCCTCCTCCTCCTCCTCCTCATACTGCTCGAGTGTTCGCACCTGCTGCATCGAATCTTCCCGGGCAATATGCTCGGAGATAAGGGTGGGTACTTTCGTTGAAACACCGGTTCGAACTAATTTGAAGGTACGGGTGACGGATAATTTTGATAGGCCTGGGTAGGGTACTCATACCTTGAAAAGTTTGACAAGGATGGGCGGCAGTATGGCAAGGTAGGGAGTATAGCAGGCAGGTAGCGACTCGGTGAGTCAGGGAGGGAGGGAGGGAGGGAGACAGACAGACAGACAGACAGACAGACAGACAGACAGACAGACAGACAGACAGACAGACAGACAGACAGGACGGAGGAGAGAGGGAGAGGAGGTAGAGAGGGAGGATAGGGATTCCGTGGGCAAACTGGACGCCGAAAGGAGGAGGGTGTGGATCAACACTGACTGCATTCAGCCATGTGGGAGCGAAGAGGAGGTGCAAGCTCAGTTATGCAGGATTAGAGGCATGAAACCGTCAGGATACTCATTCAAATCTCTTTCATTAACTTATGAAATATGACAGCATCTACATGGGAATCAACCCTTGACCTATAGTACACCAGCACCATCCCATGTTAGAATTGGATGACACTGTTGAACCTGAACAGGCTCGTCCTCCTCTTTCGTTCCTCTTTCCCCTGATGGACACTCAGCGGCTGGTTGAGATCAACGAGAACGGGGCGGGAGGAGGAGGGGAAGGGGGAGGAGGGGAGGGGAGAGGAGGGAGGAGGGAAAGCGAGTCACCTTCGACATGATTGAGGGCGCTCTCTGAATTTTCTCGTTGAGAAATGCTGGATCGAGAGCAAAGTCCCACTTCATTGGGAAGCGAGAGATCCAGAAGGTCTTCATGAACCCCTTCCCCTTGACGAGCACGTCCCCTCTTGACGTCAAGAAGACGTCCTGCTCCATGCTCTTGAGCTGCTTCCGCAGGATCCTCGCCGTCTCCTGCTCAGACATCATCACGCAGGGTACGAAGTTCACCTCGACTCACCTCCGTGCACTGGATCTTGCCGGGGATAGAAGTCGACTCCATTCGTGAAGCAGTGTTCACCGCGTCCCCGAAGAGCGTGTACTTAGGCCGCTGCTTCCCGATGACGTTGGCGACCACCGGGCCCGAGTGGATCCCGACTCTGATCTTGAGGGTCCCGAGCTCCGGCGCGTCCTCGTCCTGGAGGGTGGTAGACGCGCACTCGATGGCGTCCAGTGCGAACCTGGCGATGCGGACCGCGTGATCTTCGACCTGATCCTCGAGGAGGTTGGTGACGGCCATGTACGCGTCTCCTATCGTCTCGAGCTTGAAGACCCCGTGAGCCTGCGCGAAGCTGTCGAAGTTGGAGTAGAGGCGATCCAGGAACTTGGAGACTTTCCAGGGCTCCAACTTGGAGCTGATGGTCGTGAAGTTGACGATGTCAGAGAAGAAGATGGTGACGACCTCTCGTCTCTCCGGCTCGATCGGCTTCCCGTCCTTGAGCGCGTCAGCGATGTGTCTGGGCAAGACATCATAGAGGAGGCTGTTGGCCCTCTTGAAGCTCTCCCTCATGATCGACTCGCGATGGATCGATCGCGCTATGGGGCTGAGAAACTCCTCCCGGGAGTCGAGAGCTTTGAGCCTGCGAGAGATCTCGGGGAAGAGCGGGCGGTACTCGGGCTGCTTGTGCCAGCAGTCCTTGATCAATCCCAGGATCTCGCCAGGGACGTTGGGAGGGAGGGAGGGTCTTTTGTCCACCTCCCTTCCCAGGTCAGCGACTTCCCGGAGGACGGTGCTGATGTCCTCCCCTTCGTAAGGATCCTTGCGGCTGTAGATTTCAGAGAGGAGGATGCCGAAGGCGTACGAGTCGTTCTGGACGGTGAAGTCGCCGCCGTTGATCACCTCAGGGGCGAGCCAGGCAAAGGAGAGCTGGCCCAGCTTCTCCTTCTGGGACAGGCCGAAGTCTGTGATCTTGGCTCGGAAGTTCTCGTCAATGAGAACGTTCTGAGACTTGAGGTCCTTGTGACATATGACGGGGTTCGAGTTGTGGAGGAAGATGATGCCGCTCGTGATGTCCTGCAGCAAGTCAAGCATGATCTCTGTCTCCAGCCTGACTGTGTTGTTCCTCAACAAGTCGTAGAGCGACCCGTACTCCATGTACTCCAGCACCAGCGACGAGCCAGAGCGACCAGCCGTCACTGCTCCGATCACCGTTGTGATGCATGGGTGCCTGACGCGCGAGATCATGCGCATGTCATGGAGGAAACATTTCCTCAGAGAGTTCTCAGCTCCAACATCGCTGATCCTCCGCTTGATCCTGAAGATGTAGCTGGACAGGTTGCAGGAAGTGGATGCTTCGGAGTCATTTTGGGACACGTCCTTGAAAAAGCTCGACGGGCAGTGCAAGTTAGCGTAAGGGAGGTGCTTCTTGACCGCTACTGTGGATCCTCGGTAATATCCCTGGATGATTGGGCCCAGCAGGCCTTCACCTAGCACGAGAGGAGGCTCGTCGAAGTGAATCTCCTTGGGGTCGATCTTCCAGAAGTTGTCGGCGTTGGCCTTCTTGTACTTGATGAACGAGTACACCAGCAGCAGGATGGACAAGCTGACAGGCACCACGATGGCAAGAGCGAGGTACGCGACGTTCATGTTGTGACTGCAAGTCAAGACAAGGCCGTTGTTGATCTGTGCTACGATGACCTTGGATGCCCAGGAGGACCGTGGCTCCTGCGTGTGGACGACAGTTGTCACCTGCCCCCCGAGCCAATCGGCGATCACGGTGAGCTCGAGGTTTGACTTCTGGATCAGCAGGTAACTGAGAGCAAGTCAGATCGCCGCCAACATGACTCTTCGACAGCATACCTCCAGCCGATTCGGTCAAGGTTCGAGTCGAACGACACCTCTCCCGACGCCCCCTTGAAGCTCACTCGCCCCAGCGCGCTCCTCACCACCTCCCCGTCCCGCACGTCTTGACCCCCCTCTACAACCTCCGCATAAGCGTGCGCAAGCGCCAGCACCGCGTCGTACGCAAACGCGATCCGAGGGTTCTCGATGAAACGCGCCTCCCCCGGGTACGAGCCCGGCCGCGTCGCCTCCCAGTACGACTGCAGCTCCTTGAGCTTGGGGTTGCTGCTGTTGATGCCTATGCGGAGCCCCAGGTAGCCCTCAGGCAGATACCGGTTGTCAAGCGAGCTCGCCGACCAGCTCCCCAGCCAGATCAGCTTCCCCGACAGCCCCGTCGCGTTCGCTGCCGCGAAGATCTCCTTTGCATCGCTCGCGTGCACGCACAGCACCAGCACCCGCGACCTCCCGCACTTGGCTGCGATGTCTCTGAGGAGGCTCTTGGTCGCCTCCAGGTCGTTCATCGCCCACGTGTGCACGGCCTCTACCGCCACGCCCTTCTCCGACGCCACCTGCCCGAAGCGCGCGGCCAGCCCCATGCAGTACTCATCGTCGCAGCGGACGACCTGGCAGCTGGTCCAGCCGAGGAAGCTCACGAGGTCGGCCATGGCCATGCCTTGGAGGTCGTCGGAGGGGCACACGCGAGCAAAATAAGGGAAGAGAGAGCGGTTGGAAAGATCTTTGTGCGTTGCTGAGTAACTGAGAGTGATCAACTTGTTTGCGTTGAGGTAAGATCGCATGGCGAACACATCCCTGCTCCACGGAGGGCCAACAAACACACTCGCGTTGACACTGATCGACTGAAACAGGTTCAAGATTGCATTCTGCCAGATGCTGTTGACGTCAGATGTCTCCACTCCGTATCTGAACGTCTGCAGAAGCCTCAGAGCCGTCAGATCGATCGCGTCCACTGTAAAATTTTGTGGCAAGGAAGGGAATTGCAGGTTTGCCATGGTCGTGGCTATGGTCATGGATTCAAGAGATTCATGGTCGATGTCAAACTCACTTGCTGTTAGACCGCCAAACTGGTACGAATGACTGATAGGCAAGTCTGGCAAAATCAAGGAAATTGCAAGCCATGACAGCAGGAAAGGCCTGCTGATCATGACACCTTTCAGTCCAGTGGACAGGATGTCCTTGTTTCTTCAATGGTATTCCTGCATGGTTGTCTCCTCCGAAACTACTTGTGGTGAGCCGAAGGACGATTTCTCTTATCTTCTGGAATGTCAAATCAGCGATTTGATACAAGACGATGACAAACGGCAGGCAGGCAGGCAGGCAGGCAGGCAGGCAGGCAGGCAGGCAGGCAGGCAGGCAGGCAGGCAGGCAGGCAGGCAAGGTTCGAGGGCGATTTAATGGTATTGCCGGGTATTGAGCTTGCAAGACTGATTGAACACTTATCAACAACGACAGGAGGTCTGGGTCTTCCTCAAGGAGGTGGGAGCAGGTGCGAGGATGCGAATACATGCAAGGGTAGAGGTGACATGCAGGGTCAGAGAGAGTTGAAGCGTGTCCTTATCTGGAAAGAACTGATGTAAAGGGACAGGAAGAGACAAAAAGATGGGATACGAGGCACAGAGGCAGCGAGGAGGAGCAGAACTGATCGTAAGAGCATGATCGTAAGTCATGGGGGAAAGAAGAAGGCAAAGGAGGGCTGGAGACAACGAGGGCAGGATGCAGCATCATTTCATAGGCGGAAGTCTATTTCCCACCAGGGTTGGGGTAGGGGGGGGGTACTCCCCCAAGAAGACGATTGGGGAGTAGTAGGGTACCAGAGGTCGTAAACATAGTGTAAAGTCCAATTTCAGGGTGGGGTGGGGTGGGATGGGTCATTGTCCGAGCTACGGCCAGTCGAGTACCCTACCCCCACGTCAAAGGATCCTTGATGACGATACCCTGACCACCGTCTGACCGGCTATTGAGACTGATATGGAGGGGTGATAGCACATATTTAACTACCCCACCCCTTGGTGGACTCCGTTCCCTACACCTGATTACGAAAGGCTTCGTTTTTTATCTTTTTAAAATAGATTATTTATCTTTCGGGAACTCTCCTAAATATCTGTATTAGAATTCAAAACTTATACTATAACTTTGAAAGGGTCGCCCAAGAAACTGTCTAAGATCAAGATTGATCCTAGTCCGACTAGGAAGCAGTAGCCGCCACCACGGGCGGAGAAAAGGGTAGACGACAAGAAGAGCATGGTGGGCATGGCAAAGATGAGAAAAACAACAGCTGTCTACGAATAGAAGTATCTTGAAGGTTTCGAAGTTCGATGTTTAAGAATGAACAATCCAAGGAAAGCTCCAGGAATGATACTTGAGACTGTGCCAGAAGGAGGAGGTGATGTTCAAGAACCAAGAAAGAGAACAGAAGCAAAATGCAGAACTAGAACAAAATTAGAAGATGCTTGAACGGAAGAGCAAGACTTTGGGAACAAAAAGAGCAACGGTGTTGTGGCCCCTCTGCTCGCGGGTAGATGATCAACGCTTTTTCAGTGCGAAATCATTGAGCCAAAACAAGTGGGATGAGTAGGATGTGTGTAGGTAGAGAGAAGAACAATATACGCTCAAATTAATCTCAGACTGCAGCGACATGTGTCAAATCTAGAATTGATCCAGGGTCCTGTGCAGTGTATAGCTGCAGATAGAAGGTGGCGGGAGTGAAGTCTTGTCTACACGGTTGTGCTGGAGAGATTAGAAGAAGTTTTCTGATGGTGTCTCTGACTGATGACGGAATGACACATGAGATTTGGAGAAGGTTTTCTGACGGTGTCTCTGACTGATGACGGAATGACACATGAGATTCGGAGATTAGAGTGAGTGAACAATGAATGATCGGGCATCTGAGATTGACATGGTAAAATTCATTAAAAATGAAGAAACGATGCACTCCCCTTTGCCTGGCTACTGGTCGAATCCTACTCTGTCAAAGCAAGTTTACCCGCACTAACTGAAGGCAAGCAGTACTTTGTAGATCCCCATGATTCCAACCAGAGTCGGCTAGCTCAGCCTTTCAATGCTGCTAGCCTGCTTTCCAGATCGTCTATCTCGTCCTTCTCGCTCACACCCTGTATCTCACAGACTCAGTGGAAGCCGCACAGACTGAACCATGTTCGGACCTGATCGCGGGCGGGCAGTGCACCGCGTGAGGGGTTTGCGACTTGCGAAGCAAAGTCGATCCCGATCTCATCCAGCACCTGCAGGGACTCGTAGTCAACAACTCGAGGAGGATGAGGCAAGAGAAGTCAGGGGCGCTCACCTGCTGGGTTAACGAGTCTGCTTCCTCCTCGAAGCTGATGAAAGGAAGCCGTGAGACAGCAGCACAATAGGGAGTGACCACAAGAGGGGAATAGAAAACATGCGAGGGAGAGATGAGTTGGTAGAAGGAGATCTGGAGGGGATAAAGCATCATTGGGAGCAGAATTCACCCGTCTTCATCAAACATGCTTTCCAATGCCTCATCGAGCATGTCCTGTAAGGAGTTCAGTGCTTATCAAAACGTTCAAATTTTCGAGAACCTGTTTGCTGTCAGAGATCTCGCTCTCTCTCTGGAATTCTTGCATGACTCTGTTCATTTGCTCGATGTCAACTGCACAAGAATCAGAACCACAACAAGAGATCGCAGCTGAGCAATCACGACAAGCGTTGAAACCCTTCTTTCTCACCTTGCGCATTCATCTTGCCCATTGCCTTAGATATCCCCGCCATGCTCTGTACCATCTTCTGCTGAGACGCGGCAAGCTACACACGGTAAACATGCAGATTAGCAAACTCGATCGATCAAGTCTTTCATCACCGTCATGGAGTTTCTGACTCCTTGCACTTGACTTTTCATGCTAGTCATTCTATTCTGTAAACATTTGTAGGATGAGCAATGTGGCAGGTATGCATGTTGGGCTCACCTGCTGCTCTCGGACTCTGACGAGCTGCTTTGCTAAAGTCTTTACAATCTTGTCTTGCCCTTCCTGCACACCCATGGATAATCACAGGGACGCGAGGATTCTCAACGCGAAAGTTCGCTGAAAATACCTTTGCTGCCTTCTTGATCTCGATCACAAGCTGTCTTTCCTCGCGCTGGAGGGCCATTTTTTCTCTTTCGATCTCGCGCTCATTCTTCTTGATTTCTCTGCCTTGCTGCTTTGCCACTTCCTTGATGTCTTGCTCCTTCTTGCCAAAGATTCGCATTTTCCTTCCTCCACCTTCACTGCACGACAAAGAAAATTTCAGAGCCCGCACTCTCGAGACCGAGCATCAACTAACAATCATTCCTTCCCTCTCTCATCGTCATTGTCGTCAATACTCATACAATTCCTCTCTCATACCTCTTCCAAACCAAAACTGACCACTCCGGCCTTGAAACTTTTTTCGCCTCAAAACACTTCTAGAAGCTTTTCTGCCGCAAACTCCAATATGCATTCTCCTGTATCTCTGCCTGACTCTCCGTGTCCTGCTCTCTGGCTTTCGAACCATTTCTCCTCTCCTCCTTCCGCAATGCCTCCACGCCCCTTTCGCTTCCTGGCGTCCTCCCGTATGACCATCGAGCGAAAATGTACTACAGCTGAAGCTGGTTCAACGCACGAGCCCGCCTCACGGAAAATTTCCGAGAGAAAGGAGGGCAGCAACAATACTGTTCCAGCTGGCTATGGCAAGAGTCAAATAAGTGTGTGCAGATGTATACTTCACTCATTCTGCTCAACACAACCTTATCTCTGTTTACGGTGTAAACTTGGTAACATACAGAGTTTGTTTTCATGAAGTGGTCAACATATCTCACCAATACTGCACAACTGCTGCAGTCCCCTGTTGCAACTCTATCCGTCTTATCTTGTTCTGTTCTCAATCTTCTCAAACATCTCCAGCGCAAGGAGGATCGCTCTGTCCATATTGATGTATTTGTAAGTTGCCAACCTTCCAACAAAGAAGATTGAGCTCTTCTTCTCCGCTTCGTTTGCCAGCTCCTTGTACTTGTCATACAGAGCAATGTTTGTCTTCTTGGGTACAGGGTAATAAGGCTCTCCATCATCAGTGCTGAATTCCTTGACTATAACCGTGAAGTCACTTTTCTGCCATAAGAAATGTTTATATTCCACAATGCGCGTGAAAGGGACGTTAGGCTCCGGGTAATTCACGACAGAAGCTGGTTGAAAGAAGCCTGAATTGCGCAAGACCGTCTTCTCGAACCGGATGCTGCGGTATTCTAACTTTGGCAACCCTTCTTTTGAGAAATAGGAGTCGATGGGTCCCGTGAAGAATGTTTTGCCGCATTTGAGATCCTTGAGAGCGAAGTAGTCCGTGTTAAGCTGGACTGTGATCTTGTCGCTGCGGAGGATCCGCTCGAACCACTTGGTGTATCCGTGCTTCGGCAGCGCTTGAAACCTGTCGGAAAAGTACCTCTGGTCGAAGTCGTTCCTCACGGGGATTCTTGCAGTAACTAGTGGCTCCAGCTCGCTCGCATCCTTGTCCCACTGCTTCTTCGTGTAGCTTGCAAAGATCTTCTGGAATAGGACGCTTCCAACCCGGCTCTCAGCCATCTCTTTCGCATTCGCACAGTTTCCGTCGCATTTCTTCTGAATGGAGTTCAACCAACTTGTCATCTCAGAAGTGTTGCGGAAGTTCAAACCGAACAACGAGTTCACCGTGTTGATGTTCACGGGCACAGGCACAAGCTTCCCGTCCACCACAGCTCTGACTTCATGATCCCATCGGATCCATGGAACCTCCTCATGCCACTGGTTGACGTATCTCCACACCTTCTCAGAGTCTGTGTGGAAGAGATGCGCACCATAGAGATTCATCAATATGCCCGTTTGCTCATCAACGTAGTCGTAACAGTTGCCCCCTATGTGCGATCTCTTCTCAATCACCACCACCTTCTTGTGAAGAACGTTGGCATAGCGCTCTGCTAGGACGGCTCCACTCAGTCCCGCTCCCACAATGCAGACGTCGTAGTTGAGATCACTGAGGTGTTGCGGAGGCTGTTTCGGGGCAACTTTGGAAGACTTGCGGAAAGATGAAGACAACATGACGAACGAGACGTGGTACATGGATATTCCGAAGAGAACAAACAAGAACAAATATGACCTTGACCGCTTCACTCGTCCGCGCATCATGCTCGATGGAAAACTCGTGAAGTTCTTAACCATCGCAGAAAACTTCCCGGGCAGGTGAGAAGGATCAGTCAAGACTTGACTTGCCCAGCTTTCAAGTTCTGTTCCTTCCCTAACGTAGAATCTACTCTCACTTCAGCTCTTGTTTTTGTAGTCAGCTCAGAAGAGAAACTTCGGGCATACCGTCATGCATCGAATCGCTCCTCCTTATCCTTGTTGCTCCTTCCCCTCCCCCACCTGGCTCCTGCTCCCGCCACACTCGCGCTCTTTATAACTTTTACTTACATTTTAACTCATTTTATCTCAATCCCGGCTTGCCTCAGTGAGTTCGGACTAAAGCCGCCGGCGGCGGAGGCTCCCGGCGCCGCCGCGGCGACTCAGATCGGACGCCGCCGCCCGCCGGGTCACCGCCGGGCCGCCGGCCAGTGCCCGCCGCCACGCCCATCGTGGTTCCGACTTGAACGGTCACCGTTTGCGGGGGGGGCCCGGGGGTGACAGTGTATCATGGTACCGATGATTTGAATGAACGGCCAAACTGATTTTTAACTTAACATTGAGTAAAGAATGAATCGGGGCCGGTGTCGGTAGTACCGTACAATACTGGTGAAGGGCCGCCCGGCAGCAGCGGGGGCCCGGGCGGCCGCGGGCCGCTCCGGCTGAGGCTCACTGGGCCGCGCGCCCCGCCCCGCCCGGCCCGGCCGGCCTCTGAGGCAGTACTGAATTTACAACCAGCAAAACTAATAGGGCCGACCGTTACATTATCAGGCTGCGATTGCCGAGCTATGCCACTCGTGGTGACAGCGGACGCTGTTCACAGGCTTCCGCATGGCGCGACCGTCTCCGTTAGGGAGGAGGCGCGAGAATTGGTGGAGATATCGAGAGAGCCGGAAGAGAACTCGGAAAAAGCGATGAGTTTCAGTGTCACGAGACTTGTCGAAGATTTCAGTTGAGTATTACCGTCAACTGAGAAAAGTATAAAACTCGGCTGGCTGGAAGAAATCATGAGGGATGAAGAAAGAGGAATCAAAGGCAATCGCATTGGTTGGTATTATGATAGCACTAGCAATATATAATGTACGGACATATCAGTCGGTAGGGTAAACTAAATGAGCAGACAGGAATGAATGGAGTTTGTTCGAAGAGGTTCCTCACAGCTCAAACTGTATTCCTTGGGATAAGAGTAATGTTGTTTCAAACACATGTCGATCGATAATTAATGTGCTGAGATTTATGTAATCTGTTACTACAGGCTCCTTTCAAAGATGGATCTTGATGCCGACATGATTGACTGGAGTTGGAGCGATTCGAGCGTCGATGACGAGGAGACAGAGGCAAGGCAGAACTCTCACTCGCGCTCTCAGGAGTGGAGAGGTTCAACCCCTGACGCTGGTAGCGATTCACTCTCCAAGGAGGTCGGGCAGAGGTTCCTGCCGAGGACGATGCAAGTGACACCGCACCATGTCACCGTGGAGGATGCCAAGTACGGAAGGAGAGCGGTCGAATCGCAGCGGGACTGGCACGAGCACCCGATCTCTAGAGCATCTTCCAGCAACCCGTCCAAGAACATCTCGGAGAACTTCAGGAAGGTGCCAGTGGAGGCCTTCAAGAAAGCCTTGTATCCATCCTCCTACGACAGCAACGGCGAATCTGCAAAGATCTTGGAGTATAGGAAGAGAATTGAAGACTTGGACCAACAATGGAAGCAACAGGTGGGAAGACCAGCACGATCCTTGAGGTCTGACTTGAGCTCGTGTTCTGACATCGATTGTTTCCTCCAGACACAGATGAACGCCAAGATGGAGGAACTTCTCCGTATGCAGGTGGAGCCAGTTAGTCTGAGCAGCTCCCCTCTGACCGGCTCGCAGGAGGAGGCTTTGAGTGAGCGCGACGACAAGATAAGATCGTTAGAGGCAACTTTGAAGGAGAACGAGGCGAGGACCTGCATTATTTCTTGACTCGAATGTGTTCGACTGACTGTCGCATCCAGAGCCATCTTAGACATGTCTCAGAGAAGATGTTTCAGACCAAGCACTCCTCTTCGCTCCATGTTGAGATCTTGGAGGAGGACAAGAAGACTATGCAAGAGCAGATCAACTCATTGGAAGAAGAGAAGGCAAGGCACGAGGTCAGTCGCTGTCTGGTGGCCCTCCCTGCTCCCTCAAGTCTGCGTCACCTCAGGGAAGGATATCGGAGCTGGAGGAAGCTGTGATTGAGCGCGACGAGAAGCTGAGAAAGATGGATCAAGAGAAGTTGCGACTGCATGAGCTTCAGCTGGAAGAGAAAGACGAAATGATCAGACGTCTCGAAGCAGCCCTTCAAGGTGAGGAGAGGGAGGGAGGGAGGGAGGGAGGGTCATTTCCACTGCTGGAGATGAACATGTTGCTTGTTTACAGCAAGATCAGACAAGACGGTAGAGGAGCTGAACAAAAAGGTACGAGGATAGGAGATCCAATGCGATGGACTCACACCATTGGAAAGATTTCAGAGCAAGAGGCTCAAATCAAGAGCTTGCAAACGGAGCACCTGAGCCTGAGCTCGGCCAACTCGGTCCCGCTGGAACAGATGAGGATGGAAGCGGAGCAACTTCAGATGGCGATCTCTATCATCGAGCCCAAGGTTCACATCCTGGATTCTCAACTCGCAGAAATCAGCACGTTGGAGCAGGAGAACAAGAAGCACTTCTACTCCCTCCAGATACGCGACAACGCCATGCAGAGTGAGCACGAGGCCATGACCAAGTTCCTGTCGCAGCGAGAGAGCATCATCCGGCAGCAGTCCAACGAGCTCTTTCAACTCAGGTTCGCCTGCAACGAGCACAATACCAGGATGGAAGGTATGGCGCCTCCTCCTGCATGCTCTGCCTCTGACACAGCGCTGCCCTTGTCAGACATGACCTCGAAGCTGAGTGCTCAGAAGGAGAAGTTCGACGCCCTCCAGGAGGAACTCAGCAAGAAGGACATGAGGATAGAGCACCTGCAGAAGACCATGGATCACATGCAGCTCACCATGGACAGGATTCACAGCGCCATGGGGGAACGAGAGTCGCGCATGATGATGCTCCAGGTGCCCTACCAGCTGGTTTCCCTTGCCCTCCTCCTGCTCTTGTTTCCCTTGCTCTTGTTTCCCTTGCCCTCCTCCTGCACTTGTTTCCCTTGCTCTTGTTTCCCTTGCCCTCCTCCTGCTCTTGTTTCCCTTGCTCTTGTTTCCCTTGCCCTCCTCCTGCTCTTGTTTCCCTTGCACTTGTTTCCCTTGCTCTTGTTTCCCTTGCCCTTGTTTCCCTTGCCCTCGCTCCTCCTGGCTTTCGTCTCTAAGTTTGGACCAGACGTCTCTGGACCAGACTCAGCCGGCCTTCAGCATAGCGCAAAAAGCCATCGAGGAGCGCGACATGAAGATCGACGCCTTCCAGATGCTCCTAAAGATGGGCGAATCCCAGGTGCAGGAAAACCTCAAGGCGCTGGACGATGCCATGGCGAATCTCAAGGTGAAGGACGAGAAGATCAAAGAGCTCGAGGATGTGATGAAGGAGAAGAATCACCACATCGAGCGGCTCGAGAGGCTGCTGGAGGAGAGGGGCCAGCACGACTTGACGCACAGCAAGGAGGAAGATTCAGAGATCATGAGGGCCTCGACATTCTCTCCTCAGGTTCACGCCTCCCTCCATTCGGCCCAGGAGGTTCCCTGGACGCCGGCGAACCGAGACGTCCGGGCTGAGGGGGAAGCGCAGCGTGCTGACGTCATCAAGTTCGAGGGGCAGGAGGTGACTGTGAGCAGGAGCATCGGGTTCGGTGAGAGCCGCAACCTGGTTGGCACGGTGGTGCGAGCGAACCCCATCCATGCAGACGGGGACCTGGTGAACGCCGACGAGGTGGGAGGGAACATCGTGCTGATCGAGCGGGGGAAGTGCACGTTCTATGAGAAGGCAGTGAGGGCGACGGCCGCTGGCGCCATCGGCATCATCTTTGTCAACGTCGACGACGAGCTGATTCCTCCCTCTTACACGGAGCAGCAAGAGAGGCCCATCAGCGTCCCGATAGTTTGTATCCGGAAATCAGACGCGAGAGAGCTCAGGGACGGGACCCAGGTGTTGATGGTGTTTGCAGAGGAGGCCGGGGAGAAGAGCTCTTGGCAGAACTCGTTGACTGTAGCAGCCAATGGACAAGAGGACGATCTTGCGAGCAAGGGTGTCAGCGTGAAGACTTGCAGGCTCGATGGGTTCATCGGCAACTACATCGTGTCAGACTCTGTGCTCAGGCTGGAGGAGAACAGCCTGCGTCTGCTGATCAACGACAACAGCGTCGTCCTGAAGTTCGTGCTGGACGGTTGCGGAGAGAGCTTCATCGCTGCCATGAGCAGACATGCTGTCTCCTACTCCACCTTTAGGATCATCCTGCAGGACCCTTCGCTGCTCAGCCACTCCCTCTGCCTTCACGTGCTATGCTCCGACAGGGATAAGGCGCTTCTCTACCCCAGGTTCCTCAGGTTCCTGGCCGAGGTCAAGGACAAGGACGGGATGACCTACAACGGAGATTCTTCTCAAGGGCTCCCTCAAGGCATCGGGCTGGCTACCTGGCCCAACGGGAATCAGTTCATCGGCTCCTGGAGCGCCGGCTTCATGCATGGCGTCGGGATCTTCGTGTGGAGCAACGGCGACACATACCGGGGGGACTGGACAGGAGGAGTTCGCAGCGGCTTCGGTACCATGGAGTCCTCCTCTGGCACCATCTACCAGGGCTGTTGGAAAGATGATGTGAAGCACGGGCCCGGGGTCGAGGTGGACTCGTCGGGGAGGAAACGCTACGGGATTTGGCTCGACGGCTTCCAGCATGCAAGGGGGGTTCATGTGCAGTCAGACGGCAAGAAACAGTCTGTCCTGTACAACTTTGGGAGGATGATTCAGCAGAATGAGTTTCCTCACCCGCAGAAGTTGGAGAAGCAACAGTTCCAAAAGTGCGTCGCCACGGCAAAGGAAGCTGCTAAGAAAGCAGCGCAAACGGCGTCGACTGCGCAGCAGATCGGGAAGAACTACCTGCAGATCTCTCCTTCAAGGATGCAATCTTATTTGAATACGAACTTGAGTCCCTGATTGCAGTCAAAGTGAAGCACGTGAGCGGAACGATGCGTTTTGGTGCAGCAGTTGGAATGTCAACCTAGAAAACGAATGAAATAGCGGAATGAAGTCTCTCTTTAAGAACGTGATGATGCAACACATTAAAGTCTTTCTTATGAATCTCAACAGGAGCTGGCAAGAAGTTCGTTGGCACCTCGTATGCGATGAGAATCTCGCAGCTCGTCTTCAAGTACGTCTGCACCGTTGAAACTCCCTTCCAGTTTAGCGGCAGGAGAGGACTGGATGAAACTACATGAGCTGTCAAGGATAGACTCTGCCTCTGCCAGGAAACTGCACGAGGTACAGGAGTCGTCGGCATACACTCTGACTGAGGCATGTTGCTCGGAGCGTTCATATGGCAGATGCCGCCTGAGGTATTCTTCATCGCACGTGTCCTCATCGCTACTCTCGCTCATGGAGCCTGCTCTGTTTCTAAGTTCCTCCATCCTCCTCCAAGATCCTTTAGGAGTTATGTTCACTGCAGGGCTCTCCAGCATCGCCTTCCCGTGATCGCTTTCATCTTGCTGCGATGAAGCTTGTTCCTCACAACCGCTTACCCTACCATACCGCTGCAAGTCTTCATCATGGGCTTCATTGTTGCCTGCAACATGACACGCTCCTTGTTGTTTCCTTGCATCATTATCGTCGAATACTCTCATCTCCTCATCTTCTCTTGAGCATCTCTCACCTTCTCCTCCTCTACAGCCCTGAGCAGGGTTTCCGTGCATTTCTTGCCGTTGGAATCGGAGTGAAAATAGTATTAATTTCCAGATATTGTGTAGTTTTAATACTAAATCATACCAAACATACAAATACTCTCTATTTAACCCGAAACTACCTAAATTGTTTCCAAATTAAGTGAATTCTATATCAATGTATTTAAAATTAGCAGGTATGCACTTAAAACCAATCAAATTCTTGCTCGAACTCCTTTGGTTGCCCTACCTTTGAATCAGGGGTTTGCTGAAAAAGGGGGGTGGTTCTTGAAGTACCGGTACCATGATAAAAATACCCGGTCCTTGTACATCAAAATCATGGAAACAATGGGGTACCTAATGAATCAGACAGGGAAATGGGTGGGGTAGAAAGTAGATGCAGTTGAAACGGTTGTGTTTGAAAAATGTTTTTTTCAATGGGGTGGGGTGCATCAAAAATATAGGGTAGTGGTTTTGATAACAGGGTGATCATAGACACTGATTGGTCAATCCTCATTCTTATGGGGGTGGGGTCATTAGAGCAGTCTGAAGAGACCCTAATAAGTACAGGTTATTGGAGGGGTTTCAGCATTTGAAAGGTGGGTGTTGTTCAATGTAAGGGGTGTCTGAATGGAATGGGTGAAGAAGGGGGTAGGGTGTATATTTTCTGATCGAAAAACAGCCAGTGGGGTGGGTTTTGATGCTGGCTGGTACAAATTGATGGTAACATACAAAGAAATATCGAAGGGGTGATTAAATATCTTTACAATTTTCAAATTCATCAATTTTTAATTGAAATATGACATTCAAATTCAAACTTTCAGAGCTTTACAGATGAAAATTGCGGTGTTTGGATTACCGGATCCGGTTTTTGCGGGGACCGCCATGGTGGAGGGCGCAATGGAAACGGAAAAAGATGGAAGATGGGGCAGAGGAGGGGAGGAAGCGAAGGCAAGTTGAAGGAAAGCAAGGACTTGGGCTGTTTGACTTCGTTCAGCAGATCAAGTAAGTGACATGTCCTATACTCATTGCACTATCACTTCCTCCCATGTTCTCTTTGTTTTAGCACACCTTCCTACATACGCCCAGCAGCAAACACGCACGCTTCATGCAACCGTGTCTCGACTTTCACATCTTTCCAGTAACATCATCATTTCGATGCCACCCTCACTCGTCTGCTTGTCTGGGATGCCTTCTAACTCACAGTTCCTGGTTGGTACAGTCACCATGGAGAAACAAGGCGAGAGCCAGAACCCTGCAATAGAGAGTTGCACAGAAGAAGACTTCGAAGCTGCTAAGAGGTTGCAGCGTGACTGGTCAGAATATGCAGAGAAGGTGTGCTGCTCTTGAGAGCGTTTCGCCTCGCATTGTGCTTCTGAAGGCCCTCATTTGACAGGACGATGGGATTGTCAAGGACACGAGCGTCTATCTGCCGAGTTGCCTGTACATCGTGTTGAAAGGAAGATACATGAAAGCATCATCATCATCATCATCATCATCATCATCATCGCATCCAGGTGTGATGAATGAAGCATCACTGCGTCTTGTGGATGACCCGTTTGCTCTCAAGATGTCCAAGTAGCACGTGCCGATGACCTCATTCAAGCGTACGGCTGCCCCATCCTGAAAGGCTTCTTCCAAGATGTCACCAACATGTTTCAATCCTCGAAGAAACAAGAATGGTTTCTGGTGAGTTAGTCTTGCTCCTTGCGTAGATCGGCTGAAGGTTTGAACAGCGGTTGTTCCCCGACGGAATTGCTCTTGACAAAGCGCTGGGACAATTCAAAACCTTGGAGGCAAACTTCATCGTGGGGATCATCCTCTATAACAAGCTGGAGAAAATCATTCAAGTGTTGAAGGACAGGAGCATCGTGACGGAATCCGAGGCGTCTGAATTGACGTACCCCTGCTGGGTTCTCTTCCTTCTCCACTCACAACACATGATGCGAGATGGCAAGTGTATGGATATCTTCCCGAGCTTCAAGTTTCTTGTTTCTTGTCTCCGAGCGACGTTATTGTGTGTACTTCCCGTAGTGAGTCCAGGAGGAAGCTTCGCCAGCAGGAAAGAGGAGAAGGCTACCCTCTCCGACCTGATCTTGCACGCGGTTTGTCTGACAGAAGATGTTGTCAAGCTGCTGGGGAAGGAGGTGGAAGACATCGAGGAAGCGACGCAGAAACTTGTGGAGAGTGAAGCCAAGTTGAAAGGAGGCGGGCTCGGAGAGTGGAGCAAGCTGCTAGACGAGGCGCTGACACGCCACCTGATGCTTCATCCACTCAACCTGCTAGACTGCCGCCTCATTCCTCGGCGGGGGGACCTCATCGATATCGAGCCTGCGCATGTGAGCACGGCAGCAGGGAGCAGCAGCGATCAGGACATGTCGGATGCGAGGGCGGTATCCAACATCGCGCCCTCCTCTCCCTCCAAGCCCCAGTCTCTGCATGGGGCCGAGGCCCGGACCTCGTCTGACCCGATCTTCCGCACTCCGGAGCGACCGGTGAAGCACGCGAGGATATCGAATCCTCCTCCTACCCCGGTCAGTCAGGCACAGGAGGATCACGTCTGGTTTTCTCGCTTCCTCATGGGGGAGGGAGTAGAGCCAGACGAGAGGCTGATGGGCTTCTTGGAGGGGTGTACTCCTCCCGCCGGGGAGAAGACAAAGAAATCTCTCAGTGCGCTCATGGACAAGATTGGGATGCTGAGGGAGCACAGGGACCTCACGACGAGGATGTGCTTGAAGATCCTGAGGATGATCTGCATGCGAGAGGAGGAGAGGAAGAAGCTCGGGCCCCTTTCCATCATGCTGCATGACGAGGCGCTGCTCAAGAGCCTCGTCGCGTTTTCATCGGAGGTTGTCTCGTTCCTCCACCTTTCTTCATCCTTCCACCTCTCTTCCATCCTGCAGAAGGTTGAGATCAGCGAGTTCGAGCTTCTCATCTTCATCGAGAACTTCTTGCACCTTATGGAGGTGAAGAAGTTTCGCCTGTCCTATGGCATCAACCAGCATGTCCGTGACCTGTTGAACCGCATCGTGGAGAGCGAGGGATGGAAGAAGAACTCTACTCTTCTCCTCTACTTGCAGAAGGAGGAGCTTGCAGAGGTCTTTGCGCGAGCCTTGAAGGATTTCAAACAGGCAAGTCGAATGCCCAGTGGCGAATCGCTTGATATGCCCATCCTTTCCGATAGAAAGATGGGGATAATTATCGTTCTTATCTTGCTCTCTCCCTTTCTTCATTGATGCTTCTCTTATCTCTTGCTTGCTTCTGAACGGCTACCTCCACCAGCACAAGAATTCTGTCCCTGAATCCCCCATGCGCATCTCGGCTCATCGGTCGTCGATGAAGAAGCAGGATGTTGCGAACTCAGCGGCGTCACAGGAAGCGGAGGCGCTGCAGCTTAGAGCGGTGATGTTGCACACCGCTTGCCGCCTCCTCTCGCTTCCTCCTCATCCTGCTACTCCTTCC
This sequence comes from Guillardia theta CCMP2712, assembly GCF_000315625.1. Classification (NCBI taxonomy): domain Eukaryota; class Cryptophyceae; order Pyrenomonadales; family Geminigeraceae; genus Guillardia; species Guillardia theta. Next base: position 1,033,935 of record NW_005434670.1, read on the forward strand.
CACCCCACTCCCCGTGCACCCCCTCCTCTTCCTCCTCTTCCTCCTCTCCAGTCCACTTTGACTTCCTTGTAGAGCGAGCGGCAGCTCTCAGCATTTGCCCGACGCCTGTGGTATCGAGCTGGTGAGCAGAGATCAATATGATGATAGATGTGAAGATTGTGATGACGAAGATATGGGAGTGGTGATGATATGGTTTGATTGTGATAAGATATATTGATGATGTTGGGAGATGATGATGACGACGACAATAACGATGTTGGCGCAGTTGAAATCCTGGAAAGCATGTACAGAAACCTTCGATCTAGCGGGATCACGATGTGACGATCCGATTCCTCCTCTTTCTGATCCTCTTGACGCTGCTGCTCGTGACTGCAGGAGGTCGTACAATAGAGCGTACGACGTGATGAGCAGGTGAAGAAAATGCCATCCTTTCCGTATGTCTTCTGTTTGTATGACGAGGTTTCCCTTCAGAATCTTGGAGTCTCCTTCTGCCCGAGGCCTCATGGTGGGCAGAAATCTTCATCAGGTTCGCTCGTTCTGTTGATGCTTGCGATGCGATCTGACATGTTCTCGCGCCTTGGCAGATCATTCTCTGTATCCTCTTCGGGGCCTGCAAGTCTGAAGGGGAGGGGAACGTCACCTTCAAAGTTCTTGTGTGCCAGCACAAAGCTGTGTACAACAATCAAGGCAAGAAAGGCTGCTCGTCCTATTTGCTGTGGCCCCTGCCTTATGTCTAGATCATCCCATCGAACATCTCCCCCCTTGCCTCTCCCTCTCCTCCTCCCCTTCCCTTCCCTTCTCGACCCCTTCCCCTTGATCTCTGATTGGTCCGCATCCTCCTGGCTGATCCCCTCCCTCAGACTCTGACCTGCTCTACTGGAACGTCCTCCTCGATGAGAACAAGGTCTCCCGCAAACTCGGCCAGACTTGTTATCTGACAGCTGGTGGTCAGCTGGGGAATATCATCGAGTTCTACAACCAGAAGCTCGTTCCCGTCTGCAAGGTCTGCATAGCTGGGTGGGTCAGAGCCGGCGGATCTTCTAATGAGAGCATGCCAGGAGTTCGTTCACTCGGACATACACGACCTCTCTAGCACGGTAAACCTCCTCCCCCCTCCCCTCTCCGGCTCGATCTCGCATCTACTTCCCCTCCCTCCAGAGCCTTTCGCTCTCCTCCTCTTCCAATCCTCCTCCTTCCTCCGCCCCCCCCCCCCCCAATTCTGTTCTGATTCTTCGCAGACCCCCCCTTCCAGCCCTTTCTCAGTCAAGAAGTACGTGAGAAGAAATGTGACGATCAGCCCCATGCTGCAGGTCTCTCTCGCTTCCTCCTCCTCCAGCTCCTGCTTTCCTTCCTCCTCCTCCCACGCCCCTCTCTCCCCCTCCCCTGCTCTTCTCCTTGAACCATTGCTACATATATTTGTTTCTCATCAAGAGGTACAGGATCGCGTCATCAGCATCAGTATGTCACCCAAGACCAACAGGTGAGCAGCAGGGGAGGGGAGGAGAGGTAACGATGCTGTTGTAGGCTGATGACCTATGAGAGCTCAAGGGTGGGGATGGTGAGACTTTGACGTGCAACGAGGATGAAGCTGAACGTGATGCAGAGAGAAGGAGAAGAGCACGAACAGAACTTAAGGTGCAGCCCTTCCCTCCTCTTCTCATCAGTTCTATCCCTCCCTTTGTCCGTCCCTGAGGAGGAGGAGGAGGAGGAGGAGTAGGAGGGATTGAGAAGGCTTGGGTCGGGAGGGGAGGATTTCATTCCTTTGTCACCAATTTCCCTCCTTGGCCCCTCTTCCTTCCTCCACATCTTGCCTCTCCTCTCTATCAGTTTGCATTCCCTTTTGATCTTCATATCTCAAGCTTTTCCTTGTCAGGCTTAATAAGAGACAAAAACCCATGGAGTCGGAGCGATGAAGCTGAACTGCCAATGTACATGCCTGGCGGGGAAGGAGATTGTAATTCAATAATGAAGGATTCATAAGATGTAACATTAAAAGATGCCAAATATATTGTCAACCAAGCCCCTTCTCCCTTAATCTTCTGCAGCTTCTCCCTTATCCTCCTCCTCGTCGTCAAAGATTGTTTGACAAGTTGTTGAGGGTCGAAAATCCCGCCTTCACCCCCTGCAACATCCCGTCATACACTAACCCATCCTCTCCTCTTTCCCTCCTGCTGCCCCCCCGTTTGCCTCTCACCTCCTCTCACCTCCCTCCTCTCCCTTCTCCACTCCTGACTTACCGTCTTGATCCCTCCGAGCGCACGAACTGGGGCTGAGGCAACAGTCGAGAAGGCTTTCCCGGGGAGGGACAGCAACGTTCTCCCAGCTCTGCTCTGCTTGTCATGGCCAAGGGACAGCAATGGAGAAATGTGCTCACCCCCTCTCGACGGAATCGCCCCCCTCCTCCTCTCCCACTTCCTCCCACTCCTCCTGGATTGGTCGCCTCCTGTTCAGCCGCACGTGGCCAATGCTCTGTCCTTCCACTTGTAGTCCGAGCACGCGATCTGACCAGGCGTCGAGACCCTTGAGAACAAACCTGCTCCCATGTCAGACACTGCTCCTGCTCCTGCTCCTGCTCCTGCTCCTGCTCCTGCTACTCCTGCTACTCCTGCTCCTGCTCCTGCTCCTGCTACTGCTCCTGCTACTGCTCCTGCTCCTGCTCCTGCTCCTCTTCCCCTACGTTGAGGCTCGCCATCGCGCATCCCTCAAACACATCTCTGCAATCCCAATCCCCCTCCTCCCTCCCTGCTCATCCCAGGGCTCACTTGGCGCTGAAGAAGCTGTCGGAGAAACTCGAGAGGAAGCTGCTGAGGTGTCAGAGAGGACAAGCAGCGAAGGACGAGGATACAGGCGAGAGAGGAGGGTGAGGCAGAAGCTTTCTGTGTTGAGCATCTTCTTGACCTCCATAGCCTGCAGGAAAGTCAGTGGTGACGTCGCAGGGCCGGGGGACGTACAGGAATCTTGACGACGACGTCGTCGATGCGGATCTTCCTGACGATCCTCTGCGAATTGAAGATGAGGGGAGAAGAGGAGAAAAGAGGGAAGTGAGGTATGAGAACGAGGAGACCAGCATAGCAAACGGCGGATCGAGAGGAGGAGGAAGGAGCAGCAGGAGGAACAGCAGAAACAGTAGGACAAGGAGAAGCATGAGGAGGAGTTAGGGCAGCAGGAGTTGAACTCACCTCGACTATGGCTCCTGCGAACTTGCGGACAATCGCGCTGCTCTTGCTGTCACCGGAGAAGAGGAGGGTCAGATGGATGTTCAAGGGCTTCATCCGGAAATCCTCGAGGAAGACGATGTTGTCGCTGAAGACGGTGGGAGCTGCCTCGTCCTGACAAACCCCGTCCATGAATCGACTCTTCAGCACCATGATCTCCTCGGAGATCCCTTCGCTTGCGTCTGCTCCTCCTCGCACGTCCTTATCGTCTCTGGCAGCAAGGAACCTGTTCACGAACTCTCCGATCCTCACTACCATCTTGTCCTCCACGAACAAGTACGAGTCCCCAAACTCCAGCCGGACGTGTTGATAGAACCTTTCGATCCCCACCTGCCCCAGCTTCTCCACGATCGCGATGTTGAGCGCCGCGCCGCCCCCGTCGTCGGCGTTGATGCACATGACCACAGGAAGAGACGTCGAGCTGTCGTGCTGGTTATCAAGCTGCATCTTCAAGACAGAGGCAGAGATCTGACGAGCATCACTGTCTGATATCACCGACGCCTTCACGTCCTCCAGGTACAGGTGCAGGAGCTCCTCCGTGGAGCCGCTGGCGTCATCCTCTAAGAGGATCTTGAGCACAGGAGCGCACAGGGAGACGATCGTGAAGTCCTTGGGCGCGTCCTCGGGAGCGGTGGAGACGTTCTTTCCTATGCCGAATGAGAGCTCCTTGGTCCCTTCCACAAGGTTTGACGAGCAGGACAGCAGTGACACCGACGTGACGTACTGCCTGTAGAACTGATCGGCCGGGAGCAGGATGAGGCTGAACAGGGTGGTCACAGAGTCCGAGAGCTCGAGATCGGCTCTCATGCAGAAAGAAACTTGATCTCCGACTTTGAGCTGCTTGCTAGTTACGTGCTCTTCGTTCACCATCACAAACACTTTCGAGTCAAGCACGTTGACCATCCATTTCTCCTCCGCCGTCTTGGTGAAGACCGCGCATATCTCACAGTCCGCAAGATCGCCGGGAGGGATGCAGTGGAAGCGAAGGTCCTGCAGGAGGAGGTCGACGACTTGAAACGCCACCATGAGCTGGTCGACATCGAGCAGAAGAGCAAGTGGGACATCCGACCGGACTGAGTCGGCCGAGGAGCCAGTCTGACAGAGGACGTAGCCTGACTTGTATCGCTGCCTCTCTGGCAGATTCGCCGCAAACTTGTCAACAAGAGCGTCTCTGTTCTTCTTGCCGTAGAGGCTGATGGCCTGAAACATGTCCACCTCCACCTCGAAGGAGCGAGGAACATCGACATGGTCGATGCGGCAGAGCACGAGCCGACGAGGAGCAAGAGAAGGGTCCGGCCAGATCAAAGACTCGACCTGAAAGATGGTCAACGAATGTTTGAAAGACAAACAGCGTAAGAGGACATCGATATCAATCAACACGGTGCATGTGAAAGCGAAGATTGAAACAAGGCTGATATGAAACGAGACTGATATGAAACGAGACAGATATGAAACGAGACAGATATGAAACGAGACAGATATGAAACGAGACAGATATGAAACGAGACAGATATGAAACCAGCTGATATGAAACAAGACCGACATGGAACGTTGATGAATGAAACAAGAACACATAAAATAAGAGTCTCATCAATGAGTCACGTCAAACTTGTTCACCTGATAAGGCCTGAGGCTCACGGTCTGCTGGGAAGAGCTGCCGACCTGCTGGAACTCAAGGAGGTAGGGAGTGTTGTTGACAAGCCGGTGAGGAACATTGGAGGAGACCTCTGAGAAAGTGATAATGGTTGACCCGTGGACGCTGACTTCGGACTTTGCCGACACGACAACGTTCTCTTCTGTCCGCAAGAGCGTGAGCTCATCAAGGTCAGGGGAGAAGATGGAAGCGATCTTGAATGCTTCACAGGTCTGCCCTTGGGTCACTGAGAATCGGCAGCTCTCTTGCGCTCCTTCAGGGTGAAATGGCTGGCGAGTGTTGGGCATGACGAGGATGTGCGGCAAGTCCCTACGGCCAGAGGAGGAGGAGGAGGAGGAGGAGGAGGAGGAGGAGGAGGATGGGTGAGCCTCCCGCTGCCAAACAGTGATGGGCCTGCTCAAGTTGTTCTGCACTAAGATGGCCGGCAGGAGCAGCACCAGGGCCGTCCGGTCGAACTTCCCTGAGGCCGGCGTCATGGAGCTGTAGAGTTGGACGGTCTCGTTGTCTAGCGCCTTCCTCTCCCTCGCGAACGGGTGCTCATCCCTTGCGGAAGTCAGGCTGATCGCCTGCCGACGTTGGTTGGAGTCCAGCACGTTGACTGCGTTTGACCACCCGAAGCCGCTAAGGCGGAACTCTACCTCCCCATCGTAGGCTACCAGCGATCCGTTCTCCAGCTCGCGCTTCGACGTGACATCGAGACCAGTAAACTTCTGGCAAATCAACCTCAGACCCGTCAGGTTCATGAGCCAGAACCGGTTGTACATGCAAACTCGAACTTGCGAGCTGACCGGGTCTCGATTGACCTCGACCCGGATGTCCTGAGAGCTCTTGTCATCAAGGTCAGGGGCCGAGACTGACAACTCGTTCTCCCAGTTCTCGCAGTGATAGATTTCAAACACCCTCGACCAGTTCGTGTCAACATGACTAGCCCCTGAGCTCAACCGGACCCGGCAGTTGATGTTCCGACGGAAATCGTAGCAGCTGACGTGAACGATAGAGCCGGAGCCGAGCTGATAGTTGGCGATGACGTTACCAATAGGATCGATGAGCTGAACCTCAAGGCCTGACTGGGTCAAGTTCTCCAGAGTCCAGGGAGAATGAAATTGAATGGTCAAGGGATTGCCAATGGTACGCTCGAACCCGGTTTTCATCGTCAGAGCATCCAAGACACTGACTGAGAACGTGACCACGTCCCTCGATCGAGCGATCTTGCTGTGGTACTCAGAGCTTGCCTGGCTCGCATGCTTGTCCGGCATCCGTCTACACGTCAATGTCCTGTTCCTCAGCACGGTCTTGGTCGGGGCGCTGGCATCAGACAAGGACGAGCTGGAGTCGCCAACCGCTGACTTCCACAGAGGCATCATCTCCTCCTCTACCACCTTGTCGCGGTCCCACTTGCCACTGGAGATGAAGAGGGACTGGCTGGAGGTAGCCGCATAGATGGCGTTGTTCCGTATCAGAAACGACTTGCGCTTCTCTATGGCAGAGATCTCTTTCCAGGGAAGTTTGATGAGTTTGGATGCACTGTAGTTCATGAAGAGCAGGTGCAACGTTGTGATCAGCGCGTAGCCCTCGATGATGTGCGGGTCCTTGTGCATCTGGCAAGAGTACATGGACAGAATGACGTCAGAGTCGTCAAGCGCAAACGCAGCACGGGCTTTCTCGTCAACGTCGTCCTCCAGCTTCGCAACGCTCTGGTTCGGTATCACCTTGACAATGGACCGGAACGTCTCCGCGCGGTTCCGAAAGGTCCTGAAGTGCCAAGTTCTCTCCCTCGTCCTCACTTTGATAGCGTTCGGGAACACAAAGGCGGTGTAGCACTTGGAAATCTCAAGGATGTCAGAGAAGGGAATGATTACTTTCTGCTCAAGCCCCATGATGTTCGAGTAGTGGCAAAGGCAGTTGTTGGTCAAGTACAAGACACCTTGCCGTAGTCCCAGACCTTCGACGTCGTTGGCGCAAGCATACCAGTTGATCAAGCTCGTCTCCACCGTCAGCTCGCTACCAAAAAGCTTCTGGAACCTTGTGTCGACCATCTGAAATAGACGGAAAGTGCCATCCTGAAGGGCCTTGAGATTGACTGCCTCCGACATCTCATTGCACCACTGATACTGGCAATCTTCATCGACAGGCTTGAAGAGCAAGGTTCCATTCTTGACAAACGTGGTGGGCACTGACATGATTTCATTCGGCTTCAAACAGCCCAGCTCATAGAGGTCTGCTCCATCCGACACTGCGGCTGCTATCGACGTCGAGCTCAAGTTCTGCAGAGACACCATAGAGTTGACCACGAGAGTCTTCTGTCCTCCTCTGGACGACAGTTGGCAGACGATCGAGCAATGAGTCTCATCCCCGTCCAGCGAGACTTGGAACGAGCATCTCTGCTCGGCCTGCGAGCTACGTCAGCCACGCTCGCAGTCAACTGTCACTCTCACCTCTAGAGACATCGTCCCGAAGATCTGCGAGGTGCCCTCCAGCTGCAGGCAGACCATGTTGCTGATTCCAGTCTCGTCGTAGTCCCTTGCATATGTGCTCAGAGCGTCTCGCCGACTCCAAACTTGCTCGTAGGAGAGGAAACAGCTCTCCTTGCTCCTCAGGCGGTTCTCAGTGCCATCCTGCAAGATGCAAATCAGAGTCTCTGCCATGTTGTTGGTGATCACGTAGGGCACAAAGTTGTGCTGGTCTGATCGAACTCCATCCTTGAGCTCTTGACCTGCTTTATCGCTGGTCCATGACAGGATGGAGTCGTAAATCGAATCGATCCCTGCCCGAGAGACATGTACCAAAATCTCACTCTGCACACTTTGGACATGCAGCTCGAAGTTCTTCGAGGCCTCTTTGAAGAGATAAGAGATTTCGAGGCTGACTGGCTCGACCGCTGGCTTCCACAGCGACGTCGGGTGGTGGAAGTAGTCAACCATGAGCTGTTCTCCCTTGAGCAACAGCTTCGACAGACTGCCCGACATCTCAAGTCTTGGTGCCTTTGCACGCAGTAGCGGAATCCAACGTCCGCGGAAGTCATCAGTGAGCGATATAGTAAGATCCCTGCCTTTCACTTCCAGGGACTCCAATTGTCGGCCAACTTCTTCCACTGACTCGGCAGGTCCCGTTCCGTCCACCTGCTCAACTGTCGAAGGAGGGACGAGGTCTTCCTGGAAGGATTGGAGGACCTGTAAACCCAGCATGACATATCTGTAGGTCAGGATGGCATTGATCTTGGCAAACTCGATACTCGTTCGAGTGTTGACAAGCGACGAGTCTGTCTTGCCCTTCTCCGATCTTCGAGTCATTGACAAGCTGCATGGCTTCAATATTTGCAGACTCTTGTCAGACACGTCGGCAAGAACGCCATCGCACAAGGTCATGAAGACATCGGAAGCCAGGAAGCTCATACTTGAGTCCGTCTCCCGCATCTCATAGTCGAAGCAGAAGCCTCCCCCGAGATCGAAAGTTCCTCGCTTCCTCCCGTCTCTTCTGCTGTACAGTAACACTCTGGCGTTTGGGAACTTTGTTCGGAACGCAAAGGATCCAGCAATCGATCGAGAGTATGTCATGGTGTTGGTCGAGTCTCGGAACTCAGAGGGCTTAGCTGAGATCCAACGGATGACTTGCATCAACAACCGCAAGTCTGCAATGGCCTCCGCACGCTCAAAGTTGAAGCTGATTTTCATATCCCCACTGACATGCTTGACGAACTGTAAAGAGATGAGATTGTCTGTTCCGCAATCACCAGCTCTCAGAGACTCCGCCGGGACAGACAAGATGGTCTTCGTTGCTTCAGGATCTCCATGGTCAAGAAGAAATGCCTTGCCCAGAGCCACTTGACATTCATACAATCGCTGGTCAGCACCCTCGTAGAATGCTGAGTAGGTGACGTCGACAGATTGGGCTGTCACGGACAGGAACGTTTCTCTTGTCTCTTTCTTCCAGAGCAGCTCAAAGTCAAGGTGCGGAATTGCGATTGAAACCCGCATCATGTCGCGCTGTATGGTTTTCTTGTTGGCCTGTGTGCTCTGTACTTGTGCACGGTTCTGATCTTCCAAACTCACGGCGCCATCACAGATTCTGCGCTCACTGAAGTTTTCTCCGAGGACAGACATCAGGGTTGCAAGTTGAGTTTCGTCCATGGCAGCCTCGATGGTGCGCGTCTTGAGGTCAAGAACAACGTCAGCTGACTTGTCGAGAAAGAGGAATATCTTGGCGGACACGTCAAAGTTCCGAGAGATCGCGGTGATCGAAGCTTCGTCCAAGAGCGTTGACAGTGACATCTCTCGGAAATCTAGATTCCAAGCCAACAGACCGCTCTCGTTCTCTACGTGCAAGAGCCCCAGGTCGATCAGCAAGCCTTCATCGAGGTATGAGTTGCGAGGGATGTAGATCTCAGGGTGAATGAAGTCAAGCTTGACGGCGATCTTGTTGGCATTCCCATCGTCCTTTGATTCTTCACGAGGCGATTGCTCGCCACTTGTGAATGTCCTGGCGAACTCCTGGATCTCCTGCACTGCCCGCCACAAGAGAGTCAGTCTGGGCTGGTGGATAGAAAGCTTCCATGCTTGCCCTGTGATGGAGGATGAGATCGAGTGCTGGTCAAAGATTTGGACATCGAAGTTCACAAACGACTCTGTCTTGGATCGGACGTCGAGAAATGATGCATGAGAATGATCTGGAGCTGTCAAATCCTTCAGCTCGACGCTCTGGAGCTTTCCTTTTAGCTCAATCGTTCCATCACCAAAGAAACTCGTGCCCCAACTTGAGTCGTTCATAGACAGCGAGTATTCCCTCAATCCTCCCCCTCCCAGGAGTTTGACTAGCAACCCTTTGGCTTTCCAGCATGAGCTGCTAGTCAGTGCACGGTCAGACGTGTTGCTTATCACAAAGGAGGCGGGCACTTGGAAACGAGGAGCCCCAACATTCCCTTGAGTGTGCTGCAAACCTTCATCTGAAGTCCGACCGCGCTCATCGGTACTCTGAAGGAGGACCATCAAGGATCTCACGGTGTTGAGCAGACCGACATCAATGCTGATCTCATGGTCTGATAGGTCAACCTCTGTCTCCGGCAGCATATGACGTGCCCTGTCCCATCTGTACTTCACCGACAAGCCGAAGTTGAAGTCCGAATGATCGGTTCTCCTGCTGAAGTACTCCCTTACAAGGTTACTTCCCTGGTATCGAGCGATCTCCAAGTTCTCGAACTGAAATTCAAACGAGTCACACGACTCTAGCAGCTCCAATGTAGAGGTCAGGTCGTTCAGCTTCAGGCTGACCGTAGTAGAGTCTGCTGCTGGGTCTTCTATTGTGACTTCAACATGTTTAGATCGGATGAGAAAGGTCAATCTGGAAGCTTCGTTCCCAGGTGCCTTCTTGTTAGAGTTTTCAAGATCTGTTACTAGGGATCCAGGCTGCATTGGAGTCCAGAATTCTCTTGATGGATTCAACATTTCTCGTAGTTTGTTAAGTTTGGAAAAGAGCGAGGAATGTGCATGGCCAGCATAAAGCTTCAATGTTTGATTGTGCTGAGAGTTTGCTGAAGGTGTTATGACAATGATCGGATTTCCGTCTTCGAAAGCAGATGAGACAACTGCATCTTTCAGGGTGTATTGTTCATGGAAGACAGTATGTTGTTGAGTGCGCATCACAAGAGTGCCATTCACTACAGACATGTATCTGTAGCACCAGCCAGTCTGAGACTTCAAGCCCTTGACAAGGAGGTAGTGAGAATCGAGATCGTGAAAGGTCAAATCATTGTGCAGAGTGACATTTGCCGAGCAAGTACGAAGAATCGACTGCATGACAACGAGGGAACCTTTGTCAAGATTGAGATGCACATCGTGCACGCTCAAATCAAGTACATAGTCGAAATCTTTGGAACCATGAAGGTCGTGTTGATGCAGGATCAGGCTTCCCTCGACTCCTGTGTCGTTCAACACACTTCGTTTTGACTGCATGAAGAGTTCCGAGTCCGAAAGAGTCACGTCATACATCACTTCCAAACCCACGTTCTCCAATCGCAGTTTGTACCCGCTACTTGCAGAGGTTCCCTCAACCTCGCCCTGATGTATTTGGAAGCGTCCAAATCGGATGGACATCAGGTTCTGCCCGATGTTGCTCAAACCTGTAGGGCTGATGTAGATTGAAGGAGCGTGCATATCCACATCAAGATGCCAAATGATTCCACGGACAGCGTGTATGGCAGTTTCAGAGATGTCGACATTTCTCGAGTCCGTGATGAGCTTCGGCTTGTGCATATCACTCGCAACAGCACCTTCAAACACACTTGAGAACTCAATGAAGTTTCGAATGAAATCATTCGCTGCAACAACTTCTATTGAGCTTGACTTGATAGTCAAGCTTGCTGTCGACGGTCTTTCACTCCAATCTGTCTTGAAAGAACATCTCAAAAGCGGTTGCCAGTCAGAATTTCCGCTCGTCGACACCCAACAGACCGGCGACTCTGAAATTTGATCCAAGACGTTGATAGACTTCAATTCTGCTTCAAATTCCAATGCCTGGGACTTTCTCTTGAGGTTGATGAATCCGCTTTCACTGGCGAAGACAGCATGAAACAATGAATCCTTCCTGCCTACTAACCGGAATGCATTCAGCTCCATCTCGCACGAGAGGAGCAGCTGGTCTGAATTGGTCGACGAGAAGAAACTCTCGTACGAGTCCCCAGGTCCGATGGCATCGACGTCGACAGCTCTGAGCAGAGAATCTCGTTCTTCCTTGGACATGGCCAGCAGTGGAGAATCAAGATGTTCAGGGTCCGCTGGAATGTCAACAGGGCCGCTCCTCCACCAACGGGACATCCAGGATCTCGATTGGTTCTTGCTGGACACAGCCTCTTGTGATCTCATCTTAGACTGGGAGATAGCAGTACAACGAAAGTAAATAATGTCGGAGTACCCGTAATTCCTCTCCAGCTGGCAAAACTTGCTCTCATCCGATTTGCATAATTTCCCCTTCCGGCGTTTGAGGTAGATCTCTACATAATCCAGTCGATCTCTCCGTCGTTGACGCATGTAGACATCAGAGAATCTCTTTCTCCTCTCCTTAACGTCCTCGACCACCTTGCCTATCGCGTAATTCCACCACAACCTCGGGCTCTGAGCTACAGGAACCGAAGGCTTTGCCGCCTCCAACACGTTGAAGCTTGTCTTGCGCTCGAGCAGAGTCAGGAGGGAGAGGGAGCTTTCGACTTGAGCATGATCAAGAGTCACACTCAACACGGGGGTTTTCAGCTTGATCGTCACTTTGGGCCTGTTCACGTCAGGTTTGGCTCTTGGGCGGTCATACCCGATACAGCAGCTTGCACTCAGAGGTTTCAGGACGAGGTTTTTCTCCTCACTCAGAGGGTTTGTCTTTGACTCAGACGAGAGTGTGTCTACGTAGATGCTGCAGCCAAGCAGGGAGATCATCTTCTGGATATGCTCGGCAAACCCGGTGGCGAGGTCTAGACCTTCACTGTTCTCGAAGGAGACGTTCTCGATGACCATCCCATATTTTGTTCCACGTGTTGAATCTTGAAACGAGAGATGTACATTGCTCACTCTGACTTCAAGCTTGTCAAGAAAAGCTCGATACATCTTCGGGACATTCTCGTCGGGCTCACTCTGCGATGTTTCAGCGTCCTGCTTCTTTGAGATGCTGTCGTCAAGCTGCATTTCCCATTCATCGAGCAGTTTCAGCTTGCTTGATAGCTGCCTCTCCTCCGCCTCTTCCTTGGAAATATCCCTCACGTCACATGTCTCCAGGGAGACATGAACGGTGTCCACGGAAAAGATCACACTCTGCTCTTTGTGCCAATCGATTGTGAAATTCCTGACCAATCCACTTTGAACTCGAAATGGGAGTCCCATACCATCAAGGCAATCTTTTCGGATCAGGAGATCCTCTGCAACGAGCCTCCACACCGCGCCCGAGGTGTCACTGTGCAGGTTGTTGCGGTCCACCATGATCCACCTACCCACATGGCGAGAGAGGAGCCAAGCGATGACTCTCTGCTTTAGCCACTCCAGCATCTCGTCCCTGGCGTGAAGCAGACCCTAGCACCTACTCTTGCGTCTTGAAACCTTCACTGCCCTCCCTTCTCCTCCTTCAGCAGCCCTCCTCCTGCCTCTTCGCTCCCACTCCCTGCAGAGCTTGTCCGCCCATTCTATTCCTCCACAAAGTGTAACTGGCCAACCCCTTTCAAGATTGACCCCGCCTCCCAGAGCCCGCCTCAGCAGTGCCCTGACTGCCGGGCCGTGCCCGCCCGGGGGCCTCTCTGAACCGGGCCAGCGGCGCGCGACTCGTGACTGCCGGGCACGGCGCCAGGCGCTCACCCAGTGCCGCTCAGGCCGGGCCGTATCAAGTGTTTTAGTTATGTCACAGACAGTCACGATCTTCTCAGCCTGACACCGCAGCCGACGCGCCCTATCCTTTCACCTACACCGTTGCGTCCTTGGGCAGAAGCGGCGCCGACTCGTTCTGCCCGGCCAGGTCAGACCCCACCCCGCCCGAGTCCCCATGCTACCGGGGCACCAGCTACTCACCACCGTCTTGGGCATCTCTTCCACGCAGTCGTACAAGACGTCGTCGGTGTGAGGAGAGACCCACACGAGAAGCTTGACCTCGCAGTCAGAAGCTGCTCGCACACAGGCAAGCACGGCTTACCGCAGCCAGCACCTCCGCCAGCAGGATGACGAGAAAGACCGAAGCCCCCCACAAGTGAATGAGAGGCATGAGCACCAGCGGCATCAGCGCTGCGACCAGCTTCGTCGCCCCGTTGCCCAGCGACAGGCCCAGGTTGCGATGCGACGTAGGAAGAAGCTCTGCCGCGAAGATGTACATGGCCTCGTAGGGCAACACCACTATGAGCCTCAGCCCCATGCTTCCCAGGTGAAGCCACGTCGTCCCCTTGTCGGAGATCATGATCATGATGCCGGCGACCACGACAGAGGCAAGCGACAGCACGAGCAGGATCTCTCTCCTCCCCACGTGCGTCCCCTCCAGCGCCCAAATCAGCACCACCAGCCCCGGGATCTCGATGAAAGCAAGCTGGATCATCAGCCAGTACTGGTCGAAGGCGGTGATGGTGGGATCTCGTTCCAGCAGCACAGGGTACGCGAACGACTGGCTAAACAGACCGACCGCCAGCAAGCTCCAGATCCCCACGACCAGAGGAAGGATTCTGTTCATGGGAGGCTTGAACAGCTCCCCCATCAGCTGCCAAGCCTCCATGCTCGCCTCTGCCTTGTCGTGCTCCTCCTTGACGGGCCTGATAGCTCCCTGATGGAGAAGCTGCGACTCTGTCCCGTTGGTCTCGGCGATGCTCCTGATGATCGCTTCAGCCTCCGCGGTCCTCCCCTGCGACAGCAAGAATCTGGGGGACTCCGGGATGTAGAGGTACACCATCAGGACGGCCACGACGTCTGGCACGACTCCTGCGACCAGCATCCCTCGCCACCAGCTGCACTTCTCGCAGTTCCATCCGTAGTACCCCATCAGCACGATCCCTACCGTCAGCACAGTAACTTGTCCTGCTACATGCGCCAACCCAGGGATGAGAAGGATGAGCCTTGAGCGGACGTTACAGGGAGAGAGCTCTGCCATGAGCGCGACAGAGGTCGGCAGCACCAGCCCCATGGATATGCCGATCAGAAAGCGCGTGACCGCAAGCTGGTAGAAGCTCTCCGACGTGGCGGATGCGATGGAAAAGGGCACGAACACCATGGTGTGAGCGTAGAGGATCGGCTTCCTCCCGAAAGTGTCGCCCAGCTGTCCTCCTATGATCGCCCCGACCACGAAGCCCGAGAACGACAGCGACACTAGAAGCGCCCTCATGCTGTCGTCTCCTCCCCACTCCTCGACGGGCATCGCTCTCCATATCACGTTGGTCACCACCAGCTCCATCCCATCGCTGATGATGAAGAGGATGAAAGTCGTGACGGCCAGGATGTGGAACCTGCCGAAGCCAACGGCGTTGATCTGATCCTCCATGGTCGGCAGCTCCCCATGCTTGTCCTGTTGAGCTGACATGCCTGCGCGGGGCGAGCTTGGAGCTCAGCGAAAATAGAGCAGGATGGTGAGAGGAGAAGGATGTGTCGAGGGCTCTTGGGCTTCCTGCTGTTGTTCTCTTCTCCTCTGTCTTGTCTGCATATGTGTTGTTGAATCTTTCAAGCTCTATCATATGCTGCCATGGGTTCGTCCCTTTTCAATTAGCGGATGATGTGAAGGGGCCGAGGTCAAGTTGACCTTTTGCAAGTGTTAACTTCGGTAAAATTCAAATTCAACTTGAGGAATGCCCAAATCTTGTGAGGAAAGTTGTAAACTTTCAGCAATCACTTCAAAGCTTGAAACCGATCTATATGACTTTTAACCGCTTTGAAGAAAAGTCGGTGAGTGACTCTCACCGTCGCGGCGCGTCGGACCGTCCTGAGCATCCGGGCCCCCGGGCCCGGCCGGGCGCCGCCGGTGCCGGCAGAGACTGAAGAATCATCACGGTTTACTCAGAGGCTTGACCCTGACGGTCACTGTCGCACAGGCCAAACCGTGGCGCAGTGACGGCGAGAAGACAAAAGATAACTGATACCGTACCTTCCGACTTCATTGCGCGCAGGGCCATCCGATCCGCATCCGCCAAGCCTTCGCCGCCGGAGCGATCCGACTCAGCAGCGCTTCCTTTATTCCGCAAATTTAAGTTAAAAATAGGCTGCCCGGCGTGAGGGCCTCGGGCGATCCGGGGTCATGCTCGAATCCGCCGGTCGGATCCAACTGAACTCACCGTCCGATCGGGTGACGGCACGGCACGCCGTAACATCACTGTCAGAAAGTACTAGTACCGTAGTACCAGGAGCCTTTCAACACGATCAGACCTTTACTCAAAGTTAAGTTAAAAATCAGTACGGTACGACGATCAGAACCTTCGGTCATCAGACACGTCTACAAGTGCTTTGCTGTGTCATATTGACCTGCCTTCCTTACCGCCGGTGGTACGGCCGGTAGTGCAGTACGGTACTACGGTACTATAGGCGGCCTCTTCATTTTAACGGGGGCATTATTGAATAATCAAATTCTATGGTGAGAAATGAAATTTTCAGATAGGATTCCGAGAAAATCTACTTTGATTTCATGAGGATATAAAAGAGTTTGTAGGGATAAAAGCTCCGATTATCGCCTTCTCATCCGTCGGAGCGCGGAACATCAGGGAGGGGGAGGATCGCTACGTCTTAAGTTTGTCCTCTGTTGATGAAGACAGGACCCTCCCTTGTCACTGCCATCAGTCGCCGTGTTCCTAACAAGAGATCACATAGACTTATTCCAGCAGAAGCCCTCGCAAGTGTTCTTGTTGTAATTCTACGGAGCAACTTTCCGAACCTCCCCTTGCAGTGTTGATGGGACAATCCAACAATCCGTGAAGAAAAGAATTGATTCGATTGAGTATGAGTGCTGTTATGCTCCATGCAGAATATCTCTACTCATATGTGACAGTGCCCGATGGCGATGACAAGGTGCAATATTCGCCTCCTCCGGGTGAGGATTGCGACAGGATTTCTTCGGATCCCAGTGATTTCAAGTTGGAATATCCAACAACTGCTGAAGCTTCAGACTCAACAGGTGTCCTTCCAACGAACCGCTGCCCTCCTGCCCCTGGGTCCGTTTCGCAGCTGTCTGCCTGCGAGCTGGACCTGATGAGGCTACAACTTCAAGCTGCTTTCTTGAGTTACAGGTCGCCGGACACCACTCCAAAGCAGTATATCAGTCACGAAGAGCTCATAGAAACCTTCAAAGATCTATCAGCCCCTGCTGCTGGTCATCACAAAGAGCGCGCCGGTTCTTGCTCCAGCAGTCGCCCGCAGAGGATTCAACGGGAATCAGAGGGGAAACAGCCTAGCAGAAGATTGTCGGCCAGATCCGATTGTGAAGGCGTTTATGGTGTGGTAGAGATGCGAACCAAGAAGGGCGCTCAGCGTCCAGAAAAGGTTAAGTGCACCATCGAATCCGGCAGGGGCAGGATGCTCCTCTCGATCTTCGGAGGTAACGATTACAAGGTGCAGATGGGTTTCGTCTACCTTGAAGAATCGTATGTTGCTTCATACCCCAGCAAACCCCCCACCTTCGCTGTTGGGCTGATGGCTGGGAATGTTTGTGTCGACGACAGCGAAGTACTTTTCAGCTGTCACACAATAAGTTCGAGGGACAAGTGGGTGGAGGCCCTCCTTCAAGGCGGCTGCAGAGTCAAAAGCAAGCGAGAGCAGGCAGGGAAGTAAAATACAGGAATCCCCGGACTTGGCCAAGTGAATGAAGCCAGGGTGAGGGTCAGGGCCGCGCAGTAAAATGGGCAGCCCCTTACAGTCCTCGGGAGTACTCCTTTGATATCCAAGGGCAGTAAAGCACAGCAGATTGAGTGTTACTGCCATAGCTCAGAATTTACAAGAGGCATTGCTCATGAATAAAAGTGATGCGTTCTTTGAATTGAGTGATTCAGTCCCACGACGGATCCAAGCGTCCGTCCATCTTGTCAAACTAAGACCAGGCCTGATACGTAGCCCACGAGCCCTATCCTTTCACCTACACCGTTGCGTCCTTGGGCAGAAGCGGCGCCGACTCGTTCTGCCCGGCCAGGTCAGACCCCACCCCGCCCGAGTCCCCATGCCACCGAGGCAACAGCTACTCACCACCGTCTTGGGCATCTCTTCCACGCAGTCGTACAAGACGTCGTCGGTGTGAGGCGAGACCCACACGAGAACCTTGACCTCGCAGTCAGAAGCTGCTCGCACACAGGCAAGTACGGCTTACCGCAGCCAGCACCTCCGCCAGCAGGATGACGAGAAAGACCGAAGCCCCCCACAAGTGAATGAGAGGCATGAGTACCAGCGGCATCAGCGCTGCGACCAGCTTCGTCGCCCCGTTGCCCAGCGACAGGCCCAGGTTGCGATGCGACGTAGGAAGAAGCTCTGCCGCGAAGATGTACATGGCCTCGTAGGGCAGTACCACCATGAGCCTCAGCCCCATGCTTCCCAGGTGAAGCCACGTCGTCCCCTTGTCGGAGATCATGATCATGATGCCGGCGACCACGACAGAGGCAAGCGACAGCACGAGCAGGATCTCTCTCCTCCCCACGTGCGTCCCCTCCAGCGCCCATATCAGCACCACCAGCCCCGGGATCTCGATGAAAGCAAGCTGGATCATCAGCCAGTACTGGTCGAAGGCGGTGATGGTGGGATCTCGTTCCAGCAGCACAGGGTACGCGAACGACTGGCTAAACAGACCGACCGCCAGCAAGCTCCAGATCCCCACGACCAGAGGAAGGATTCTGTTCATGGGAGGCTTGAACAGCTCCCCCATCAGCTGCCAAGCCTCCATGCTCGCCTCTGCCTTGTCGTGCTCCTCCTTGACGGGCCTGATGGCTCCCTGATGGAGAAGCTGCGACTCTGTCCCGTTGGTCTCGGCGATGCTCCTGATGATCGCTTCAGCCTCCGCGGTCCTACCCTGCGACAGCAAGAATCTGGGGGACTCCGGGATGTAGAGGTACACCATCAGGACGGCCACGACGTCTGGCACGACTCCTGCGACCAGCATCCCTCGCCACCAGCTGCACTTCTCGCAGTTCCATCCGTAGTACCCCATCAGCACGATCCCTACCGTCAGCACAATCACCTGACCTACCGCGTATGCCAACCCAGGGATGAGAAGGATGAGCCTTGAGCGGACGTTACAGGGAGAGAGCTCTGCCATGAGCGCGACAGAGGTCGGCAGCACCAGCCCCATGGATATGCCGATCAGAAAGCGCGTGACCGCAAGCTGGTAGAAGCTCTCCGACGTGGCGGATGCGATGGACAAGGGCACGAACACCATGGTGTGAGCGTAGAGGATCGGCTTCCTCCCGAAAGTGTCGCCCAGCTGTCCTCCTATGATCGCCCCGACCACGAAGCCCGAGAACGACAGCGACACTAGAAGCGCCCTCATGCTGTCGTCTCCTCCCCACTCCTCGACGGGCATCGCTCTCCATATCACGTTGGTCACCACCAGCTCCATCCCATCGCTGATGATGAAGAGGATGAAAGTCGTGACGGCCAGGATGTGGAACCTGCCGAAGCCAACGGCGTTGATCTGATCCTCCATGGTCGGCAGCTCCCCATGCTTGTCCTGTTGAGCTGACATGCCTGCGCGGGGCGAGCTTGGAGCTCAGCGAAAATAGAGCAGGATGGTGAGAAGGATGTGTCGAGGGCTCTTGGGCTTCCTGCTGTTGTCCTGCACACGCGGGAGCAGGGAGTCTCGTAGCTGTCTTGGCTCTCCTCTGTCTTGTCTTCCTCTCCTCTTCTCCTCTCTCCTCGTCCTCACCTACTCGAGCATTCCAGTATGTCAGTGCATGCCCCTTCGCTTTTAGTCAACAAGTAAACAAATAAAATAGCAAGGATTGAGGACAGCAACAAGAATTACCCCATCGACTAGATAGAAGAAAGGCAGCGAAGGACAGCACTTGGTCTCCTATTGCAAGTGACGCCGAGGACTGAGGGCAGCGAATCTCAACAGTTACTTGACTAGGCGCTATGGCAGAATAACTGACGCTCCTGCTCCCGTCCCTCCACTTCCTCCACTTCCTCCTCTTCCTCCTCCTCCACTTCCTCCACTTCCTCCACTTCATCCCCTTCCTCTTCCTCTTCCTCTTCTTCTTGTCTGCAGCCTCTTCTCTCCTAGCCGAGGATGTCGTCCTTGTCTTGCAAGCCTCATGCGCAGGGGAAGTACCTGAAACTCCAGGACGAGGACTGGGCGAGAGGGATCAACGGACCGATCTTCAGCAGGACGGTAAGACGTCCCAGTCTGTCACTGGGCATTCTCTTGTCCTCAAAATCTCAGACTCCTCGTCGGACCTTTCCCTATCTTTGAACTCCTTCACTCCTTCACTCCTCCCCCCATCCCATCCCCCCCTCGCCCACTTGCACTTTCTCCAGAGGCTCCTCTCACACCGTATGAATGACGGTCTTCCTTCAGCTCTGTGGAGGAGCCAACGCCTCAGGAACCTTGTTCAAGTGGGATGAGCTGCCGAGCCGGCAGAGGGAGAAGCTTGTGCAGTCAGCGACGCCGATCCCATGGCAGGTAAGAATTCCTTGCTGTCACTACCATTGCGCAGGAGGAGGTGATGAAAACTCCCGCAGGCGCTCGTACAGGAGGAGGAAGTTTCCTCTCCCTGGCCCCATCACCCGGCAGGGCTCAACAGGACGCTGCCTCCTCCCGACCCTTCGACCCTCTACGATGAGAACGGGAACCTGTTCAAGTCCGCCTTCACTCGCCAGCTGGAGGAGGAGCACTGGAGGATGAAGAAGTCGATGACGTCGCTGTCCATGACGACGAGCATTGGGAAGCCTCCCGGGTTTCATCGGCCGAACCCTATGGAGTTCACTAGGAAGAGCCTCAAGACCTTGCCGCAGCGTGAGGGAGAGGGAGAGGGAGAGGGAGAGGGAGAGGGAGAGGGAGAGGGAGAGGGAGAGGGAGAGGGAGAGGGAGAGGGAGGAGGAGAGGAGGGAGGAGGAGGAGGAGGGAGAGGGAGAGGGAGAGGGGCTTCCTGACGTCTTGGCTGGTGAACCTGAGGCTCGTCTTCTGCCTCTTGCTCGGCTGATCCGCTCGACATCCGTTGTGACGGATGGAGTAGACGATACGCTTCGCCTCCTCCAGCGAGACCTGCGGAAGGTTTGAGGAGAGAGGAGGAGAGGAGGAGAGGAGGAGAGAGGAGGGAAAGACAGGAGGAAAGAGAGGAGCGGAGAAAGCAAGAGGAGAGTGGAGGAAGGGAAGATAGTGAGAAAACCGGAAGGAGAGGAGAAATGGAGTAGAGCAATTGAAAGAAAAGACAAAGAGGGAGGAAATGACAAGGACGGGAAGAGACGAGGAGAGAGAGAGGAGGATGCTACCTCTCGAGGGGAGCCCTTGGCAAAGACGAGGCCGATAAAATCAGCACCTGGGAGAGGTTGAGCGAACGATGGACAGATGAAACATTGCAGGAGGAAGAGGAACAGAAAAAAGGAGGAGGAGGAGGAGGAGGAGGAGGAGGAGGAGGAGGAGGAGGAGGAGGAGTAGGAGGAGGAGGAGGAGGAGGAGGAGGAGGAGGAGGAGGAGGAGGAGGAGGAGGAGGAGGAGGAGGAGGAGGAGGAGGAGAGAGAGAGGAGGAGGAGA
>NW_005434670.1:1055052-1085952 GCF_000315625.1 Guillardia theta CCMP2712
GAGGGAGAGGGAGAGGGAGAGGGAGAGGGAGAGGGAGAGGGATGAAGGGATGTAGGAAAGAATCATGGAGGAGACAGAAGAAGAGAAGACAGTAAGGAGTGCAGGGTAGAGCTCAATTACTTTGATGATACGACATGCGCAAAGAAAAGCAAGGAGAGGGAGGGAGGGAGGGAGGGAGGGAGGGAGGGAGAAAAGGGGTGGTGAGAAGGATGGGGTTGAAGAGGAGAGGAGGGAGAACAGGAGGCGCGGAGAATAGTTTTCCTCCCAGCTGACCTTATGAGCAGCTCATCGATATCTCTATCCAGAGCAGCTCAACAACACGATGAAGCCGCGGGTGCCTAAGATGTCTATCCAACAAGCCAGTCCCCCTCGCCGAAATTTCCCGCTAGACAACGCAGCAGAGGCAACACAAGGAGGAAGGGAGGAGAGGAGGAGAGGAGGAAGAGGAGGAAGGGAGGAGAGGAGGGTGGGAGGGAGATGGAGGGTGGGAGAGAGCAGGTGAGATATGCGGCTGACTGAATGCCCAGGTGATTGTGGATGGGAGCAGGATCGAGTCGAAGGAGGACAAGAAAATCCGACGGCTACTCATGGAGGACTTTTCCTCCCTGCTCAGGGTCAGGCCTCCTCCTCCTCTGCTCGTGTGAATGACAAGGATGGCAGGGGGGAGATTTGAGATCGCCGAGCCGCCTCAAGCGGCTGAAGAGGATCTCGAGGCTGAGCTCGAAGAAGGAAGAGGACGAGAAGCAGACGGAAGTTCAGAAGAAACCGGAAGATGCAGCACGGAGGGTAACTGCTACCCTTGTCTTCCCAGCAAGACCGCCCAAGACGGCTCCACCCACTCACAGTCTGACATTCCTGCCGGAGGAAAGTCGCCAGCAGCTCATCGATCAGCTAAAGGACGAGTGGGAGGGGCACAACAGGATGCTACAAAGATATTCTCTGAGCCTTAATTACCTCGACTCCATTAGCAGAGTGAGTCTCCCCCTCTACCCCCCCCCTCCTCCTCCTCCTCCTCCTCCTCCTCCTCCTCCTCCTCCTCCTCCGCAACCCTTATGGTTGACTTGGGCGCAGGTGAGAAAGCGGGAAGAGGCTGAGCACAACATGAAGCTGATTGAGGACAAGATCAAGCTCCTGTCCCACCAGGTCTTCCTTCCCCTTCTACCTGCTGACCCTGACCGCCTTCACAGAACATCATCATCCACGACCAGCCGCCCAGCGTCCGCACCCGCACCCGCACCCGCATGCGTTCCTGATCCTTCTGTACCGCCCACAAAAACCTCGTCCTTGTGTCGTCCTCTTCTCAATGAATAAACTTGTCCTAGCTGGGTTGGTTGTGCAGTCTCCTCCCAACGAGGTACATAGAGTCCCTCAGCGAGTCGTGCAGCTGCCCCAGCACGCTCCTCGTCCTCCTCATCCCCATGATAGTCACGTACACCATCGCTCCTCCTGGATACATCACTCGCCAGTACCAGCTGCAGCACCGCGCCCCGAAACCTGCCATGCTGTCAGCTGCGTCCTTGTACCTCACTACTCCCTCCTCGCACTCGAAAAGTACTCCGGCCCTCCTCCCTCTTCCCTTACTCTTCTCCTCCTCTCGCTCTCTTGTTCGTACTCACCAAGGACAGGCATCAGCCCCCAAGCAAGCGCATAAGGGACTGCAAGGAGCATGGAGAAAGCGGAGAGGAGGGGGACGGCGAGGCTCCTCATGACCCAGGAGAGCCGCACGTTGCGCAGGCCCATCTGCTTCAAGTGCTGCAGCTTCTCACTCCAATGCGGCGCGAGGGAAGGGATGGCGAGCAGGACGCGGACGGTCACCTTGAGGACGAGAAGTCCCACCATCCAGTGCAGGAGGCCATGGAAGGCAGGGGCCTGATCCCATCCAACCCGCAGCATGAGGGTGAAGACGAGGTCGAGAAGCAGTCCGAGGAGGAAGGGAAGGAATCCTCCGAGAAGCAAGAAGATACATGCGAGCTCGAGCCCCTGCAAAGCCTGTGAGTCCTATGATACGTGGACTTTTGGGAGAAGAAGAGGAGGCGGGGAGAAATGGGGGGAGGGGAAGGCGGGGGGAAAAGGAGGTGGTGGAGGCATCCGCCTTACCCGAAACATTGTTGAGATAGTGTTGCTAACAAACACGTCAAACTCATGCTGCTGGAGCTGAAGACGAAGTCTTGCCGTTCCTTCCCAGAGCCAAACTGCTCATCATGATCACCTTGAGCAGTGAACGACGAGGAGGGCGAGGAAAAGGATGAGGGAGAGGGAGACGAAAACGGTAACGACGAGGCAGATGAGGAGGAGGGAGAGGGGAGGAGGGGAATAAGAGAGACGGAACGAAGGGAGCAGGAGGAAGAAAGCTCACCTGTTGAGGAGAAGCCTATGGAATACGCGTACATGTCGTTGCATTCGTTCACACCCAGGACCGCGAGGATCTGACGGCCAACAAGGAGGGGGACGATGACGGAGAAGCCGCCGACCAAAGCGATGGACAAGCACGCGAGGTGCAGCATCAAAAGAGACTCTTTGAGGATAGACCGCTTCTCTCGGCCATCGCTCTGATCTTCTTGCAAGATGTCTGCCTCTGATGATCGCTCGTTGGCAGATGCTTGATCCTGCACGTGGTCCTGCGCCGGCTCCTCTGCCTGATCCTGTGCTCTAGCCCCCTCGTCAATCTGATCTTGAGGAAGGACGCGATCTCGGATGTCTAGCGCGGTTCCGACCGCCTCCAGCCATGCTCGTAGCAGCGTCTGCGGCAACCAGGTCACAAGGGACGGGAGGGAACGAACGGCTCTCACCTTGAAGAAATCGCGAGGAGCAAAGGTTTCCATAAGAAGAGGAAAGGAAATATGGAGCAGGAGAATGTAGGGTGGGACTTCAGCTATAGGGTTGTAGAATCTGAACCTCACAGGAAACAGACCAGGGAGCGCCTGAAGAGAGGAGAACGTCAAAACCAGGGAAAAACACACGAGCGGCCATCACCGCATCGGCAAGAGCAAGAGGAAGATGGATGAGGATGACGGTAAGGGGAAGGTAGAGGATTGTGCAGAGGACGATCCTCCTCGCATGCTTCGGGATCGGCTCGTCGATCAGATCTCGAAGAGGGTGTTCGATCGCATCCTCCGGGTTCCTCAAGAACCAGAGCACTTCTGGCTTGACAACTTCACGCAGCACAGCAACCAAGACTGCCACATGGACCATGAAAGCAACCCCGACTGCCCAGTGACTGCGAAACCTTGTCACTCTCACTCGTACCGGGAGATCAAAAATTACAGGAATTGAGAAGTGAAGAAGTTTTGCCGCATGTACTCCATCCTTTCCGCTCTCGTTGCACCTGTCAACTGCAGGGAGCAAAAGTCTAACCACCACCCGCATCCTGTTGGGAAGGCAACGAGCTCGATCAACAGGAGCACCGTGACCTGCTGATTCTGTCAGCTCAAGTGAAGAGGGAGCAAGCAGACTTTCCTTGATCAGGATCAGCGCATATCGAGTCATGCTCAGTACTTGGCGATGTAGAGGAGAATGAGGAGAAAACCATTCCTGCCTTGTTCCAAACACCAGCGAGACCAGGATTACATCCAGGAGGATGAAGATGATCGTTGCATATCCCGTCAAGAGCGTGACTCCGTCACCGTAGTATGCACTCTCTGCTTCCTTCTCCGTGAAGGTGATGTCGAAGAACACTTTCCAGTTGTGCTTGAACTATTCAATCAAAAAGTCAGCTAAACTGCAAAAATGCGACAGGTCTCATTCACCCATAGGATAGATCTTCCGATGCTGAAAGGAATGAAGGTGAGCATTCCAATGAAGATGGCGTTGGAAATCAAAACTGTAAGAAAGTTTTCCAGGATCAGAGGAAGGGGCCCATTGATCCCAATGAACTCCTCCAAGGGGATTTCCTCCCTTCCGTCCAAGAACCCAACAAGCGGGTCGTCGTTTTGGACCTCCTGATTCTCCACCTCTCGGATCGGGAAGTTTCTATCCGCTTCTTGGTTGAAGTTGACGTTATCATTCCTCATGTCAAACTCTTCGTTCCCTCCCGCGCCAAAGGGCTCTTCGGCTCCTTCCTCGTTCTCAGGTTCGAACTGGCGACGAGCAGGCTGAGCAAGGTTGAAGCGGTTCGGTGCTGGGATCCTGTACTGTTGGCGGTTGTGGAGGTGTTGATGAAGTCGTTCTTGACGGAGCATGTAATCTCGCAGAGCAGAGACTGCCAAGAAGACCGTGACGACCAGCAGAGACAGCAGGACCCCTTGCATCCAATCTGCCACGATGGCACCGACCTGCGCGTTCACCAAAAAAAATCAAACAAGAGCACGTCAGGGCAGACGTTCACTATCACCTGCATTCGATTGCGGAAGTGTGACAGTATGTACAGGGACCTCATAAAGTACAACCTACAGATCCACGACGTTCCAACGGGCAAGAACACGATCCATAGGAAGGCAATGAGATTCTGCAGGTGACATGTCATGCGAAGGGAAAGCAACGACCTGAGAAGCAGTGCAGGATACAACTCACCAGCCTCAAATACCAGATAACCTTCTTGAAAAGCACATCCAGCAACCCAGCGGTGAATTCATAGGGCGAAAGCCGTTCAGGAGCGTTGGGAGCATATACAGGTGAGAAAATGAATGGCTGATGGCAAAGTTCGCACTTAGTTGACCCTGTCCGCGCCAACCAGGCATCCAAGCACTCTTGGTGGACATATCGGATTGAGCCTGAGCATTTGCAGGGATACAACAGGACTCCGCACTCTACCCCCCCACGGCAGATGCGACATTCTAGATCGTCCTCGTGACAACCAGCATCTGACACCCTTGCATCGGATGAACCTTCATTGCTAGCTTTCTGAAATTGAAAATCTTCTGACATGTCGACCTCGTCGCGCTCTTCACTCTTGCAGGCGTGATCCCATTGGGAATCGTCTTCCACGGCATCCGAGTTCCGACTGCGGACATCCTGCGCATTGATGTCTGAATCATCATAATCGAGGCTGTTACTTGAGTGCGTATCATGGTACGACTGTGCAAACACTGGCTGTGCAAAAATCATCTGAGCAGAGTCCGTTTGCACATCGCTCTCTTCACTCTGTGTCAGGCGAGTGTTCTGCCACAGCATACCCCTCACTGCTGAATCAGAGAATCCTTCGGCAGTCGAATTGTTATCCTGCAAGGACATTCAAACTCTTGATTGATCTTCCTGGCAGAACATTCAATCTGAGCGAATTTTCCCGCAGAAAGCACTCATGTTGTCCTAGAGAACTTTAGACTGTGATGATTCACTTGTCATCCTCGGTCGTCCATTCGTGTAGGAACAACCTATGGCATGGTATCAGTGCAACTCCATGTATGATGTAAACGCATTATAACACAGAACATGCATTACTTCTGGTCCAGCACGATTGCAACCAGCAACTGAACAAACAGGAACATCGCAAAACAGCATGTGTTCCCATCTAACCTCTCAAGTTCAAATCGAGCATGATGGCTGTCCTCACGATTCAAGAAGCATCATCTTTGAGCAGATCTCAACCTATCGGTATCTTCTGACACTCTCGACCGAGCCAATCGACCTCTCCTTGCCTCCTCTCCTCACCTACCCAGTTTCTGAGTTTTCAACCAAATCTTGTGTTTGACCTCTATGCAATCGACATCTCAGGCTCCCTAATCACTTGCATCGCCTTTCAGCGGCTCTGTCCTCGGCTCTGTCCTCTCCGTGCAACCTTTCCATTGCCTGTAGCTCGATCCGTCATCATCTTATCCCTTCCATCTTCATCTGCTTCATTCCCTGCCTTTTGTCTACCAGCCATGTCGCAGCATCTCTCAACCCCTTGATACCATCTAGTTTTCCCAAGAATAATTTCACACATGCATAATGTTTTCAAATATTAATTTATTATTTGAAATTTAATCAAAATATTTGCATACAGTCGCTTTTTTTTTCCTAAAGTCGATATCCTTAGGCCGGGGCCCGGACCGCCGCCACAGGCCCCGGCGGCCAGGCGGGCGGGCCCGGCCCAGTCACTGAGTGAAACCTCGGCGGACGGTATACTTTTTACTCAAAGTTAAGTTAAAAATAAGTATACTACTACCGCCGCGCGTGATGATTGCGTGATCGGACGGTCCGATCTGTCAGCGCAGGCAAGTTTCCGTTCCGAACGTGACTGATTTGCGGTCCGAGCGACGGTGCCGGGCCTATTGAGCGGGCCCCCGGCCGCGGGTCCGATCCGAGCCGAGTGGGCCGGCCGCCGCCGCCGCCCCGGGGGCATCATCATAGTTGGGGCACTAGTAAAGTCACTGAGGCAAACGCCGGTGCCAGGCTGTCACACGAGTCGCTGAATCGAGACTGGTGATGACTTGAGACCCTCCCTCCCTGAACAAGTTGTGATCCGAGCGGGGTGGGGTGATATGAGTACCCGTATATTTTAGTCTTTGAACCCCTTCCTTGCCCAAGGGTACATGGGATATTCTATCAAATTCCTCTACGAGGGGTCAAAAAGTAATCTAGTTTTGGGTAGGGACATGTCAGCAAGATGGTGGTCCCCACCGGTTGGTCTGTGCTGGTTGATGGGTTTGATGACAGGGGGTAGGGGTAGGGTACTTGATCAACACTGATGGTATTCGGTACCGGTGTCCGTTAGAACTAGAATTGTAAGTACCTGGTTATACCCTTTCCTGGTAGGGGTACTTGTCGGTGAACCGGAGGGTGTATTCATAATGTATGGTGTCATCAAGGTCCTTGCTTATGGAGGGGGGTAGGATAGAAATTGGTAGGGTGGTGGCTCGTAGGGATACAATTAGCCACCAAAAGGTTGAGAGGGGAGGGGGTATTCCCGATGTGCGTGAGGAATAACAAGGGGTGGGGGTGAGCTCAAAATGATGGAGATATGGGTGGGGTATGGATACGCCGCAGTATAAAGAGTAGGGTGGGTGGAGCAGGTCGTAGAGACAGAGGATGGTGAAGGAAGTTGCGACTAAGGCAGAGTTCGACAGCATTATTGCGACAGACAAGGTGACATCATGTTGAGATGTTTCATGATTGAATGAGCGTGTTCTTAAACTCTTTATTATTGCTTCTCTACTTGAGTTTTCGACTCTTTGACTGTGATGTGCAGCCTGTTTTCGTTGATTTTTCTGCGACGTGGTGTGGACCATGCCAGAGGATTGGACCTGTTTTTCACAAGCTAGCTGATGAGTACGGCGACAAGTGCATTTGCATCAAGATTGATGTTGACGACAACGAGGTGAGTTTGGCAATTTCACTAACCTCAGGCACATGGTGACGAGATACTCTCCAGGAAACTGCGGCTGCTTGTGGAGTTGAGTCCATGCCCACTTTCCATGTTTACAAGGGTGGCAAGCTTGAGCACAAGTAACTTTTTTCTTATCATCCATAGTACTAGTAACACTGTGGGTCCAGGTTCACCGGTGCTGATGAGGGCACTTTGAGAGAGTGCTTCAAGAAGTACTGCTAGATCAAATCTGCTCAAACAAGTGTAAACGATTGCTTCGTATTGGGAGGCAGGGGTACTTGCCTACAGAACACAACTTGAAAATAAGTAAATAGCTTGTGATATTTCCTGGTTCTCAATTCTCATTGTGGTCGAACCTGCTTTTGGTGCACCCGACTCTAAAGGCTCGTCACCAGAAGCTGATCTTGCTCGCAATTCTTCATCTGACCATGGCGAGTGTGTTGTGAAATCATCCTTGAGTTTGAATCATAGCATAATATTGTCAACTTTTTGCTCGTGAAGCCCATTTCGAACCGTTGAACCAGATCTGCAATAACGGTTCTGAAAGTTCCCCTCAAAACTTCCCGAGTCCGTGTATTGGGTGACCGGAGGTACGGTATCGTAATCAGTAGTGTTGCCGCGGCCCGTCAAGGACAATCCGATGATCACTGGGAGACACTGTTGGCCAGGACCAAGAGGAACCAAACTTGAAGTTTCAAGTCAAGTTGCCAGCCGGGTCCCCGCATCAAAGCCTACATGATCACAGTGGCGCCTGCACTGTGCCTTTACCGACTGCTGCCCCCCAAACTTAACTGATATCTTCACTTAACTGCGCGCAGGACAATTCTCCTTTTACTCAAAGTTAAGTGAAAAATCATTACGAGGACAATTCTCCCGTGCTGTCCACAGGGCCCCGGTTGACTCATCCGGATTACCCGATCGGACAACGGAGGCTCTTGTTACTCAAAGTTAAGTTAAAAATCAGTACGAGGATAGACCCGTTGTCAACTTCAGATTCCTCGTGTGCTAGAATAGGAGGGGGTGGTCGTTTGTGCTCTAAGTACCCCTTCGAACATATGGAAGACTATGGGTATTCACAAGGGAAATGGATGGGGGAAAATCTATTTGTGTCATTTGAGGGGGTAGGGGGTGATGTACCATCTCGTCTTGCAAATAAAAATGAAGAAGATTTCAGTCAAAAATGAAAGCTCACATCTACATTTGACTCAGGCAGGGAAAGGAATGCAGGAGACCAAGGTAGACGTTGAGGGGCAGAGTGAGGGAGCGAGGGGGCAGGACGAGAAGGATGCGCAACAACGACGCCAACAACAGGGAGGACAAGAGCATGTCATACTGTGGGGTGGAGTGTGCGTGCATGCAGGAACGGGTGTGCCACTGAAGAACGAAGAGCTGAAGGCCACTAAACTCGACACGGGTGGCGACAAGGCGAGTCCTCGTCAAGAGAATGCGGATAAAGGTCTTGATGCATTAGTGGGTGGCGTATGCGTGAATGCGGTGAGTGGAAAACCGGTCAAGAAGGAGGAGTTGGGAGCTCTACACCTGGAAGAATTTCTCCCTTCATCTCACCGTTGCCCCTGTTGTGGCACTATGATCGGTGGGGCTGAGCGTGAGCAATCGATGTGTGACAATCAACGATGGAGCTGGAAAGGAGAGCCGATGTTCTGCTGCTTTTGTGCAAACTTGAAGGGATTGGGCAGTTTGAGCCATTTTGGATGTGAACTCTGTAAATCCCGGAGAAAACGATTCTACAAGAGGCAGTCTTTGCTCAACTCCAATTGCATTAATTGTGGCAAGCCTGGTAGTCAGCATGTGCCTGCTGATCCCAATGGAAGGGTAAAGTTTCACCTGCTCAAGTGTGTGTCGACTAAATGAAAAGACCTTTCTACCGGAGCTCGAAAAGAAATGTAAACTTCGCTCCGCGAGTGTAGTTCTCTTGCAGTGAAAAGTTTTAGATCCTGCATCCATTTGGAAAATTAAAACACGATGCAAAATTTACGATGAGCTGTCCGATCGAGTATAGACCGAGTACAAGATCGACTTTCGTTGTTCAATGACAAAGTGCATAGCATTGTACAACAGTTCAAACTGTGGAGGTGGGAACACAGTGAAAGGCCATCAATGCAGTAGATGAGTGAAACTTCAATAGGGAGCAGCGGCACTAAAGGGACAAGGAAGGATCTTTCCACTTTCGTTCAATTCATCCATGACACAGCAAGACTCTATTCCTGTGAGCTGCTGATAATCCCTTGTTTCTACTTCATAATTTTGCATTTGGCATGAGAACCTCGTTAATTGTTTCATCTCCAACCTGCAGATTCTCTACAAGTCAGGCATCAATAGGACTGAAAAACTTGAAACACCTCGTTGAGAGCTTCCCTGTCCCTCACACCAAGCAGGTAGAGGATGCCGTCTAGTCCGAGCGTGCTGATTCCCACTTTTGCCTGCGAAACGAACTTCAGAGCCTGGACAGCAAGCCTGACCGTCAAGTAGCAGTAGCAGCTCACCTGCTCTTTAACCTTCGGCTTTGCATGGAAAGCAACACCGAGCCCAGCGAGCTTGAGCATAGGAATGTCGTTGGCACCATCACCGACTGCAATAACTTGCTTAAGAGACAAGCCCTCCTTCTTCGCAATCTCCTGAAGCAGCTCTGCCTTCCTATTGCCGTCAACGATTTCTCCCTTCACTTCTCCTGTAAGTTTTCCATCCTTGAAGTCCAGCTCATTGGCGTGCACATAGTCGATTCCCAGCTTCTTCTGCAAGAAGCGAGCGAAGTAGGTAAAACCTCCTGACAGGATTCCAACCTTGTAACCCAACCTCTTAAGGTTAGCTATCAGCCTTGGAGCTCCTTCTGTGACAGGGAGTCCCTCAGCAATCTCCTGCAGGACATTCTCGTCCATCCCCTTGAGGAGTCTCATACGCCTCTTGAAGCTTTCCTTGAAGTCAAGTTCCCCTCGCATGGCTGCTTCTGTGATTTCTGCCACCTGCTTCCCAACATTTGCCTTCTTGGCCAGTTCATCAATGACCTGAACAAGCAATTACCGATCCGGCTACCCAGGATCGCGAAAGATTTACCTCGCACTGTATGAGAGTCGAGTCCATGTCGAAGAGAATGAGGCGCCTGTTTCTTCTATAGAGATCATCGTCCTACAGAAAGGGCAACATAAGGAAGGAAGCGACAGGAGATTCGAGTGGTAACAATGTCAAACCTGCACAGCGATGTCGACAGGTTGGCTGAGAGAGACTTTGAAGAGTTCTTCTCTCATTTGATCCACATTGCGAGGCTTTCCGCTGACCTTTCAAGAAAGTGAACAAGAGATTACCAAGAGAGAAATCGAATTACCTCGAACTGAAGGGCAGATCGTTGCCCTTTCACATTAGTGCTGAGGTATTCGTCAATGGTCAAGCGCTCCAGTCAGAAGGAACTCACGAATTGAGGCCCCGCAATGAAACTCGACCAGAAAGTCGAGTAATGCTGTCAATGTTCAAGTTGTTGTCGAAGATGATCTTCGTTACTGCCACCGACAGGCTCAACTACAACAACAACAATCGAGAGGCTAGTTCACCAATGGCAAGGTATTGTGCCTGGAGCCTCCTAGTGAGCAGAGTCACAGTGAAACGAGGCTTGGTTTGTTCGGCGACCCATCTTTCGTAATCAGGAGCAGAGATGGGAGTGAAATTGACTGGGTGTAGTCATCAAGAGTGTCAGCGCAAAGCAAGCTCTTGTAACACGGATCCCACCACCTGTGAGCCCCAGGTGATGTGCCATGAAGACGATCTCCTTCAGGACGTTCAGACCTGCGCGAACCTGTCATTGCTTGCAGAAACCTCTCACTCTCAGTGCCTGGCTCAGCCGGGGCCTCGATTAGCATGCCGAGAGACAGCATATCGTGGATCTCTGCAACCGTATTGACAAACTCATCAACACACGTCAGATGCGTCGGTTACCAGCTTGCCCGATGTCGAGGACGGTAACGTTGTGCTTGCCCATCGTCTCGGTCAGGGCTGCGGTGAGACCCGGGCGAGCTCTCTCGCCCTTCACTGTGAGAAGAAAAATTTCTCGGCGAGGCATTTTAGGACTCCCTCCAGACTGGAAATTGATTCAATGAACTGACGATTGAGACAGATCTTTGACATCTTCTACACGAACAGATCTTTGACATCTTCTACACGAACATAGATCAAAGTGTTGTGATGAATCATCAGCACTCAAAACCAAAATCCATGTGCACATTTCGCGATTTGCGTTACACCCCTGCCTCCTCACGATTAGTTGTTCTGCCTGTTCATACGCGTCCCTCTGCAGTAGTTCGCTCTTCTTCCTGCCTCGCAGTGCTGTTCTATTCTTTTTTGTTTTGTGTTTTGCACCCTTAAACATTTTCTCGTCATTTTGGCTGAAAGCGAAATGACGATCCCCTCCTCGTCTAATCTTGCTATATGATCCTGGCTTCACATCAATGCTCCACATCTTCAGATGGTATAGATTTCCTCTCTGATGATCATGACTTCTTTCATCAACGTCCTTGAGTCTCCTCCCGTTCTCTCTTTAACGTATCTCGTCCTCTCGCTTCATTCCTCCTCCTCACATCCTCTCCCCCCCTCTATTCCGCGGGGCCGCAAAAACGAGCACAAGAAGCCTCATTCGAACCTGTTTCCTGTGGGTGTTCTTTGTCATCAAAAGCTGAAAATAACTTCGTCTGTATTTCAAAACTTCTTTTTGATATTCAAATGTACAGGTTGAGTTATGCATGGTTGTGAAAATATGGCGCTGGTTCTTATCAGACAAGCGTGAGTTGGATTCCCTATTGACCGTTACGCTTGAGTGAACTCATAACCGTCTATATAGTTGTTGGCACCGAGCCAAACAACTAGGCTTCTACAGTTTTTTAATCAACAATTGGGGGATAAATAGGGGGTAGTTTTAGATGTATAAGGAGGGGTAGTAGCAGGGTACGGGTTTGCTCTGGTAGAAACTTCGGGCAAAGGGGTCACAAAATCTTCGATTTATTTCATTTAATTCTGTGACTTGTGAAAACATTGCTGTACTTTTCGAGAAAGGTGGAATAAATACATCACAAAAAGTCCCCTGCCGGTAACGACGATGTTTCCGGGAAATCTTGGTAGGGGTGGGTTATCTAAAATCATGGGTCATATTTGTCTTACAGGGGTATATGAAGCTCTCAATGGAAAATAATGGGGTACTTTTTGTAATGAATTACAATATTTAAGCACGGGTACATTTTTTTTGACAGGGGTGCTAGCGAACTAATTGTCAACAAGAGAGGGTGGGGGGTACTATTTGAGGGGTGGGGGTAGGGGAGGTGGCGCATCATGTCAGAGAGTGAACCATATGAAGGAACAGATGGAAGAGGGAGAGGGGCAGGGAGAGGAAGAGGAAGAGGAAGGTAGAGAGGGTAGTGGAAGGAAGGAAGCGCGGGGAAAGTGCGACAAGGCAGGTAGAACGTTGGCGAGCAAGCTGGGTGGAAGGGAAGGACTAACACTACTAGGGAAGATTGCAGCCTGATGTTTGGCTGTATGCTCATTGTCTTTGACCTGAGTCCAGGGTGTAATTGCTGAGGGAAAGAGATTTTGCCATGAATTTAATGTTCAAGCTGAGTGCTCTACAGGTGCTCTGGCCCGACGCATGGTTCAAACACCTTCCATGGATGGGATAAGATGAAGACAAGGGGAGACCCATATTCTGCCTGAAAATTAGAAAACATGTCGGATCCTATCTCACAGCTCGGGTCATGGTTTGGCCAAGAGAGAAATCAGAGCTTTGGAGAACTTCCGAGCAGGAGGAGCAGTGCACAGACAGTGGCGAAGGTGCCTGAGAAAGACAAGACCGAATGCTTCGGTGTCGGGCTAGCGTTCGAGATCGGGAGGGACAGCAGTCTGTTTGTGTCACAGCTGGACCCATCATGCTCTGCTGCTCGGTCAGGAGTGATCCAAGTGCATGACGAGATCTTGAAGATCGATGGGGAGTTGGTCGAGAAGCAGTCCCTGAACCTTCTCAAGTCCAGGGTGCTGGGCAGGCAGGGCAGCTTCGTGAACATGACGTTTCGACGCCTTACCGATCGAGGATTGTTCGTGTTCGAGGTTGAGCTGATGAGAGGGGCCGCAGAGTTCATCGAGATCGTCAGCCAGTGCAAGCTGATGACCAAGGAGAACAAGAAGCTGGTGGCTCAGATTCGAGAGTCCGAGCTGACGGCTGAGTCACACAGGGAGAACATGATGACGATGCTCAAGGATCTGCAGAAGTTCGAAGAGATTACAGCACAGTATCAAGCTCTTCAGAGGAGGGCGGAGGGGGAGAACGAGCGGCTGTCCAAGGAAGTGGCTCAGCTCAGGCAGCTCCTTGCGGATCGAGGGGAGCAAGGCGACCAGGTGTGTCCGGCAGGAGGAGGATTGCTGGTTGACGATCTGGCCAGGACTTGAAACAGCGCGAGGAAGTAGAAGCTCGTCTGCTAGCGGAGGTCCCTGCATGTTCCTCCGACGGATGTGACTGACGATGAAGCAGAGGAAGGAGTTGGAGTTGTTCTATCAAGGAAGAGAAGAGGAGCTCAAAAGAGAGGTACTCCAAGTCTTCTCTTCATGGCCATCCTGCTGGACAGCCGTGACCTGTGTTTCAGGTTCAAAGCCTCCAGGCCGTCATCAGAGACATGCAGGCAGCAAGGGAGAGGAGTCAGCAGGAGCAGCAGCAGCTTCTGCAGCACGAGCAGGAGCATCGAGGGCTCACCGCGGAGCTCGAAGAGCTGAGAACTGCGAATAATAATTTGACCGCTAGAGTTGTCAAGATGAATGAGGAGATGACGTCCAAGAGGCTGCAGGGGGCAGCTCGGGAAGAGCACATGCTGGATCAGATCAGGCAGGCGGAGCGAGAGAGCTCGTCGTTGAGGAAAGAGATCGAAGGAGTGAAAACTCAGCTGGAGTTGACGAGGTTGGAGCTGAAGGAGAAGGAGTTGGAGGTAGCGAGGATGAACAGCGGGAGCCAGGAGGAGATGAAGACGTTGGCCGCCAAGCATGACAAGTCGCTGTCCAAGATCGTCAAGTTGGAGGAGGAGATCTGGAGCAAGAAGTCGGAGCTGCAGGCGTTCGAGCAGAGGATAAGGCTTCTGACGGAGAAGACGGAGACCGTCGGATCGGAGAGGGACGAATGGAGGAGAAGGTTTACCAATATGGAGGAGAAGAACAAACACCTCATGATCGAGCTAGAAGCGACCAAGTCAGAGGCCAAGAGGACGGTCGCGGAGGTCGTCAAGGAAAAAGACATTCACATCTCCAGCCTCGAAGAGGAGGTGGAAACTCTGCGAGCAGACAAGGACAGGATCAAGGTGCTCAGCAGCCGCACCCGCCAGGAGCTCTTCCAGCAGCGCGAGAGGACTGAGAGCCTGGAGGAGGAGGTGCGGCGGCTAGGCGATCTGATGCAGGAGGAGCAGGAAGGGAAGAAGAAGCTCTCGCAAGAGATCTCCCTCCTCGTCCGCCAACTCGACGAGCTCCGCGATCGCTCGTCCTCCATGATGGTGGATGAGAGTCGCTCGCAGCTGGCTGCGATGCAAGAGGAGCTGGCGAGAGAGCGACAGTCGCGTCAGGAGGCGGAGGAGAGGCTCCTCACTGCTCTCCTGGAACGAGAGGAGGTTGTTGAGAGCAAGGATCAGGTCAAGGTGGAGCTGACAAGCAACAAGCAGCTGGTCGAGGCGCTTCACGGGGTGGGAGAGCTCCAGGTGAAGCTCTCAGAGGACATCGCCATCTTCCTTGATAGCCTCGACCTCGCCCATCAGCCCTCCTGGTCGCCACTGGAGGAGGAGCAGAAGAAGCCCTCCTGGTCCCTGTGGAGCTCGGATCACTCCGCATCTGTGCTTGAACTGCTGGGCAAGCAGGAGGCAAGCATGCTCGTGCTCTCCAGCAGCCTCGGACAAGCTGACTCGTCCTGCGAACGACTCGCCCAGCTCACTCGCCAGCTGCACGAGTCCTTCGAGTCTCAGGGAAGCCTGAGATCCACCGCGAGAGTGAGGCAGGAAGAGGAGACGGCGGGGGAGGAGAGGGGAGGCGAGGAGCCGTCAAGTAGTCCCATGGACAGCTTGAACCATGTTGGGGAGGGAGGAGAGGAGAATGGAACGGATGTGGGCGGGGTGGCGGTGGAGGAATCGAGCGGCGCGCGTGACAGTCAAGTGGGTCGCTTCTTAGTTAACGGCTTCAAGGTGAAGGAGGACGATCAGTTGAAGCCTGTTGTGGAGATCCTCCGCTCCGTACCGAAGCGAGGATGCCTGTGGAAAGGAGTGCGAAAGAGTTCCAAGCTGAATTTCAGCGAAGGAGAGTCAAATTGCGTGTATCTGCTACCAGAGCAGGAAGAAGATGAAGGAACTTGTGCTCCCGTCAGCAGCTGGCGGACTTCCCTCGATGTAGAGGTAACGAACTTGATTCTTACGGCAGTTTTCCCTTCTCTCACTCCCCGCTCCCTTCCCTCTGCTTCTCACTATCACCCCCCCTCCTCACCTCTGCGCTTGCTCGAGTACTGGCGCCTGCCTTGTCCTTGATTTCTACTGCCCATGAATACTTGAGGCAGGAAGAGCTGGAAGTGGCCGAGGAGGAGCTTGACCAGCTTGTCCGAGAAAACACTCGCGTGAATGCAGGCTCTTCCTACAGCTTCTGCTGAGTCTTTTGCGCCTCCTCCATGTTTGTCCTACCGGCATACTAACAAGAAAGAATAGTCTATTAACAATCTCTACTTCTCAACACTGCTTCTCACTGTACAACTGTGTTGCGAAACTGTACATAAGACTTGTGCAGCCCCGACTTGAGGCTGTACATGTCGTGCAAGATCACCTTGACAGCCGCGCGTTAGAGGAGCAGACGGGCGAGAAAAAGACAAGGAAGAAACAAGTAGCCACGACGATCAGCGAGCCAGACGGCAGGAGCAGGACGGGGGAGACAGCTTACCTGCATCTCACAGATATGACGATGGAGACCTTCGGTTGTCTCCCACTCGCTCAGAGGAACCAGCATGCAGCTGTTCATGATCGAGCTCTTGATGTACCCCACCTGCTCAACCTCAGATCGTAGGACAGCTCAGGCGACAATGTCCTACCTCCACACAAACGCACACATCGCGATACCCGACCGTCTCATGCTTGTTGTATGCGGGATCATACCTGCGGTGAAGATGAGGAGGAGAGGAGAGGAGGTGCGTGTCGTCAGCTCACCTGTTCTTGATGCATGTGATGCTCATGAACTTCTTGCTCAGCTCCACTCCCTCTCCCTCCGACTCCTGCGGACACGAGACTCTCAGACGACTGTCGGTCGGCCCCCAAGACCAGCACAAGCTCACCTCAGCCCCATCAGGCTGCACTTTCCCCCTGTGCGGGAACCGCTTCTCGTACCCGAACGCAACCTCCGACGTCCTCATCAGATGCTCCACCCACCGCGTCAGCTCCGTCAGGTCCTTCACCACAATGCTGCACCGCACGAGGTCCGTGAGCTTGGAGCAGTCTCGCTCGTAGGACCGCACGACTTTCTGCAGAGCGCGCGAGCATGTCTTGATGTTTCCCTGCTTCACCACTCCGTGCGCGTTCCACCGAGCCACGAAGTCCTGGAAAGGACCGCTCAGCTGCTGCGCTTCTTTGTACAAGAGCTCGATGTCGTTAGATCTTTGCCCCATCTTGAGACGTTTGGAGATGCGGGGTTTGTACAGACCCATCAGGATCATCGCCTTCCGACCGAGGCCTCGTCGTTCTGTCTGCCGCGCAACGAGTAGGAGGGAGTTGACTTGTCTGGTGAGCTGATACAAACGTTGTAGCATGTCGGCTTCGTTGCGTCTCATCCTGTTCCACGCCTCGCTGAACGCATTTGATTTTTCCTCCAGCTCCTCGTAGATCGCACGAAGCTTCAAGTAATACATCACAGGCATGGAAATGGCAAGACCAAGCAACACGGTGCCGTACACGTAGAACAAGTAAATGGCCCACTGAGCGTTCTGCGCGAAGGTGGTGAAATAGAAGCAGTATGCTCCCTGGAGGAAAAAGACAACGACATAGAAGTACTGCTGTCTGACATGGGCAAAGAAAAGCCCTACCCAGATAAAGGCCGAAGTAGAAAGACTCCAATACCCATGACAAACAGAGCCGATGCCATTGCCTTGGAATTCACATTGTATGAAGTCCAACATGGCGCAGATGACGTACATGAAGGAAACCAGCCAAGCCGTTGAGATCAGAATACGCCCTCCATTCAACGGCGTATTCCTGCGTGCCGCCATGATTCCCATGACGTAACACATGGCCCAGAAGATGGAGATGGCTGGATCAGCCAACACTGACCATCGCAACACTTTGGGCTCGACAGGAACGTTGTTATCTGCTTGAAATAGCCAACGCCGTGTTCCAGTCAAGCCTTGTATCTCGTATGATGCAAAGATCAGGTAAATCATGCTCAAGCAACTGATGATGATCTGAGTAGGGGACTTGAGTAAACCAGTCTCAATGGCGTTGGAAGTCATCATGGCGAGCCACTGGTTGGCTTCGATGTCTCGATATCGCTCAAGCCGAGACTTGAGGCTTTGAAAGCGCATCTCTGACCTCGCCAGGGTCACCGACTGCTTCAGCGCATCCATCGTCTGCTTGTTAAGCACAATGCTGTTGAAGTCTGGTAGCTCATACTCCACGCAGCTGTGCAGGCGTACGAAATCGTGCAGGTCCAAGTCAATCGCGCTGCGCAGCTGCTGTAGCGAGCTGATCCCCATGAGCGCGAGGATCTGCCTCAGGTCCTCCAGCAGACCCACAGACCTCAGCCACTCAATCATCTCCGAGGACCTCGGTCGATGCATGGTGAAGTCACTTTGAATCTTGAGGCTTTTCTTGTCCCAGACAACCTTTACCGTCTCCATCAGAAAGGTCGCAGCATGCCAGGCAAACGATGAGTCTGACCCTTTGAGCACCAAGAACGAGGTCCTCAGATCCATCATCGGGAGGGTGAAGGCGTACTCTGACTGGCAAGACTCTCGTTCTTGTGGAGGCAGCAGGATTACAATCGCATCCTTGACTGAGATGTCAGCGATGACCTGGAAGTGCTTGTCGTTGTATATGCCCATCTTCTGGATGATTACCTTGGCTCGTTCGATGGTCTTCGTGGATGGTGCATGGCTCAAGGCGTTGATCATAGAGAAGGGAAAGTCGTCCGACCCAGCAGATCTGTCATCGACGAAGATGGGAGCGATCGCACGAATCCACCCAATGTTGTTGTACAGGAAGTAGATGGCTAGGATGATGTGTAAAAGGATCTCGCTCGACTCATCTTTTCCTTCCTCGGGGCGGATCGAAAGCAGTTTGTTCAAGGTACCTGTGCCCGTGTCATCAAGACTAACGAAAGGTGCGAAGAGGAGGCTGTTGGTGGAGCACAAGCAGTTGTCCAAGTAATGCGCCTTGCTGACAGCCGGGAGACATTCGAAGTCCAGGTACGTCTTCTCATTCGAAAACCTGTCGAACTCAAAATCTTCACACGTCTGTGTGGGCTTGTGCAGGAGGAAGGAGAAGGGCAACTGGCTGGAGAGCATGTGGAAGTTCTTGTGTATCTCCTTCTGCCTCTGGACGCCCTGCCATTGAGTATCTCCCTGATCTGAGCCTGCCGACGGGGAGGCATTCTGGCTGACATGACTGTACAGCTCAGAGTGCGACCTGAACAAGAGAAAATAATCTGTGAAGAGACCGAAGTCCGAGCCAAACACAGTATGCTCCTCCATGGCAAGGATGAAAGCTTTAGGGGCTCCGATGTAACGGGCGAATCAAGAAATGAAGTATCATGGCGGGGTATGGTCAGGTATCGTGAATTCTTTCACCGTGAAGAGTGGAGGGGTTCGAAGAAGTAGCCTAAGGTTACGTGATGGACTCTTGCGCACTGCTGATTGCCTTGCACATTGTTACTGCCAGTCCCGACCGACATGGAAATCAGATTTCTGCATCAAGCCGTATCCAGAAAAAGCACCAAATCTGAGTTTGTATGAGAAGGGGTACACATGCAGTTTCTTGCTGAAAACATTGCCACTGCCTCTGAGGTCGTTTGACCTACGGATGGCCACAAGGATTCGCAATTTGAGATAGAGATGGGGCAGTAAGTTAAGTCTGTCTTGATATCGACCGTTTTATGATCCACAGAACTAAATCTTCTCTCCAAATGGATCTTGTTGAACTTGGATCGCTCAGGGGTACAGGGTGGGGTTTGCACAGCACGAATATAGCTACCCGGATACACAGAACTGGTTAGATAGAGCCAAGGAAATGAGGAATAGGAAACACAGACGATGATATGAAGCCACTATGGTCAGAGAGGAGGGGCGAGAAAGGCTCCGTCATGATGTTGTTCCGGCCGCTCCATCATGCGGAGCATAGCTGGTGATGAACTGACCGCTGTATGGGGGTAGGGTACAATCATCTTTTTTTGTACCTAGGTGGGTGGTGATGCACGAAACGATGTACCGGTGCTTATCTATGATATTTTACAGAAATTATTACGGTAGGGTACTCTTGAAAAATCAACCATCACACGTTGTTTCGATAGTAAAAGGGGTAGGGTGGACTACCCTACCTCTTCTCTGTCTCCTGCGGGAAGCCTCATTCGGTTTACTTTACCACTGAGTTTAACCCCACCCCACCCATCGAAATAACGCACTACTACCCCAATGAACTAAGTACCCCTTAAAACACACTACCCCACTAGATTACATGTTGACAATCCACCCCTCCAAGACTTGCGACCTTACCCTACCCCCTAGTCGACACTGTGTAGTCATCTTGTTGCTAAATGGACCCCTTTTAAATCCCACTTCTACCCACCCTTTTCCCAACTTTTTCATCCCTTTGGTACGCCTATGGATTTTGTGGAAGGAGTCATCAAGAGATCACCCATGTCAAGGTACCCACCCCTTCTGCATACCACCTACCCAAGTCTCACGTCGGTACAAATTGGATTGTCTCTTCCAACCTACAGGGATATCTTGTATCTGGGGTACCCTATAAACCTCCGCCACCACCCCCACCCGCCGTTACACCCCACCCCACCACATCGAAATTTCATGCGCAGTTTGTGGCTCGACTCAGGCCGCCAGTAGTAGGAGTCATATTGAAGGAATCGAACACCAAGGTGGGACGTGACCGCAGGTCAAGGGTGTTGGACAGGGGTGGGGTACTAATATTGGTGGTGGTACGGGCTCGAGAGCCAGAGGCCGATGCCACCAAAACAACACAGGATGGGGTGGGTTATAAAGGCATGCATCGCGCCGTGATAGGAGGATTATTTTAAAATTATTTACAATTAAAAAATGATTTATTCAAGATCTGAGGCTCCAAAAAGCACCTTTTCCCATCAAGGAGTCAACGGGTGGATGGTGTAATTTTGCTGTTTTGATACCGGTGGCCCAAAGTTAATTGTCAGGAGGGAAACAATTCAGGTGGTTTCGTGGAGGACCCCGAAATCATCTTCAATTTTCATACGAACTTTACAATTGTCAGCACACCGTCACAACAATACAATAATGGGCCTCCTAAAACATAGCCGCCGGCCCGGCGCCGGGGCTCCGACTCCGGCCGCCCGCGCGGCCGGCCCAGGGGGTCCGACGGCGATCGGGCCGATCATCCGATCGGCGGACTCGATCGGACCGGGCGGCCACGCCGCCGCCCGGGATGCCGCAGTGACTCTCAGCCGGCCCGGTGCCCCCCCAGGCTTCCGATGATCGGCTCAGCGGCTCCGAGTCAGTCCACTGGGTGGCCAGGCTCAGGCTCAGGCCACTCAGTGAGTGGCAGCCGGGGCAAGGTGACCGGGGCCGGGCCGGCCGGGCGGCGGGCGACTGCGTCACCCGGCGGGCCGAACGCCGGGTGCAGTCACGGTGACGGCGGGCCGGGTGCCGGTGCCGCTGAGTGGCCGCGTGGCCCTGCGGCGGACCGTTCCGAGTCCGGCCGAACTTCATCAGTCCGATCCTGGCACGGTGGCCCATCACCGTGGCACCGTGAGGCCCGGCCGAGTCGGTAACTAAGTTGAAACCTTTCGAGTCTCAAAATGCAAAAGACTAATCAGCCCGGCCCCCCCCCCGGCCCGGGCCCACGGTGGTTCGGAGGGCCGTAAACTACTCTTGGACCCGGGTCGTATCACTCCGAATTTTCCACCCCCTAATGTCCATGATACTACCCCACCTTTCTGCTATGAAAACTATATATAATAATTGTCCTGTTCGCCACCCCCATTCATAGCCAGACAGCCACCCACCCGGGAGTACACCTGCTGGCATACAACCGACTCCTCGAACACCTCGTACCCTATGGCGAGCATATGTGGTTTGCCTTCCCACTGCTCTACACACGCACATCCTTGTACCGAGTCCCCTATGCTTGCAACTGCTCGTGCTTGATATCATCGCCTGCCTCTGACGTCCATCCATGCTAACATCTGACCACAAACAGATTGAGATACATCTCCACATTAATCCTCAAAGCCTCTTATGAGAGAGATATACAATACCTGACCATACCCCGCCATGATACTTCATTTCTTGATTCGCCCGTTACATTGGAGCCCCTAAAGCTTTCATCCTTGCCATGGAGGAGCATACTGTGTTTGGCTCGGACTTCGGTCTCTTCACAGATTATTTTCTCTTGTTCAGGTCGCACTCTGAGCTGTACAGTCATGTCAGCCAGAATGCCTCCCCGTCGGCAGGCTCAGATCAGGGAGATACTCAATGGCAGGGCGTCCAGAGGCAGAAGGAGATACACAAGAACTTCCACATGCTCTCCAGCCAGTTGCCCTTCTCCTTCCTCCTGCACAAGCCCACACAGACGTGTGAAGATTTTGAGTTCGACAGGTTTTCGAATGAGAAGACGTACCTGGACTTCGAATGTCTCCCGGCTGTCAGCAAGGCGCATTACTTGGACAACTGCTTGTGCTCCACCAACAGCCTCCTCTTCGCACCTTTCGTTAGTCTTGATGACACGGGCACAGGTACCTTGAACAAACTGCTTTCGATCCGCCCCGAGGAAGGAAAAGATGAGTCGAGCGAGATCCTTTTACACATCATCCTAGCCATCTACTTCCTGTACAACAACATTGGGTGGATTCGTGCGATCGCTCCCATCTTCGTCGATGACAGATCTGCTGGGTCGGACGACTTTCCCTTCTCTATGATCAACGCCTTGAGCCAAACGCCATCCACGAAGACCATCGAACGAGCCAAGGTAATCATCCAGAAGATGGGCATATACAACGACAAGCACTTCCAGGTCATCGCTGACATCTCAGTCAAGGATGCGATTGTAATCCTGCTGCCTCCTCAAGAACGAGAGTCTTGCCAGTCAGAGTACGCCTTCACCCTCCCGATGATGGATCTGAGGACCTCGTTCTTGGTGCTCAAAGGGTCAGACTCATCGTTTGCCTGGCATGCTGCGACCTTTCTGATGGAGACGGTAAAGGTTGTCTGGGACAAGAAAAGCCTCAAGATTCAAAGTGACTTCACCATGCATCGTCCGAGGTCCTCGGAGATGATTGAGTGGCTGAGGTCTGTGGGTCTGCTGGAGGACCTGAGGCAGATCCTCGCGCTCATGGGGATCAGCTCGCTACAGCAGCTGCGCAGCGCGATTGACTTGGACCTGCACGATTTCGTACGCCTGCACAGCTGCGTGGAGTATGAGCTACCAGACTCCAACAGTGTACAGCTCATAAAGCAGTCGATGGATGCGCTGAAGCAGTCGGTGACCCTGGCGAGGTCAGAGATGCGCTTTCAAAGCCTCAAGTCTCGGCTTGAGCGATATCGAGACATCGAAGCCAACCAGTGGCTCGCCATGATGACTTCCAACGCCATTGAGACTGGTTTACTCCAGTCCCCTACTCAGATCATCATCTCAGGTGTTAGCATGATTTACCTGATCTTTGCATCATACGAGATACAAGGCTTGACTGGAACACGGCGTTGGCTATATCAAGCAGATAACAACGTTCCTGTCGAGCCCAAAGTGTTACGATGGTCAGTGTTGGCTGATCCAGCCATCTCCATCTTCTGGGCAATTGGATACATTGTTGGGATCATGGCGGCACGCAGGAATACGCCGTTGAATGGAGGGCGTATTCTGATCTCAACGGCTTGGCTGGTTTCCTTCATGTACGTCGTCTGCGCCATGTTGGACTTCATACAATGTGAATTCCAAGGCAATGGCATCGGCTCTGTTTGTCATGGGTATTGGAGTCTTTCTACTTCGGCCTTTATCTGGGTAGGGCTTTTCTTTGCCCATGTCAGACAGCAGTACTTCTATGTTGTGCTGTGTTTCCTCCAGGGAGCATACTGCTTGTACTTCACTACCTTCGCGCAGAACGCTCAGTGGGCCATTTACTTGTTCTACGTGTTCGGCACCATGTTACTTGTCTTTACCATTTCCATGCCTGTGATGTATTACTTGAAGCTTCGTGCGATCTACGAGGAGCTGGAGGAAAAATCAAATGCGTTCAGCGAGGCGTGGAACAGGATGAGACGCAACGAAGCCGACATGCTACAACGTTTGTATCAGCTCACCAGACAAGTCAACTCCCTCCTACTCGTTGCGCGGCAGACAGAACGACGAGGCCTGGGTCGGAAGGCGATG
This sequence comes from Guillardia theta CCMP2712, assembly GCF_000315625.1. NCBI lineage: Eukaryota > Cryptophyceae > Pyrenomonadales > Geminigeraceae > Guillardia > Guillardia theta. Next base: position 1,078,903 of record NW_005434670.1, read on the forward strand.
ATCCTGATGGGTCTGTACAAACCCCGCATCTCCAAACGTCTCAAGATGGGGCAAAGATCTAACGACATCGAGCTCTTGTACAAAGAAGCGCAGCAGCTGAGCGGTCCTTTCCAGGACTTCGTGGCTCGGTGGAACGCGCACGGAGTGGTGAAGCAGGGAAACATCAAGACATGCTCGCGCGCTCTGCAGAAAGTCGTGCGGTCCTACGAGCGAGACTGCTCCAAGCTCACGGACCTCGTGCGGTGCAGCATTGTGGTGAAGGACCTGACGGAGCTGACGCGGTGGGTGGAGCATCTGATGAGGACGTCGGAGGTTGCGTTCGGGTACGAGAAGCGGTTCCCGCACAGGGGGAAAGTGCAGCCTGATGGGGCTGAGGTGAGCTTGTGCTGGTCTTGGGGGCCGACCGACAGTCGTCTGAGAGTCTCGTGACCGCAGGAGTCCGAGGGGGAGGGAGTGGAGCTGAGCAAGAAGTTCATGAGCATCACATGCATCAAGAACAGGTGAGCTGACGACACGCACCTCCTCTCCTCTCCTCCTCATCTTCACCGCAGGTATGATCCCGCATACAACAAGCATGAGACGGTCGGGTATCGCGATGTGTGCGTTTGTGTGGAGGTAGGACATTGTCGCCTGAGCTGTCCTACGATCTGAGGTTGAGCAGGTGGGGTACATCAAGAGCTCGATCATGAACAGCTGCATGCTGGTTCCTCTGAGCGAGTGGGAGACAACCGAAGGTCTCCATCGTCATATCTGTGAGATGCAGGTAAGCTGTCTCCCCTGTCCTGCTCCTGCCGTCTGGCTCGCTGATCGTCGTGGCTACTTGTTTCTTCCTTGTCTTTTTCTCGCCCGTCTGCTCCTCTGACGCGCGGCTGTCAAGGTGATCTTGCACGACATGTACAGCCTCAAGTCGGGGCTGCATAAGTCTTACGTACAGTTTCGCAACACAGTTGTACAGTGAGAAGCAGTGTTGAGAAGTAGAGATTGTTAATAGACTATTCTTTCTTTACGGTTGGTATCAGTGCCGGTAGGCCCAGGTGACAAACGGCGCAAAAGGCTCAGCAGAAGATTTGTTAAATTACGTAGTAAGACTCTTCAATTGACATGTCTTGTAGGGAGATCGTGTATGCCTCTTAACTCCCCAAAAGCCTACTGGGAATCATCATGACCGTCGCTATCGGAGGATTGGCCGGGCCTGGGCAGCTGGCCCGGGCCCGACCGCCTGGGCGGTGCCTTCAAAATCAGATCCGCCTCAGCAAAGCTGCGCGGCACCAAGAGCCATGCTGGCGTCGTTGCTTACCATGCTGAACGAGACAGCAACGGAGGCGCCGGAAGGGTTCTATGCATCAGACGGGCAGACCAGCGTCAATGCTGTAAGTGAATGTACTGCTTGTGGCTGTGAGAATATTTGTCCTGTTTCTCCTCAAATGCATTTTTTGTGCCCCTGCGCAAATTTGGCAATGTGTTGATTCGTGCGCTTCCATGGCTCAAAACCTCTGTCGCTATGGATTACAGTCTAGCTTTGAAACAACACTGTGTTGTCTTGTTAAATTGAAGGAGAATTGCTGTTGACGATTTCTTCTTTTTTCTCTTTTTACAGTACAGCGCGAATTGTGGAGTAGTTTACGTCTACGGCCCCCCAGGGTTTCAGCCAAAGACATGGGGACAGGGAAGTTGTTTTGATCCGACCATGGTATCATTGCCCGCCGATTATGTAGAAGTGTTTCAATAGATATTCAAAGAGAGAAGCATCTGGACTCATGTCAATCCAGCAGCTCTAGGTCATAACCAACTGCAAAGTGGCAACTTCCTGTCACGATCCTCTTCTCCTGCAGTGTATCAAGCGGATCACGGTTATCCTTACGGCAGTCAGATACGTTCTTCCGCTCCCTCCCCTGGTTGGATCTCATGCTCGATAAACCCAGTCCAGCAGCGAACTCGTCGAAGGTCATCCTAGCGGGGGCTAGCTTGAAGATGACGATCATCTCTTTCCTGAAGACCTCATTGAGCTTGTGATTCTTCGATCTGTTGATGATGGATCAGATCTCATATCTCCCACAGCTGAGGGGGGAAAGCTGATCCCACCTGATCTCCTCGCAACTGAACCAGGGCTTGATGCCCTGCATGAACAGTCCCTCGATCCTTTCCGAGCGATGAGAAGCGGAGATGTAGATCTGGGGGAGCTCCTCCTATAACGATGGGGAGAGGATGTCACTGACTTCATCCTCCTCGTTGCTTCCACTAGACAAGCACCTCACTCATGTTCTTCAAGGGTTTCCTCCTCCTGGCGTGCAAGCAGCAGAGGGTACGGAGGGTTCGGATCAGCGGCTCAACAATCTCCTCCTGCCGCAAGTGTGAGAAGGTAAGAGGAGAATGGTAATATCGGAATGTCACCTCATAGAAGACATCTGACATGATGATGAAGTCGAACGACTCATCCTTCATGAGCGCGATCGCCTCCTCGCCATGGTTCCAGTCCAGGGTAATCGCCTCGATCGGCCGCGCGTCAAGCTCGAGGGAGTCCGAGTTCAACAGGATGTTGCCGTGCAGCAGAGATATCATGCACTCCTTGTCGCTCATGACCACTCTCGCCGCCCCTTTGACGGACAGCGTCAACCCCAAGTATCCTGTGCCCGCCGCTAGCTCCAGCACTCTGCTCTCCGCGAGTACCTCGGAGAACTCTGCAAGCATGAATCGCCCCAGCGCAATGGCTCCTTTCCAGACGTCTCCTCCTGTGTCTGTCAGCCTGTCAGTCCTGCATGCGGCATCGAGAGCGAGGCAGCGACTTCACCTTCGAGCAGGAGCTTTGTGTTGGTCATAATCTTTATGCCACCAGGGAATGAGCGGACCCCCAAGTTGCGAGGAGGGATCTTGAGCGCGCCCTCCATGTCCGCGTCTTCCCATGCTGAGCTCATGCCTTGCTACCAGCCATGCTCTCCTCCTCTTCTCCCATGCAGTCGCGCCATTCCTGGAGGTACCTGACAGGCACCATGGCGCCCAGGGGCAGCGGCGTCAGTTAATTCCCTGTCCTGCTATTAAAGCTGCTGTCCCGGCCATGGAGAATCTTGGAGCGATCCTCAGACGAGAGGGAGGGAGGGGAGGGGAGGGACAAGAGGCTAGGGGAGAGCAGGGGAGAGACGAGGGAAGGTAGAAGATGCATGCAGAGGAGGGAGCGGAAGGCAGAGGAGGCAGAGGAAGGCAGAGGAAGGCAGAGGAGGTTGAGAGCACGAGAGTGGTTGGGTCGCATGAAAGCATGCAGTTGTGGACGAGCCTAGAAGATGCGATGGACTGATGGACTCGGGAGGAGGGACCTTTGAGTGGAGGAGCAACGACGCCCTGCCGCGGTCCTCCCGATGCCAACACGACATGTCACTCGGGCAGTCGGGTACTCAGAGTCTGTATGAATGTCCCAAGTTCGTTCCGTTCCAGCTCTTGGCCCAGGTACAGCAGTTGTTGTTGGACAACGTGGATGGACGGAGAGGATTTCAACATGAAGCCTTCAAGTTGTGTCTGCGGAGATCGGAGCTGATGAGCGTGTTGAAGGACATGCGACGGGAAGGAAGCAGATCGAGGCAGGACAGGGACAGCAGGGACTTGGCCAACTCATGGCCGAACGTTGTGGATGTGAAGCATGTGTTTGCTGCTGCTCTTCCTTTCCTGGAGAGCGATGTGGTGATGGCGAGATTGAACATCACTAGCAGCAAAGAATCATTGGAAGAAAGAGCGTTGATATGCCTTCAAACTCGAGTCAAGGCTCTTTTCCTGCTGCACTGCGTGTTTTATTCGCAGACTGCAGTCAAGAAAGAGCCCATCCTCCTCACCCCTGCTTCCTGGCGGCATGTTCTCGACCTCTGTCAACTAGCCCATCAGCTTCAAGAGAGGAGATCAGCTGCGCTACAAGTCAAGAGCTGCCATACTGGCGACTGGTCGTCGGTTATCTTGCGCGGGGAGGATGCAGACATGAGCGATTTCTGCTCTGCATTTCGCATGCTGTACATGGCTGGGGCGATGCGCTTTGCTGCAGTGCCTGCCGCCATGAACGCGAGCAACTACAGGAGATGGGTGAATCAGGTAGACGGCAACTTGTTGCATGCGTTAGGAATACGACTTGAGTACAAGCGCGAGCAAGCCTCCTCTTCCTCCCTCCCTCCCTTCCTCCCTCCCCCTCCTTCTCCGTGGTTTTGCCCTCCTTCCTGCTTTCTCCTTGTGCCGTTAATCTTGTCTTCTCGGGTATTGATTGCAATGATGAAACAGGAGGCAGAACAAGACCAAGTTCCTGAGAGAGAGCAGAACAACGCTGAAACAATCTCGAAAGGATTCAAAATGGCCGAGCAAGTTCTTGAGGGTTATGTCATCATCTTTCAACTTCCTGCTCGACCTGTCTGATCTCTTTCCAGATCTTCACGCAGGACGCGATCTAGAGACCTCGAGGCTGTAAGATTGCGTTCTGATGTTGATCGTGCCATCACCATCTCTCTTGTTGCCATGCTGCCCTCCCCCATGCTGACGTCACCGCTGTCACATTTGACGAGGCTGACAACAGCTTGCAATGGCAGGGAGGAGGCAGTAAACAAGTACTGTGAAGCCAAGAACCAGGTTGATCCAAAATCTTGTGAGGGCGAGGTGATGACTTTTACCTCCAGCTGAAGGAGGAAGGCGAACTCGTTCCCTTCTATCTTGAGTCGAAGATAGCAGACTATCTGCAGGTCAACTGTTCTCAACCCCATCCATCATCTATTCCGTTTCTTCTCTCCTGTTCATGTTCTTCTCTCCTGTTCACGTTTCTTCTCTCCTCCTCCTCCTCCTCATCATCATCATCATCATCATCATCATCATCATCACCACCACCACCACCACCACCACCACCACCACCACCACCACCACCACGTTTCTGACTGATCGAGATAGGACACTCTCAAGAGGTCAGAGGTTGAGGCTCCAAGGAGGAAAGGGACAAAGAGGAAGGAGGCAGAGGAGCCTGAAGAAAGGAATCTTGACCTGCTCGACTTGTCTCTACCCGATCAACAAGATTCATCGCGATGGGAAGAGCTTTTGAGGACGGTGAAGCAGCGAATGGAAGCTTACAGGGAGGAGGAGAACCAGGGGGGGGGTATCTCTTCTGCCCCCGCACCTCCCCTTGCTCCTCCTCCTCCTCCTCCTCCTGCCTCCGATCTCTCGCTCCCTACCTTCTCCCATCAAGACCAGCAGGCTCATCTTCCGCTCCCAGTGCCCCTGGAGGCTGTGAACTTGCCCGAGGAGGAGAGGATGAGCAGGGAGCTGGAGGCAGAGCTGGAAGAAGCGCTGGCTGAGGAGGAAGCGGAGGAGGAGGGGAGCAGGAGGAGAAGGGAAGAAGCGAACAAACGACGGGTGCACGCCAGCACGCATCAAGGAGCAGGAAGCAGAAGGAGGAGGCAAGAGGAGGCGGTGGAGGTCGCGAGGACAAAGAAAGTGGAGAGCAGAAGGAAAGGAGGAGAAGAGACGAGAAAGGCGGAGGCGGGGAAGAGGAAGAGACCGGAGCAGGAAGCAAAAGGAAGGAAGAAGCCTCAACGGATTGCAAGCAGCAGGGGAACGCGAACGAGGAGGAGACGAGGAGACGAGTGGGAAGAGGAGAGGTGAGTTGATCCTCCTTGCTGTGCCGGTCGCTCATGCAAGTACAGGTTGTCGGAGGAGGAGCAAGAGAAGGAGCAGGCGAGCCAGAGCGAGAGGTTCAGGACGGGAGAGACTGTGTGGACGGAGGAAGCAGTGAAAAGCTTCTTGGAGCTGACTAGGAGGATGGACTTGACCAGGAAGTGCTTCCTTGCTGCTCTGCCCACCCCTGCTGCCCTGCTGCGGGAAGACGGTTGACAGCAGGAGAAGAGTTGAGACGGAGGAGACTGACGGAGAGCAGAGGGACAGAAGCTTGTAAAGGAGGAGGGAGGAGGGAGGAGAGAGGGAGGGAGGATGGTGGTGGTGGATGAGGGAGGAGAAGGATGAGGACATGGATTCATTAAACGAGTAGGAGGCGTCATGAGCGGTCCAGCTCCTCGGAACCCGCGAAGACGGACGGGAGGATCTGTATGTGACGAGCGTAACGATGAACGAAGAGCGCGAGCCTGCCGCAGCAATGAGGAGGAGGAGACAGACAGCAGAGGAGGAGGGAGGGAGGGAGGAGGGAGAACAAGACAACTGGAGGATGGACAAAGCTATCACCTTCCCTTGACCAGAGACAACTCGTCCTCTCCTTGCAGTGAAAGTCAGGGTGTCGGAGGGGAGACCCAGGAGGAAGAGGAAAGTAGCGGACAAGGAGCGGGAAAGGGTGACAGTGGAAAGAGGGGGAAGAATATCATGGGAGGAGAGGAGAATAAAGAGTCGGCACAGGCGATGGTGCGAGGATGAGCAAAAACAGGAGCAGAAGCAGAAGCAGGAACGAGGAACGAGGAATGGAGGAGGATAGGAAGCGGAGAGAGTTTTACCCTCAATGAAGTTTTCAAAGGTGATGAGATCCTGGCGGAGAGGAAGCGAGAGCGAGAGGTGAGCGTTGGCAACCTGTAGGAAGGGAGGAGAACAGGGGAAGGAGCAAGGAAAAGTCAGCAGATGATGGAGTTGATACTCGGCTGAGATGGAGAAGAAAGGAAGGAGAAGAGAAGGGAGAGGAGAGGAGAGGAGAGGAGAGGAGAGGAGAGGAGAGGAGAGGAGATCAAACGAAGAAACACTTACAACTTGAAGAATCTGAGCGTCGGTGAAGGACACTTGCTAGAGAGCACAAGTCAAGAATCAAACCAATTTACAAATAGAAAAGTCTACTATAAAGCCCTTCCCACCCTCCTCATCATCATCCTATCACCCCCTCCACACCATTCTCCTCCTCCTCCTCCTCCTCCACCACGGACACGCGCGCCCAATAACGACCTGAAGGTGACTGAGCTGCTGGAGCATTTGAAGACGTCGCTAAACAGCTTCGAGGCGTCGCTTGCCGAAAAGGATGAGCGCGACAAGGCAGCGACGTCGAGCTTCGAGGCCGAGCTGTCAGCGGCAAAGAAGGGAGCTCATCGCCTCTTGCCTGTCGCCCAGCCC
>NW_005434670.1:1086052-1184034 GCF_000315625.1 Guillardia theta CCMP2712
TGCTCTCCTCCTCTTATCTTCTCCCTCCTCACCTGTAGCTGACACTCCATTCCATCTCTCGTGCAGGACGTAAGGAGCTTATTGAAGACCTGAATCACTCCATTCAGGAGTAGAGCATAAGAACTGGAGCAGGACGATAGAGTTGCATTATCAGCAGGAGGAAGAAGAACAAGACGAAGACAAGGTCCAGGACGAGGACGAGGACGAGGACGAGGACGAGGACGAGGTCGAGGTCGAGGTCGAGGTCGAGGAAGAGGAAGAGGACGAGGACGAGGTCGAGGACGAGGTCGAGGACGAGGAGTAGCAAGAGGAGCAAGGAGGAGAAGCAGCGCCAACCTTATTCGCTCCAACTCTGGCGACCTCATAGCAGAGATGAGGATACAACTCCTCGCCGGGCAGGAGAGTGAGGCCGAAGACAACGAGGAAGCTGATCAACTGAGCAGCCTGCAGAAGAAGTAGGGAGGGAGGAGAGCCCCAGGAAGAGGGAGAGGGAGAGGGAGAGGGAGGAAGGGAAAGGAGGGTCACTTGAAACTCAAGGATCACAGCTGACAGACTTGGATCAGGAGTGAGTTGGCAGTTTGCGGGCCCATGGCTTCTTGTACTGCTTCTCGTGACAAGTATGTCAACAGACGAAGGCAAACCTAGAAAGATTTCTCAGCTCGAGTGCGAGAAGCTTGTCAAAGATGTCAAACTTGAATGAGTAGCTTGACGTCGATGATGTCATGTATGCTGGAACTTCCCCCATAATTCTTGACGTAGCACAGAAGTCTGTGCAAGATCTGTAGACAGAGGATGTGTAAGGTGGAATAGATGAAGACGATGGTGATAAAAGTGTTGAATATTAGATGGAAGAGAAGGGAAGAAAGAGGAGAAGGGAAGGAGGGAAGATAAGGCTATCAGATTGAGGATGAATGGCGATGCAAGTCTTTGCTCCGGAACATGTGTTTGCCCTTCTCTCAAAGATAACAGTGGTAGAAGTTTTGTCAGACCTTGAGACAGGAGTCGTAAAGTTTGGTCTGGTTGCTCCATCAGTGCCGAAATCATCCATCCTCAATCAACTCACATCAAGAGCAAGCTTCATGTTGTTTGACATGAACTTCAAAACAATCTGCGACATGACCCCCATGGCTGTCAAGTTGTTGACCTGATGCAAACATCGTCATCGGCACTATCAAATCTGCTCTACATGATCACACCTCCTTGTAACCTTTAGATGGATCAAGATCCTTGTCGGTGCTGAACATTCTGGACCAGAGTCATCAATCCTCTGCTGATTGCACATCGCAAGAGCATGTACCTGTGCGTCGACTTGGCGCTTCTTGACCAGCACGCGACGAACTCTGCTTCCTCGCAGAGGACAACGAGCGAGCGGAGGAGGACGTGGCACTGAGGTTAGAGCAAGATAAGGAACTTCGATAAATAGGCACAAACATGATCGCACATGAAGACTTGCTTCCCCTTCCGGGGAGTGCAGCAGCAGGGAAAGATACGTCAAGCATGTCCCTACGACCAGCGGCAACCCATCTTCGTCTGGTTGATTCGAGCAGAGGTAGAGATGTCAGGAGTGGAACGAAAGAAAGCAATGCAGGAGCAAACATGTAGATCATGAACATGAGCAGCACTTGGAGCATTCAAGATTCATAGCGTTGAAAATGCACAAAGATAACTTTCATCTCCATCACGTTACAACATCCGCAACTGTCGTCCTCTCCATCATCACCTCTGATGCTTCCTTCAGCCGCTCCTCCCCTTTGCTCCGCAGCTGCGTCAGATTTCATCGCTTCGACCATGACAAGCCGATGGCGGGTGGAGATGTAGTAGAACAACAGGGTGAAGGCAGAAGAGTAGCAAAGCTGAACATGTCATGAGGTGCATTTTTGCCACATGCAGAATAAACTCTCACTTGCCCTCCATTCAGGACTCCCTTGTCAGACAACAAGTCTCCGACTTCTCTGCAAAAAACAGATGACATGATATTCAACATGATCAAATCTATCAAGTTTACTTGGCATCCGTGTGTACCACAGAGCTCCAAAGAAGAATTCCTTCCACCAAGTTTGTCTTCCACAAGCATCAGAACCAGAAGCAATCGCGCGCGCGTACCTTTCTGTAACGAGACATCAGCATGTTGTGCGATGAAATGTCGCCGATGACCGACATCGTCTCCATCCATGCCCTGACACACCGTCATCATCGGATCGAACTCGACCTGCTCCGCCCTCACATCACGGATGGGGAGTCGTCGATTCCATCTCCGACAAGCTTGCCACCCGCCTGAGTAAGAATTTGTTTCAGCTGCATCATGGGGACCTACCATTGTTGACATGGACCAGCGTCATACAAAAAAGAATCGATGTCAACAACGTCGTGGTCGTCGTCGTCATCATCGTCATCATCGTCAGCAGCAGCAGCAGCAGCAGCAGCAGCAGCAGCAGCAGCAGCAGCGAGATCATCAACTCACAGTGATTGAGGTGTTGTACGACAAGTTGTGGAGGCCAGTCGAGATTAAGAGGGCAGTTGCGTCCAACGACACACAATGTCTGAATCTCTTGAACCGAGTGAGGAACTTCGACAGGACTGTAGAGACCCCTCCCTCCCACAGCCACTGATTGATAATTGCATCCTGCCATCCGTCACGCTCGACATCTCCCGACCTCCAACAGAAACCTCTTTGTTTGCTCCCATGCACACGAAGACGTTGAGCAGTTTGAGGCACAGGATGGCCTCAAAGTTCTTGTCAGAGTGAGAGTCTAACTTTCGACAGGCCTGCGATATGATCGTTCGGACAAACTGTTCCCCTTCGTGGTCTCCTCCCATACAACCCATCATCTCGCTCAACCTGATCTGTTTCACCCGGACCTCTGAAAGAGCACAACACAGTAACTGCATTGCTCGGCAAGGCGGCAGCACCTGCGCAATAAAACGTGAGAGGAGACGAGATAGTTGGAGGGGATGATCGAAAGCAGGAAGTAGAAGTAATTGCAGAGGTGGAGGAGAAATGAGCGAGGCAGAGACTGAGGATGAGGATGAGGATGATGAGGATGAGGATGATGAGGATGAGGATGACAGGGATAGAGCAGAGGGCCCGAGGTGATCGGACAAGGGAGGGGACAGAGAACGAGTTACCCTTGAATCGCGTAGGACGAGCAGGCATTCTGTCAGGAGGTCCTTGATTCGAACAAGAAAGGAAAGGAATGTCTCTCTCGACAGATCCTTCATGAGCTTGTCGATGAAGGAGATAGGAACAGGCTCTCCGAAAAGGTCTTCCCTCATGCTCATCCAATCCACTGGGGGAGGTGGTTGTCAATGAAAAAGGTCCTCAACATCCAGCAGTTCACCATTCTTCTCTTCGTGATCTCGAACTTCACCGAGCAGCACGAGCAGCTTGCCATCGCCTGTTCATTACATCACGATCTCACCACATGTTTGGAATCGCCTTCTTGCTTACTTTTTTCCTGCAGCAACTCCAGAAACGCCTCATCCTGCCTCCAGATTTCAAACCCACATAGGCCAACTCGCTCAAGCGCTACCGTTGCAAGGGAAGCATGGAAAGAGCTCAGGATACCGTTGTGCTCCGTTGCTCCGGGAACAGGCGACAACTCCAGCTTTGCCATCCTCTGCGGACACCTCAATAGTTACAATGGAATGACTGACAACCAAGATACTCGAATGACTGACATCTCATCGGACTGTTGGGAGTATCTCTTTCATTCTCATTTCAATTCACGGAACTTCCCTAATCGGTCTGCGAAGCCTTTTGACCGGTTTGTATTCAGCACTATCGTAACCCCAGTCGTTGAGTGCATATTCTCGACCTGAGAAGCTGCCTCATACTGTACGACTACCGAAAACTGGATCTTGTCTCATTCGCTGTTCTCTTCCTTTCCCTTCTACTCACTCGTTCTTCTCTCCTCCGACCTTCTCCCTCCGCTTCTCCCTCCTCTCGCCTCCTCTCGCCCTGCTGGTGTTCACATTTCCTTTACCCGTCTGCCCTCATCCCCTCACAGCCCCACTGTGCCCTCATCCCCTCAGCACCCCCTTCCTTCTTTCTTTCCCTCGTCCCCACATAGCCCAGTACATTAACCAGGCCAGCCTCAGATCACACTACCTCTCGCCGCGTGACCGCATCTGACTTCTTCAATGGATAAAATTTTATTAGTATTTTCATTTTTATATATACACTATATAACGTCATATATGATTATAAACGACTCTTTACTACACGACCAGTGACCCCTTGGCACACGGATACACCGCAGTAAACACGAAAGTCCCATGATACAGCCGTGCATGTGCCATGCTGACAGAGGGGTTGCTGACAAATTAACACCAATAGAAGGCTATGTCACGCGGTCTAGCAACACAACGCCCGTCATCAAACCATGGAAAGCCTACTTTTTCGAATTATTTGAAGAGTAGTCATGTATTGATCATGGTATTTGTTTCGAAAAGATATCTTTTCAACTGCAGTTAGCTCCAGGAGGCCAACGAGGTGACACGTTCCACCCCCTCCGCACCTATAAAACAGGAACAAGCAACACAAGCAGAAGCGCGAAGGCAAAACCAACACACAAGCGAAAGCCGTAGGCAGAAGGAGCGGACAAGGACAAGGACAAGGACAAGGACAAGGACAAGGACAAGGACAAGGACAAGGAAGAAGTCAAAGAGGTATAGAGAAGGTCAAAGAGAATTCGGGTGAGAGGAAAGTTCAAGAACAGAACAAAGAGCACAACAACGATGACGACTTGTCACTCGCCGATGGCTCGAAACGACGATAGCTACGAATCGTGCAAAAATGCTCCAGGTGGTTTAGCAGGTCCAGTGCCATGCACATGTGGGCATGGAACATGTGCTATACTGGGATTTTGCATTAGAGAAAAGAGCCGGTCACTACCACGAGAAGGGCCCGCTAGCCCTGTAGAGCGAGACAGGTTAAAGTTGCTGTGTGAGTCACAGTCAAGCTTCAAGGTCCTACATGTCAGTGAAACTGAGGAGCTGCACGAAGTAGAGGAAATCATCCAGGACAAGTTTAAAATCAGCAGGACGATTATTGACGAGCAATCGAACCTCGCGCACCAGGACGTTGCGATGAATGTTTCTAGGAAATCTTGCAATCCTCGGAGCTCTGAAAAGGTTCACCAAGAGAAGCATCGATGATCTCGGATTGTACAAAAGTGTAATTTAGTGTTTGATTGTTATAAACAGAGAAGCCCCATGAAACATGGCCTTGATCAAAGTTTCAACTCCATGATCTTCACTGCAGGCCTTCTCGTCGTATCATATACATGCAGGGAATAGCCCTCGCTCCCGTCAGGAGGGAAGCGAGATGCCGCGCAACCAGCCCTCGGGTAGCGGATCGAGGCCTTCTGTCTTCGCCAAGATGTAGACCCTCCTGCATTGAACGTGTCATCCTGTCTGAATAGAAGCAGCACAACAAAGGTGAACTTGTAGTGACCTCGGAGAGTCCGACATAACGGCAGCAAGGTTGTATTGCGTTAGAACCTCTCGGAATTGAGCTGCGCGAGAAGAAATGCGTCAGTGAGAAGGAGATCACGGGGGCTCCTATCACCGAGAGATCGTGTGCTTTGACTTGGGGAGGTCAGCGATGTGCGCATGTACCCGTCAAGCGATTGGAGATTGAATTGCGACATGGACGAAAATTTCTGGAGAATGTCCTGCCCGCACTCTTGACAATGCGCTTCCAAGAGAGCAAGAACAGACCTTGAGCGCTTCAGTGAAGGGCATGAGGCGAATGGCTGTGATCGATTCCTCCCACTCCAGCATGTGCGACTGGCCGAGCCGTCAGAGTAGAAATGGGAGAGGGAGAATCTACTGTGTTGATGCAGTCTGGAGATGACGTGGCAACGGCACTGAAGGCAAGGACCTGTCAAGTGTTCAACAACAGATCTTCATGATATTCTGAGCTAACCTGTCGCCACCAAGTCTTGCTGACTTCAATTTTGTAAAGTGACAGGAGTTCTTCACAGATAGAGGTGGTGAAGGCACAGATGACTTGTCCTTGCCAAAGGGTGATGCCGGACGAGTTCTGCTGCTGTTGGACGAAACCTGAGTGCAAGGGATTGAGTTCAACTTCTTCTTTTGGGCAGCAAGAACCTTCAAAACTTCGTGTCTGTGAATCCGCAACCTCCATCTCTATATCCCCGACTGTGCTTGAATTTTCAACTTTGGCTTTCAGCGTCCCGAGCAAGGAGCATTCCTTCTGGAACAACTGCCGCTGTGTGCCTTCAGTCACCCTTCTCTCTTGCCTTTGAAGGTATCGAAGGAGATTCACTTCAGCAAATTGCTTCAGCTGCAGCCTCCGAACTTGTATGCATGTTTCGTACAGGGCATCCTGCTTAGTGACGTTGGTAGGATGTGAGAGCATCTCTGCGTCAAGACAAGCGGAGCTCATTGCTGTCTTGAAGTTGGAATACACGTAGGGCTCGACCCGGATGGGACGGGAAGAGGAAGAAAGCAGAAAAAGCTCTTCGCCCATGATCGCTAGCACTTGGCTGGCGGTCGAGTGCCTGGAAAATTGGACGATCCCGTAGCCGAGAGATCGCCCGTTGTGGTCACAGGCGATTCTTGCCCGGCAGACTTCACCGAATTGAGAGAAACAATCTTTTAGTTGCTTCGAGTTGATGCCTCTGTCCAGCTCCCCAACCCAGAGAAGCCCATCCTTGACGAATCGCCTCACCACCAGAGTTCCTATCGGGACTTCAGGCGCCTCGTTGAGTAGCCGAAGAGCTCGGTAGCAGCTGGCCAGGTCACTGAACCTGATTGCAGCGAACGTGTGGCCCTTCCTTGACATGTGTAGGTCCACCCGCTCTACCGTCCCCTCCCCACAGGCCTCCAGCACGTCTTTGAGAGTCTCTTCCGACACATTCGGGCGGAATCCTGTCACATAAATCGTCCTCACAATCTCGTTCGCCCTCCCCACAACCGAGCTTGGCTCTAGTCCGAGGAGGGAGTCCCTGCGTCCATCACTTCGCACACTCTTCAGGAGTAGAAGTCTTTCCTTGAAGTGCTTTAGGGCCAGTCTCCGGCGTTGCTCACAGTGCATGCATGTAAGTTCCTCCCACCTGGTCCCAAGGTCCGATTCTAGCGACCCCTTGAGTGCAAAGTGATCCGACTTCGCGTGCTCTGCCTTGGGTGAGAGGACGAAGCGCGGCTCTGCCTGCTCTGCTGGGGCAAACGGCTGCAGCAGGATCGGCCAGAAGCTGCCCAAACAGACAAACTGACACTTCGACAGGTACAAGACCTCTCGCGCGACCTCATCGCTGTCGTAGGATGCCACCGCCCAGCCCTTCCGCTCTCCTCCTCCGACATCATCGGGCAGCCAAACGTCACGAGGCTCAACATAGAGCATGCTCAGCGCTCTCTTAACGTCCTCCTTCGCCGCTTCCCTGGTGATCTCGCCTACCCAGACAAGTCCTTGATAGACTGCTGGACGGACTGTCAGCTGAATCCTCACGACTCCGTCGTTGCCCTGGCCATCGTGGAAGACCAGCAGCTCGGAGTTATCGAGCTGGAAGCAAGACTGGGGAGAAACGAATCAGATCCGACCAAAATGCCAAGATGAGCAAACCTCGTACGCGATCTGATACGCATTCAGCTCTTCATTCGATGAGACCTGAAAGTTTCAGGGATCAGCTCTGCCATGCTCTGCTGTTTTCAGGAGAATATGATTGACCTGGGAGGATTTGAACCGGACATACACCAAGACAGAAGAGCATCTCGTGACTTCGCAATGCCTGCGTCAAGAGGATCATGGAACCGCAGGAGCAACCGACGTGAAGATACTCGATGACGTCATCGCCGTACAATGAAGAAATCTTGGACGCCAAGTACGACACATGCCCCTCCGCCCTGATGGTGCGGGAAGTTACGATTGGTTGTGGAGTTTGATGTGACCCACGTGATTCCGCTCACCACGATGGTTCTTGAGAGGTCATGGAAGGAGTTGGAGAGGAACCAGGAAGGGTAGACTTGCTCCGCACCCTTCCCCTGCTCCGCCATCTGCGACAGAGAGGTAGCCATCTGCGACAGCACCTCTCCCCTCTACCTACCCGCTGACGAGAGTCACGGCATTGCCGGCCTGGGAACTTTCAAAAGTTTCTGGGGACTCAACTCAGTTGAAAAATCAGCCTCTGAAGTTCCGGGGCCCCGGCGGGCGCCGGGCCGGGCCGAAGTTCCGAACTTCGGAAGCCAACCGTGAACTTCAAGTCACGAGTCCCCCGCTGCCGGCGGCCGCGCAAGCCAGTGGCCCGGGCGAAGGCAGACGGTAAGACCGTACGGTACAGTCACGGTAGCCAAGTTTTTTCACAAGGCTGACTCCGCGCGGAAGTTGATCACGGTTCTCAGGTTGTACTGTGTACGGTAGTATCAGCCGGGCCGCCGGCAGAACTCGGAAGCTTTAGTAAGCCAAGTTAAAAATCATGGCACGGTACCGTGGACAATCATGGCGATCACTGGGCTCTCAGGACTCGGAGCCAGTGGCCTCGGACCTGCGCGGCGGCGGCCCGGTAACGCCGGGTCAACCGCAAAAAGCAAATCGAGCGCTACAAGTGTCGGATCTGAGATTCGAACTCAGGTTGCCACGGCCACAACGTGGAGTACTGACCGCTATACGAATCCGACATTGTATGTGATATAGTGCCTTACGCCTCATGGCCGAAGATGCTGAATGCAGAGATGATGCGCCTCTTGCTCAGCTTCTACTTGCTCTTCCTCTATGCTCCCTCCATGCTCCCTCCTCCTCCTCCTCCTCCCCTCCTCCTCCTCTCTTGCTTCATGTCATTACTTCCATCCTAGCTTACTGCCGATGCCCAACCCTGATTCTCCCTTCCGCATCCTCCAAACCGCTGGCCCATACCTTGTTCCTGCCATCCCTTAACCTTCTTGTGCTGATTTCCTCCCTCCTCCTGCTGTCGTTGCTTTTTTTCAGCTTGTTCTTTACCCTTACCTTGAGACAGGATCGACTAGGTGCAGAGAGGGCACGACTGCGTCGCTTCACTTGTTTGCTTTCCTCGACTTCCGACATTCATGGATAACATTAGGATTCGTCGTTATCATGTTCATTCTTGTGGGAAAGTCTCTACAGTTACAATGTCGCTGCAATGATCAACGCAACGTGGCATTAGACGTTCGTTGCATGTTCCTTTCCTCCATACTGATGGAATAGCTTGGTGTTGGTCTTCAATTTCACCCAGCTCGACGTTGTGGCCGATTAACAGAATTCTTCTTGTTTCCTCCTTCCTAACTAGCTCTTGTCCAGCCTTTCCTTTCTGAACATCTTTGACTAGTCCTCCCTCTCTCTCGCTACCTCCTTCCTCTGCCGTGTTAATCTCTTTCTTGTCTCGCCTCATCCCATCCCGTCTCATCTACTCTCATCTCATCTACTCTCATCTCATCCCGTCTCATCTCGTCTACTCTCATCCCTTCTACTCTCATCTCGTCTACTCTCATCTCATCCCGTCTCATCTAATCTACTCACATCTCATCTACCCCCATCTCATCTACCCTCATCTCATCTACCCCCATCTCATCTACCCTCATCTCATCTACCCTCATCTCATCTACCCTCATCTCATCTACCCTCATCTCATCTACCCTCATCTCATCTACCCTCATCTCATCTACCCCCATCTCATCTACTCTCATCTCGTCTACTCACATCTCATCTACCCCCATCTCATCTACTCTCATCTCATCTACTCTCATCTCATCTACTTGAACTTTCATCTCGTCTCGTCTCGTCCTCAAGGCTGCTCTTGGCTTGAGCACCCCCTGATGCGGGGAGGCGGGCTTGAAATTTAGGTTCTCGCATACCCCTACTAACGATAAATAAAAGAGGGGTAGGGGTACACATCACCAAGAGCCACCATGCGTTTCGCTATCGTTCCAATCATCTTCGCCCGCAACAGCAACGGAGGTAGATCGAATGAACACCATACTTCCATGCTAGCATCATTCTTGCTGTCTTGCTCTGCCTGCTTGCTCTGTGTTACCTTCTAAGCCTATTGTTCAGTGCCCTCACCATCTACTTTGTCTGTCTGCTGAATTTTGTTTGCGTTGGTTTGGCATAGTTTCATCTGTCTCTTCACTGACTTATCAGTCTTTTTGCGTTTTTACTCCTCTTCTTACATTGTTTATCTTTTCTAATCCGAAAATGTTTTCTTTTTGCTGTCGCCATGTATCTGAGGCTACTATAAGACTTTTCTGTGATTTTAGTATTTCGAGAACTAGGGGCCCGATGCAAGTATGAATGTACAATCATGAATATCTGAGGGTGTGTATGCATGTTAGTGTGGGGGCATCAGTAGACGCTCAGGTTGGCAGGTTAGTTCGAGTGTTGAAAGTTCGAGTGTTGAAAGCAAACAAGAGGGGAGGTCGATCGTAAAACAAACTTCACTGCTCCGCTAACAAGAGCGCATCAGCCCCCATGCTCGGATTCCTTGGAGGAGCCGGCATCAACGGAGGTCAGGGAAACTCTGACTCTATCTACGGGTCCTCCGATGACCACGACATGTGAGAACCGGAACAGACTTGCTACGTCTTGTCTCACGTTCGCACTATGGCAGGTTTGGAGTTTCCGGCCCTGGATGGTATGGTCCAGGAAACGGAGAAGAGCCTGGCGATCTTTGGGTGAGAGAGAGGGGGAAAGAAGTTCACGGTGACTGACAGTCGGTACAGAATCCCGCGGTCGCGAGAAGGTACAACTTGTACTAGAGTCGAGGGTTTTCCTGTATAGCATGACAATAAAGTGAAGGGGGTTGACATATGTCGGTCACACGGACAATGATGTTGGAGCCTGTTCTCTTCAATGGTTCGATAGACCAGCGCGTAAATTACATGAAAGTAGGGGGTGTGGCAAAGAGCTTATGGACAGCGAGAGAACAGCCAATTTCCGAGTGAGAGGGGGTGAGGAAGAATAAGGGAGAGGGCAGGAGGATAATCGGAAGCCTCCGACTAGTTGTTGTGCCCAGCCAGGGCAAGCAAGCGGAGGCATCGCAGAGAAGTCCTTCGTCTTGATCACTGGAAAGAATGATGAGTCACCCCTTAAGACAACAGCGCATCGTCACTCACTCCTTCCTCGTGGTCGGATCCGGCAATGGCCTCGTCCGAGGCCTGTCGCTACCAGTCAGCTCACAGGAAGTTGAAACAGCTGCATTTCTCTCACCGAGTCAGAAATCTGTTCATCGTTCTCAAAGCGAACAAGCCTGTTCCCGCTGTTCAGCAGGTCCATGTCGTCTAGAGGCGGGTAATCCGAGGAATTGTTCTCCACGTTGCCGAAGTCGATGTTGCGCCTCGAGAGGTCCATGCCATCTCGCCATTGGGCCATCACGTCAACGTCCACACTAACCACGGAGCCATCCGGCAAAAGCTTCTGCCATGTTGCAATCGGCGGCGGGAAACGAGAGCCGTTGGAATTTCTCGGTAGAGTTCTGTACAAAGTTGTCGTGGTATCCGGCGTTCCACGACTGATCCGATTCAATTCCCAAACATCCTGTTCTCTGGCATCTGAATTGACGACTTTCTGTGAATAAGAGGTCAGTCATAACAATGCAAAAGATCAGTAAACTTCATACCTTGACTATCTCATAACACGCATTCTGTTCGGGTTTGCGATAGTTCAGTTGAGATTGATCAACATAGCGCATTGGAACGGCAGAGTCCATCACGAACACTTCACGTGGACCATCCCCAGCCATGCAAGGCGTGACGTACAAATCCGTCGGGAGATGCAGGTTTTGCACATTGATCAGCGCCTCAAGAACGGCATTGAGCAAGGTCTCGAAGTCATATGTGTCTGGAACGAGCATTGTCAACTGCGCGTTGGTAGTCGGATTCTCTGTTGACAAACTGATTGCAAGTTGTTTTAGACGAGCTTGGTGCTCTTCCAACAAGCCTCGAAATTCTGGTCTCTTTGCAGCAAGTATAAAGACCTGCGAAAGTCGATTCTGAAAATGATTGCTTCGCTTGGATTGGATGGAGTCGAAGATAATATTCAACAAACGATCCCTGTTCCTCTTCATTTCAAGTACTAGGCTTTCAACACCTAGCTTCTGACAATCGTACACCAACAATTCCTTCAATACCAAACAGCTCTGAGACTGCAAACATCTGGAGTTCATGTCTGCACCATCCTTCTCAATGATCTCCAAGAGCTTATTTGTCATGTCGTACAGAATCGCTGCGTTACTGTCTTTCTTCATCATCTCTATGCATAAAACAAGCAGCAAGGAAGAGTGGTTTCCAATAGCACCAGCCATAGGATCCGATGTGCACAACTTGATCAGAAGAGGCTGCAAGGAGACAGCCATCATCTGTTTCGTAAGACTAGGCAGACTATTGACTGTGTGCCGCGTGAGCAAGTTATTCACGCTTCGGAGTAACGAATCTGATAGCAACCGCAACGGTATCCATTGCACAGATGGTCCTAAGCAGATCGAGTTCTTGTGCTACAACAGAGTCAGCAAATAGAAAGAAATCAGATTCATCCATACCTGCACAGATTTGGAGGTCGGGGTATGCAATAAGAATACATTTAGGAAGTAAGCGATGAAGTCCCTATGAACCATCAAGTCGATCAGATCTTGATTTTCCGACGTCAGGGTGAGCAATACTGTTCCGAACTGTGGCAGCACCTGCCAATTATGTGCAATCATTGGCAGTATGTCCTTGATCGAAGCCAGTAGCTCTTCAATTATGCCAAAGTTTTTCTTGTCTGTAGTCAAAACGGATACGGCCGTAGCTAACAATTGACAGTAGCTCAGTCTCACGTCTTCTATTGGGCACGAGATACATGCACTTTCAAGCCAACATGGCAATTTGTCTGGACCTTCATCTTTTTCAATGGAAGCTCTTAATAAGAAGATGCAGGCTTCCACATGCTTCTGAAGCAGCCGTTTCAGCGTGGTGCTCCAATCTTGCTGTCCAGGTTGGCACCGCGAAAGAGACATGCGATTATGCACTTCTGAATGCAGCACAGACTTATAAAATACGTTGATCGCCATTTCCAGAATCTTAGGGAATATCTTGCCCATTTTGTCGAGAGCTAGGATAAAATTCAAGACAAAACTGTTAAATTCATCATCAAAGAACAACGATCTCCTGAGCATCTGTTCGTTTGTATCCAAAATCTCGTCTATACCTGCAAGTGCAGTCTCGCTACCACTGGAGCTTATGGAATCCAGGTTGAGATCCTCCATTCCAGCATCAGAAACAGAATCAGGGGTGGCGACGTCAACGTCATTCATGAAATCAGTACTGCCCTTTTCCTTCACCGGCGTTTCAAGACAGGTGCCTTCAATTCTTTGGTAGAACAGCATATAGGCACTAGCGCTTTTCTCTGTCTTGTATACACAATTCGTCCATTTGTTCACTGTGGTCTGTATGCCTCCAAAGCATTCACTTTCAAGCTCGGCAAGATCAAATTCTGATACTTGGTCGTCATCCAATTTGAGCCATTTGCCAGACACAGGATCCTTTGCAAACGAATAATAATGTCCGAAACTAAATTGTCCACTATGTACTACGATTCCTTTCAGCTCATAGAGCAGATGCTCTCCGCTATTTGTACTCTTGCTCGAATTCTGATCAACCTTCCCTTCGTCAACTTCACTTGTATTGTCCATGCAGATGTCTTCATCTCCCTCGACATCCTGAGCTTTGGGAGGTTGAGTATATGGGGCCAAATCAAGAGTTAAGGGAAAGGCTAGTCTATCATTCAACTTCACAAACCCATTTCCTTGAAATTGAAATCTGTTTAGCTGCACACACAGAGTCTCTGGCATATTTTCGCCATCCAAAAAGAGGGTTCGTCGCATCGCTCGTTTGATGGCTCCTTCATGCGTAGTTCCATTTCTGAATGCTTCAGCTTGCGCTGCAATGGTACATTTCTCACAATCTACCCTGCTGTCGCCTGTCATTAATTCACCAGCCAAAGCATCTTCGATAGCCCTTTCCAAGGTACCCATTCGTTCAACATTCACCTTGAACGATTTCTCGAAAACTCCAGGATTTATAGGCTTGGTATGAGGACACTCGACAGAAACTAATTGACTGCAAACCCGCACGCGGAAGCATGACTTCAGACACTCAGAGTGTTCCTTGCCCCCGACCTGTTCGATCACTTCAGAAAAAGATTGTAATCAAGAAAAAATTCTAACCTCTCGTTCGAGCCTTTCGAGGAGTTTATCCAAAAACTCAGACGAGTCATTCTGTGATGTAACACGAAAGTGAAGTCCAAGGTCTCTGCATGCTTCAACAAGCTGGATAGGATCGAAAGACTGCAATTCACTGTCCACCATAAAGCGGAACGTTCTTTGAAGCTGCCTGAGCAATTCTCCATGAGGAACAGGATCAACCTTCTCAGGACGCTCGCCCTGTTCGCAAATGACGCAGATTCTGTTATTCCAGTCATTCTCCAATGTACAAATCTGGCACTTCCAAAGTTCTTCAGCTTTCTCGGGAGGGGCGGGCGCAAGGGGAGCGGTAAGTATACATTTTCTCAAATCATCATCGAGAAATAATTGTTGTATCATCGCATTCATGTAGCAGGTTGCTCCCTGATTCTTAAGGCCCACACATGCCAGCTTTCTCCTTTCCACTGTTGCCCTGTGTTCCCAGTCCTCCTTCAAGACAGAATTTAATCGATTCCAATATATCTTGACTGGGATTCTTGTGCTTGAAGCGAAGTCATTGATCATGTCTGCAAGCCCAGTGATGTAGTTCGGAGCATACTTTGTAACACAAATAAGAAGCAATTGCCATGCTGCTTCTCTCGTTTCTGTTGTTTCACACAAAGGTGCAACTTGTAACCAAGAATTTTGACCAAGAGTTGCTTTTCTTGTCATCATTTTCATCGCATTACCCACTCTTTTTGAGCAGGGGACTCTCATCAAAAAATCATTGTAGAGCTTGGGAACTAATTTTTCTGCAAGACTTTTGAGTTCTACATTAGTTGTCATTTCTGGCCTTTGCATCACGTTATGAAGGAGATTCATCAGTTCATCCATCATTTGGTTACAAATAGACAGTCGATCCGCCACTAAAAGCATGTTGGTTGCAAGTTGACAGGCAGTCTGCATCCTCTTGACTGGCTCGTTCAAGGTGTCTTGGGCCAAAAAAAACTTAGTCAACAGGGCAAAAAATTGCTTGCAGGTCCCACTGTCCCGATTAGCAGCATTGACACATTCAGTCATCAAATCAACTAATTGGCTTGCCCACTCCTTGGATGTCTTAGCACTTGAAAGCAGGAAACTAGAATAAGCTGCTCGTATAGAAGAATCAGAGTGGTGCATGACAATCTTGTTCACAATTATGCCCGCATTGGAAGACATCTTACTGCCTTCTTGCAATCCTGAGTCAGTTAAAGACAAATGAGATAGCTCTGCTGAAGATTTAGGTTCAAAGAACTTCAAGGCATGATCCTTTGCTTCCTTTTGAAGACTAGAGCTAAATATCAGCGCCTCAAGGATTGTTGCACCATCTAGCAGAGCATCTAGAATCTTTTGTGTCATCTCAAGACGGTTGATAAGAATAATCATATCGCAGGTCAGACTGGTTACACGATTTAGAATTGGGAGGACAGACCCGTTGCTCAATACACTCTTTCCACTGCAACATAGGCGTAGCACACGAAGAATGATAGGAATTCCAATCAAGCGAAGCATTTTTGCTTGATTTTCTCCATGATCCTGAGCTTTCTGCAACTTTAGCACAGTTTCCATCAGATCGACCAATGCACTGAAACCTCCAGCATTGAGAAATTCAGAACACCAAGCAGGATCTTCCAACTCGGATTCAATTATTTGTAAAACGTAAAGAGATCGCCACATGTTACCATGCGAAGATAATACTTCACCCCAGTGCCCTTTATATTTGATAACTTTCTGTTCTTCTTCTCTCTGGGAGGGCAAAATCTGCAAAACTTCCCAAAGTATCATGTGCAGTTTTTGCAAGTGTGCATCACCCATGATTTCAAACAATAAATTGAAAAAAGAAACGTTCTCCGCAAGAGTAACTCCAATGTTTCCAAACAATATTTCTGGCAAACAATAAACTTGATTTTCAATTTTGAGGTCTGCTCCATCAGTTATATTCAACTCTTCGAATGTTGTTTGCGGCCCTCGAACAATACTTTGGCCGTTATGAATAACCAATACTTGTGGGTTGTTTGGTGCAATTTTCGAGTTGATCACCTTGAAAACGATCTCATCAAAATTTTCTCTACTCCCCACTTGAATTGTCCTACTTGTATAGGTAACAGATGATTTGTACATTTCCTCTCGATTGCTTCGCACATGAAAACAGATAGAGATCGGTTTCCCTTTGCCGCGATATCCGTGAGAGCGTTGTGTAGCGTATTGAATATAGGAGAAAACATTGTCACATATGCGTAGGTGGCCGCGGAGAAAGTTTCGAATAAGCTGTAAGCAACGCTTGACTCTGAGTTCCCTGTATGTGGAATCAATGTCCATTGCGTTGACTGCTTGCTGTAACATATGGATAATCTTTGCCAGCACAACTTTCTGAAAAGAATGTGGCATATACCGCGAGATATCTACAATCATATCATGAGCTTTCTTTGCAACAACATCATCCAAACTCAAGAAACATACATCCCACAAGAAGTCAAGGCCCTCTAGATGTTCATCAGTAATGCAGACTATCTCGTATGCCAGGATGTTCACAGAAAGCTCGTCTTCTAACAAATGCCAGTCATGCAAGTCCGTCCAGTCATGAGTATCTTCCTTTCCGGTGTCATCCCATCGTACTGTATGCCGTTGAGCCCTATCTCTATTGCTCGACGGCGGTGAATAGTGGCAAATCGTGCCATTATGCATCTTTTCATCCTTCCATAGAACACGTACACGGCGACCAACAAAAGCTGGACCGTTAATCTTGCAACCAGACTTCTGACCACTTCTCCCAACTGTCTCCCACCTTGAACAAGCGTCGTTTACATCAGCGAAAAGGGCTTGAAACGAGTTAAATCCATGGGGCTTCAAGTTCGATGGATCCATCTTACAGATGTAAGTTTGAAATAGATAAAGTTGTACATCTTTGCAGAAGATGCCACCAGAGTCTGCTGCAAGCCTGATCCACCTCAAACACACCTCTGTTGGGCCTCCAAGGGCTTCCCACAACTGGTCAACTTGACGAACTTCTAACATAATGTTATAGTCCTGATGTTCTGCCGAAGTATTTTCTAACAAATATCTCAATTGTGAAAGTCTAGTCCATAATTCAGTGTTGAGAACATCATCACTCTCCATGACCTTGACATCTAAACCTTGACTGAGAGTTTTTAGATTGGCCATGCAAGCACCAATAACATCGAACATACTCTGCAAACCATGAATGCAAGCCTCCCTGGTTTTGTCTCCACGCTGGGCGAAATTGAACCTTGGAAATAGCCTTATAACTTCTACAAGAACAGCGAAAGCCCCTTTCATTGCCAATGGAGATGTATTCGGATCTTTCACAATGTTACAACAGAGCTCGGCGACGTATCCTTTACAAAATTTGCCTTGTCCATTTGCTCCAACACCGTCACTTTCTCCCCACGACGATTGCAAACAATGGAAAAGAGAATCTTGCACTAGCTTGGAAAATACTTCTTGGTCTTCACAGAATGGAGTCAAGAGTGCAGCAACAAGAACATCCATCGCTCTTTTTGCCACAGCGCGACCTTTCATCATCACATCAACTGTCGCATACAATCCATGTAACTTCGAGGTGTCAAAAATGGCAGTTGCAAGCTCAAATGCAGCCTGCAGGCAATCTGAACCTCCCCTCTTGAGCGAACCCAGCGCTGAGAATGTAGAGGATGGCTCGCTTGCCACGGTGTCGATTTTGACTTCGCCATCACTTTGCTTCAACACAGCTGGAACATCAAATACGTCCATGATTCTGTTCAAAACAATCATGGTTTGCTTTTTCCCCCATTTTGGTAACATAGCAAGAATGACCTAGCATTGCGAATGCAATCAGCAAATCAAAAAAATTAAAGAAAAAGTTTCAACAACCTTGTGCACTTCAGCTCTGACGCTGCCAACGTGCATGAAAGCGGCATCGACCACAATGTTCATGCGATACTCATTCATGTCGATTATCGAGAGCAAACTGCATGTTTCCGACACAATCGTGGCGTGCGCCCTTTCTCCAAATAGATCCTCAAGTACTTCATGCTCTTCTAACCAAGCACATAACGCTTGGCCATTCGAGGATTTGAATTCTTTGTCGTTGCGAATCACCTGCTCAAGAGACACCAACGCTGATCTTCGTTGTGCCCAAACGCCTGATTTGGTGCCTTTCAAGGCAAGCTGCTTCAACGCCTCTTTGAAACGATACTTGTATTTTTTCCTAGCACGAAAGTTACATTCATCTGGCAGTGTATGTCAACAGGAAAAATCACCTTATGTCCGAATTCTGAATGACTGTCGCAAGCCCTGTTCCGTGTAAAGGAGCAGTTTTCTTGAATAGTGGGATTAAATTAATGCACACTTGCCCTGCTTCTGAGCTTTCCTTGGCCGGTGCATCTTCAATACGTTTTGCGATTCTGTCCAATATCTCTTCTGCAGGCAACCCCGACTCTCCGCTATTATCGATCGATTTCGCAACCGAGATGAGCGACTTCCAAGGAGCTTTCTCTAAAAGCTGTACGCGCTTTTGGGGGCCTCCTCCTTCCTTCCAAAGTCTCATGCATTCCGCATGTAGTTCCAAAGCAACGCGATGTGAGGCTTTGTTAACATCCCTCTCAAAGCTGAATATGGGCGAGTTCATGTCAAGGACGCAATCAAGCGCATCTATCAAGTCAGCAGATCCCCTGTCCAAGCTGGCCAACACAAGTTTTACTGCACAGGTTAGCGCAGTCTGGAAATACTTGGATTGGTCCTCTGCAAAGAGCTCATCAAAAGATGACGGAGGCTTCAGGTATATTACCTGCCGGATGATTACCCTTTCTTCTGTACTCCCCGCACCAGTCATCCCAAGCAGAGCCAGGCACAGCAGGGCCATGGCCGTAAGGAGTTGCAGGGGCGTCTCCTTCACCGCAGAATAAAGGCAAGGCTCTTGGGATGTATTTCGTCGCAAAATCTTGTGACTGCTTTGTGTTGACACATTCCAAAGCTGCTTGAAAGGCGGCTGCATAGTCACACCAAATAATGCGCCTCTTTTCCATGACCTTTGCAACCAAATTTAAATCATGTTTCACCTCCACACTCCAGCATTCAAGTTGGAGTCACTCTTACCTTTTTGAATGCCGCTGCATGATCTTTTGTCATAATATATGTTGAGTCAGGAGGAACATCATTGATCATATCAACGCAATCGTTTCCCTCCATGCCTGATATGACAGAGGACAAAAAAGGTTAACAAAGGAGATTCTGCACATACAACCCAGACCTGATCGCGGGCTATTCGCCTCAGTATCTGGATTCACGCTTCCGGACAAGGCACGCGGTGGTGCGTCTTGGTCCATTGTTGCTATCACCAGAAATGAAGCCCTTCCGGGGCGTATGAAAGCCTCGAACCGCTAAGAAACCAATCAATCACATAATCTGTTCACAATCACTGTACAGATTTTAGGTCTTTCAAACTGATCTATTCAACCACAATCATGAAGTAGCCTCTAGATCATAGTGTGCGGCAATCAGTTAATCATGAACACGGCTAATGAATAGATCAACAAATTTAAGGGCTGCAACCGTCACGCACGAAAGATGATCCTAGCACAAACTCAACTTCAGACCATTGGAAAAACTTCAAACATATCTCAACTGGTCTATATCAAAGATGTGTTTTCATCAACAATGCAAAACCGCCTTCTATTCGCTGTGCAAAGTACTACTATCTCCAAAAATAGAATAAACAATGCAAGTCACATTCTACAAGGGATCCTTTCGATTTCAGCAGCAAATTTCACAACCCACGAGCACAGAATGAAGATATACAAATTCAATCAAGTTGAAGTTCTGGATGAAATGTGATGGCAGTGGTATACGAACTTTTTAACATAGTGTAGCATTATCAAAGAAAGTTGTGTCCCAAGTTCACTATGACCAAATCGTGACAATAAACATCCTACTACAAGCGCAGCGTTCACATCATGTAACGGATACTTCATCAGGACAAAAGTAATGGAAGAATTGAGAGGGGAACATGCAAACGAGGTCAGTCATTGTCAAGGTTGTTGTCGTTTCATCCCCTTCGCTGCGTCTGCATATGCAGCGCTGCTTCGGTGCCCTGCCACTTGTCCTCGGCTAATTTCGAGCCCTTTCCCCAATTTCTCCATTCAATTTTCAAAAATGTTATTGTGATTCTTTTGTTTTATTCAAATTAAGAGAGATGAGTTCAAATCATAAATGAAATTACACCCTGAGGATCACCCCCCTTCTCAATCCACAGTACCCCACCCTCTTAGTGAATCAAACACCACCCTGTTTTGTTCTACCAAATATTCATGACTCTGACTACCCTACCTGGAGTACTTTCCACCCACCTGGTTGACTGGTCAATCGAACCGAGTCAAGAATCGACAGTCACTATGATACCACCTTATGAAAACTATATATGTTGCTCTAAGTAAAATAGTAATAGGTCGCTATTCTTGGTTTTGCAGATACTACGCCTTGACTTCTACCACCGTCATCAGCTACCCCACCCTGTCGAAAAAGCTTATCTACAATTTCACTACCGAGTTCATGAATCACCGTGGGACTCAACAGTAGTACCCATCTGACCACCTCCCACCCCGAAAAATCTACCCCTACCTACCATTCTTCAATGCTCTACAGCAGAAGATATCATAGAGGGTAGGAGTCTTGCATCTATTAAATGAAGTACTAGCACCAGAAGCCTCACATTCACTATCTACTTCCACAACTTGCTTTTGAGGAATTGAGGTGGTGGGGTAGTCACTAAACCATTGCTAAAACGAGCATCACCGGTACTTCAAAGCCCCACCCTACCATCATCATACCCTGACCTCCGGTCGCAACCCTGCAGGCCGCATCCCCGCTAGGACCCATCTGAGGCGCCTTGGCCGCACCTGAGCGGAGGCGGCTTGGCAGCAGCTTCAATCCGGCAGTCCCGCGGCCCGGGCTCCGTCGGCTCTAGCACCACGGTGACCGGCGTGCCGGGCAGAGCCGGGCGCAGCCTGGCATGCGGGCGGGCCCGGCCGCGGTCACGGTAGCAGTGCCGGGCCACCCCGGCGGCCGCGCGGCCCTGCGACGGGTAACTGCACCACCGCCGGGTGACTCTGTGACTGAGGCACACCGTCGTACGGTCACCCCGCGTCCGATCACCGCACCTCACTGAGTCGGAGCCGAGTCACCCTCGGACCGTCCGATCGTGGGCCCGCCGCCACGTGGTACGGTCACTTACTAGCGGCTATCCGATGATCATAGTATCATTCCTGGCATCCGAGGGGATCGGCCGCTCGGCCCCCGATCACAGCAGTGTGACACCGCGCCGTGACTCGGGGGCCGGGCCCACGGGCCCGGGCCCACGGGCCCGGCGGGGGCCGCTATTGTATCCAGGTCCTCACTCGGCGTCAGTAGCCCCGGACCGACTCACTGGCCATACGGAGGCTACCCGGCTGGAGGCTACCATCCTCGTACTGATCTCAACTGGCAGCTAAGCGGCTTGATCATTGGTATGATCGCTGTCACGACATGGCCGAACAGGCGGCAACGAGTGCAGCACTACTGATTATCGCCGAGGTGACAGTGCTAGGAATGCTGGAAGACCACTGTCAGTGCCTGCCTGTTCAAGTCAAGCAGAAGAGGCTGACTAAGGCAAGAAACTTTGAATAACCGACACGGAACAAGTAGAAGTGTTGAAGTGTTCGTCGACAGTAAAGATGAAAGCAAGCAAGAGGATACAACTCTGGTCGTTGTTTCTCTGGAGCATGTTGGCTCTCGCCTCATCTCAAACGCGACAAGTTGATTATCAAAACATGCATGGCATCTTCTTTCCTCAAACAGGGCAATTCTGGCCTGGCTCGACTGGTGAGATGGATGGAGCAGGTCATGGCAGAAATGACCTGGTCATGCAGGGAGCGATTGGAGCACTCCAGAGCAAGAAGATCTCACAAGAGTCAAAAACCAAGGCAGCCAGATAACTGATTGGGCCCTGACCTCTTGGCGGGACGTCAACTGTTGTTTTCAGCTGAAAGATGACTCTGTATGGGAAGATGCACAGACTGGAATGGAAGATTGTTTCTGTAGGTAATTCACCACTGTGATCATTTTGAGAATCAAAAGCATGGCCTTGACAAGACTTCAGGGAGTTTCTCCAAGAAGTTCAATACAAGACTGTATCATTCTGCTCCCTCAAGGTGAACTATCTCGCTGAGAATGAGATGCTTCTCTTTACA
Organism: Guillardia theta CCMP2712; assembly: GCF_000315625.1. Lineage (NCBI taxonomy): Eukaryota > Cryptophyceae > Pyrenomonadales > Geminigeraceae > Guillardia > Guillardia theta. Next base: position 1,108,443 of record NW_005434670.1, read on the forward strand.
TTTGATTCTTTGGGACAGCAATCATGTCTGAATGCTCTCAGAGATTGGAATAGAGTATTTGGAGAGGCGAGCAATGCTGCTGTCAGCGAAGATGCATGAAATCTGAAGCTCAATCAGGGATACATGGTTCCAGGTCAGGCACCGGTCTGGAATACAGAATCTCCAGTCAGGACATGGTCTGTTTCAAAATCCGAAGTGGCTGAAGAGTTCCTGATGCGGAAATCACATTTTGCAGCACTATAGGAAATCCTGACGGATCAGCTGTCAATCGTCCTTGCGGAGAACAAAACAACAATGTAATATCCTCAAAGCAGATGTATTGAAATCTGAACTTTGACCTGTCAGCCCTTGCAAACATGGACAGATCCGTACGGTCGGCTGTCGACTTCTTTCGCGAATTACAAGCCAAATCCGGTACGAGTGACAGCTGTGTTTGCTTCAGGCTTCTCAATCATCTTAGAACTATGGAAAAATCACGACTCCGTACAACCCTAGTGCAAGCCACAAGTAATGTATGCGAGGATTTATTGACAGGTTGATCACGAGTATTCGAACACTTCAGATGGCGATGGGTTCCTGGCGATGCACCAGCATCCTTGAAGCCATGGCTGGGAGGCACAGCCGGAGACGGCAAAGTACAGGTATGGAATCAAATGCAACACATGTAAGGGGTGAGCTGGTGATGTATTTGTTGCACAGGCAGGGATCATGAAGGGTACGCCCGTTTATCCGGCAAGCAACTCAACGGATTGCTGTGATACGAGTGTGAACGCTTCATGCTGCTCGTGAGGCCCGCAGGAGGAATTGACGACGCTGAACCTGAGACAGAGGCTCATCGCTCATGAGTTGGGTTGGACCACAGGATGCACCTCAAGCAGACTGCATGTTTGCTGTGAAACGTGAGCTCCTTTGTATGGTTTCCTCGTGAGATGTTTGTCAGGGGCCATATGTGCATACCACTTCTGGGAATGTGATAAGTCATATTCGGATTTGATCTTCAACGGCATCTGCTTGAACACCTGCACTGACATCGAGGTACAGCACGATTGCCACGGCTAACTTGTAACATTGAGCAGAGGCTTTGTGGTATTGTACCTTCTACAGGAAGACAGCTGCAAGTTTCGACGTTCACGTGAGATCTTTACGTTCTGTCTACACAACTGATCGATCACAGACTAGGCAAATTCTATCACTTAGGTTGTACAACAAAATCCCGCCAGAAAGTCAAAGATTGCACTGCAGCAGGTGAAGTGCCTTCGCTCCCTTCTTGCAGGATCTCCTCACGGGCTCCATCAACAGCTGGCCGATACCAGATAGACATGTTTTGTTCTGCTCTCAGCTTTCTTGTTTCTTTCGCTGTAATCTCTAGGATTCTAGATTTCTAATGTCCCTCGAATCTCTTGTGTCAGAACGTACAATTTTGACCCCACTGATGCGGACTCTTGTGATGACACAGAGATGCTATACCAGTGAAAGCAACTTGGTAGGGATCAAATGAGGAGACGAGAGAGCATGCTGCTGCTTGCTTCTTCGTCAGATCGCGAGTCTGTTGCCTGACTCAGTGGAACTAGACACGGCGACATTTCGTAGCGCTGAAGAATTGGTGGAGGAAATCCTAGGGGTAGGGTCACTGACCATGTTTGAACTATTAAAAATATGTGGGGTGAAAACATCGAGTGGAGGGGGTAGGGGTGTATTTGCACATTACCATGGGGGGAGGTGGGTCACTCGAAAGGCGAAGGCGGTTGAAGATGGCGACGATGGACAGGAACGTGCTGGACGCACAGGTGATGAGAGGGCAAGAGCTGGGAGGGGAGGAGAAGAAAGCTGCTGAGAGGGTGAGATTGCGTGAGAAGAGAGGACAAGCGGAAGGGGAGGGAGGTGGAATTGCCGCAGGGGTTGGCAAGAAGGAACAAGGGGAGGATGTAAGGCAAGGATGGTCAACTTGCACTTGGCGGTAACTGATAGTCGGGATGCTTGAGCGTAGCATTTTGAGAAGAATGTTTGATCAAGGATATGGTGGAATGAAGACAAGGATGCTCGCATCGGGATTTTAACATGTTGCTGTCAGGTGCGTGCCAGTGTGAACCAGAAGTTGGAGGACAGTGGAGAGAAGGAGAGGTGGGTCGCGATGCCGCGTACTGCAAGCCTCATTGCAATTGACACGCTTTCTTCAAGGCTGAAAGAATTCCTGCGACAACGTCTAGTTGAAAGCGGCTGGCGTGATGATTTGAAGGAATATTGCAAAGGTCCCTTGGACAACTCTGGTTGCCCGGCACTGATGCTTTGATGCCGCAGAAGTGATCAAGGACAAGTACAGAGAGGATCTGAGTGTTGATGAATTGGTATCAGAGATAACTCCGAGGGGATATGCGACCATTCCTGATGAGGTCAAAGCTGAGCTGCTGGAGCGAATCCGCAAATTTCTGGCATCGAATTGAAGAATGCCATCAGACAATGTACAGCAAAAGTTTAGTAGTTGATAACATCCATTTGCTTTATTACACAACAATTTCAGGCATATAAATTTACAAGGGTAGGAGACCCGTCGGCATCCTCGGTTTGGTACAAGCGTGAGCTTGCGATGGGCTGGAAGCTGCCGTCTTGTGAACCTGCTCTCACACCTTCAGGCGTGATGATCAACGAGGCACGACTCACCAGTATCCTCGAGCGAGACGGTAGAAGCAGCATAGTAGTCTCGTGGCCTGTAGTACCTGCAGTAGATGTCACTCTCCTCGCTAGAACCACCAACAAACTTACTCGGCAAAGATATCAAACTTGACTCCTGCTCCCTGGAATGTGGCTGAACCAGTTGGCTGAGGTACCTGCAAGGCTTGTGAGATTGCTGGACCAGGTCAGCAATCACGCACAGCGAGGGAGGTCCATTGGTCGATGATCAGTTGGTTGTCGACCCACAGCTTGACTCGTTCGTTCGGGTTGATGTTCCATCGGAACTGCCTCTGCGGAGCGTAATCAAGACGAGCAAGGAGCAAACCAACACATCAAACCGTGTAATCAGGAGACCCTTGACAGGATGCGACGGCCTCACATGCGGAGATCACACCCGACCATCGGATGACCAGATCGCACAACTGTACCCCGCACACGCTTTGAAATCCAGTCACTTACTTCCGGGAGTCCTTTCATACAAGTACCTGCCGGCGCCAACGAGAGCAGGATCGAGCTGCGGTGGGTACGTGGAGGTGGTCCCAGTGGAGATGCTGCTTGGATACTTGGCCTCGAGGCTGCACAGGTCACAGGGTGCAGGGAGAGATGTGGTGATGGAAGAAGCCGAGTAGTACGTTGCTTGCACTCCACAGCGTCGAGCCATGACGCGTACAAGTAGTGAACCTGTTGGAGCTGGTCAGCACTTGCCGTCTCTCACAACTGGCAGCAGCCACCTGCCCAGCTGGGGATGGGATGGCCGGGATGATGTAGGAAGCGAGGATGAGGCCTGTTGCTTCAACAGCAGCGAGGGAGGCCGTAACGGTTGGGATATCCCCTGGCTCATTGATCGCCGTCGAGCCATAGTAGGGAGGTAGGTAGGGGGTGCCCTGTATGTTAGAGCCAGACGTCCGCACGACTCGTACGAAGTAACTGCTCGCTGTCGCAGCCGAGGCGTTGAGCGTGTTTCCGAAGGAATCTCTCAGCTGGATTTGAAACTGAGTCACTGAGGGCTCCACGGTCGTTGCAGTCAACCCAGAGCCACTCAGCGTTGACTTTGACCCGCAACTCACTCCAGGGAGCACAACAAGCCGGAATGGGCTCCCCGAAATATCGTTTCCTGTCTGCTTCACATATGAAGAATAATCCTGAGCGACGTAGAGTATGTAAGATGCCAGAAAATAACCCGGAGATCCAGGGATGGACGTGACTGTTCCCGTGCTGTACAGACTTTGGACAAGGCCGACTGTCTGCGTTGAGAACGAGACGTCAGTAAACATCGGGACATTCCCAAAAGAATCTTTCGCAACGATTGTGAACGAAGCGTATTGTCCAGCAAATGCCAAAGTTAATCCATCACCGTACGCAATGGATTTCCCCGAGCAAACCTGACCACCGAAAACTTTCAGAGCACCGAAGGCGTTTGGAACATCAAAGCGTTGATGCAGTCTGTTGGACGGGATTGGATTCTTGGAAACAGAATCTCCTGCTGAATAATACTGACTCTCCCATGTCAGAGAGTGAGCGCAGGACGAGACGTTGGGGCACTTGTACAAGGCGCTGATGTCATAGAGCAACTCAGCCGTCTCGAACGCTCTGAGTGCTTGAGGACTTGTGCTCGTGAGAGAAGTCCACTGATCAATGATCAGAAGGTTGTCGACCCAGAGTTTCACTCTCTCATCTGCGTTTGGACCCAAGGAGAACTCAAACGTATAAGTCTGTGCTAGACTTGGTCTTACAAATCCTGTCCATCGCACCCCGAAGCCGCTTGCGGTTGACACGGATGGCAGCGGCGGCGAGCTCGCGCTAGACCAGTCGATGTTGTAGACTGACCGCGAAGAGATCGGGTCACCGGCTCCTAAGTCGTAGGAGGTTCCCGTTTGAGATGAGTTGTCGTAGTAAGTTGCTGTCAGACCGTTTTCAGGGGATAGAGATGTCATGACGGTGAATTCACCGCGCAGGAATGCGACATAACTTACAGACAATGTCCCGTCAAGATTGTCCAGGAGGCTTGCTGGTTGAGAGACGGGGCAACCCGCGCACACCAGGGGAGGGAAGTATCGAGTAGCGCCGACGGTGGGCATAGTAAGAAAGAAGAGGTCGTTGAGGGCGGGAGTGCAAGGCGACGATCCATCGATCCACAGCTGATCAATGGAAGACAAGTTGGCACATCGAGCACTGGTATCATAACCTGAGATCACCGTCCACCGACCCGCGCAAGCCCCGGTGTTGAAATCGATGTAAAAGCCTTGAAGGTCTCCCGCAAGGTCGATTTGTATTTTTCCTTCACTCAAGGCACAAGAAGCAGATTGTGAGACTACCTGGATGCCGTATGTGAAGTACATCCCCGCATAGGCACCTTTGATTTGTGGTCCATAAGACTGACATGACTGTAGCGTGTTGAATGGATCCTGACAAGCGTCACTGAATATCCGAACGACAAACTGATCGCCGCCCTCTGATCGAAAGTTGGAGAAAGCATCCACGCTCTGAATGACAAAGTACGTGCTCGCTCCCGCCGTTGATATCGATAACCCGTCACCCGTCACCATGCTCAAGGTTGCGCAGGCCTGATTGGGCACCACCCGCACTGCAAGAGGAGAATTGCTCAGAGCTGAAGAGCTGAAGAGATGAAACCTTGGGATGGGAGTCAGGTATTGGTTCAGACTACTGATCCAGAACAAGGACAAGCCCGTGTTCATCTTTGGCAGGCTGCTCGGGTCCTTCTTGTACTCTACTAGGATGTCCCAGAACTGATATGCTCTCTGAGTGATAGACGCCGACGTCTGTAGACTGTCAAGTGAAGTCCATTGATCGATGATAAGGGACTGTGCGACCCACAACCTGACTCGTTCATCCGACGCGTACAGTCTCGCTCCGATCTTACTCCACCTGACAGAAGGGACCTGAAGTAGTCCACTCCACCTGACAGAGAAGGCCTGGTCCTTGCCAAGGCTGAAAGGAACCTCATAGTTCGTCACGCTAAAGTCGATTGGAGAGTTTGACTGTGAGCGAGCTGGAAGCGTCAGGTCTGCGTCGTCATAGTAAGTTGCCGTCAGACCACCTCCGAAGGCAAAGGAGGTGTTCTGAGAAGAGATCGTCAGGTTGAGCACCAGCCCGCTGCCGTTGCCAGCGCAGGAGATTGAAGGGGGAAAGTCGACGGTATAGCCCGAACCTCCGGATAAGATTTCAATCCAATTCACACTACCAGATTCAGCGTGACACCGCCCAAGAAACCCTGAGCCAACACAAGGAGGTTCGCAAAGAGCGACACTATCACTCTCGTCTGAGTAGTTGGACCCACCGCTCACTATTCCCAGGTCCCAAATCGATCCGTTTGAAGTCGAAAGCTGGAAAATATCCACCTTGAGTTCGCTCAGGCCAGATTGAGTGGGAACGTAGGAGAATTGATGTTTGTTTCCTCGGGGATCTGAAGCTGTCTGCACGAAGGGGACTGTGTCAAGTTCATGGATGGTTGCACCACTGTCGACCATGCCCGAAAATTGTTGATACAAAGACGCTTGAGGGTCAGGAGCATACAACCGGGCGTACATCGGGTCTGTCAAAGTGTCTCGCATGTTTCCATAAGCATCGCGGCTTATGACATAGAACGAGCTTTGAGACCCTGCAGTCGCGATAGTGATGAAGGAACCCTCAATCGAGCTTGAAGATCCGCAAACTTGTCCTGGGTTAACTGTCAACCTTGACATTCCAGCCCCCAGCGTCTGCGACGAGGGAAACAAAGATGCGGAGGGAATGATTTGGAAATTCGTCTCGGGAGACTGCCATTGAAGGTTAAAGAATGCATATCCCGAGCGATGAATATATTCGATGAGAATCTTGTAGGTCAGACCATACTCGAGCTTCGTCTGCTTAATCCACGTGGTTGACGCGATATTGTTCAGCTCGTCTAACAGGATTTGGCCATCAATCTCAATATGAAGCCCTCCGTCAGTGGTTGCCATGAAGAAATGATCTCCAGTCGAATTCGGCTGAATGTATCCCGTCCAGATAACGGAGAATGGTTTCCCGCCACCAGCAAAGTAGAGGGCAGGAGGGTCGTTACCCCACTCGAAGTTGATATTTGGATCAACTCGAGTGCTCCTGTACCCTTGGAAGGGGTTACTCCCATCAAAATAGACAGCAAACAGTCCATTGCCTTCAGATGACAGACACGATGTGTACAAGTTGTAGTATCCAGAGATCGTTGCAGTGAACTCGGCTTCGTAGAAGCTGCTATAAACATTGCTGCTGTCTACTACCATCTGTCGATTCTGATTGGCTGAGACAGGGGTTGTGCTTGCTGTGACTGTGTAGTTGTACTTGTCATTTGTGAAAGAGGAGTCAAATACAACCCGAAGGTTGAAAGTATCATCAAGCGTATCTCTCTGATTTGAGTATGCATCCAAAGCGAAGATGGAGAAGTAACTTGGGATTCCAGCGCTTGCAATCACAAGGCCTGCACCAGATATGATGCTATTTGTTGCGCAGATAGCACCAGGTTGAATCTGTACGAGGAGAGGAGAATTCAATCTCACACCTTGACCTCTACATCTGCAAGCAACATCCGTGAGAACATGTTTATCATCAGACAACCTCTCACCTATCATGTGCAGTCGTTCCTGGTTGGAGGGGGCAATCAGTCGTAACTGCCCACACGTCTCTTCTGCTCGGAATCTGACGGTTCTCGTTGAAAGGTGAGGAAGCATCGTAGTAATCTGAATTCCAAATCTGAAAATCGTTCCTCTTAATTTCAGATTCTGTCATGGCGATGAACAATCTGTTACACGGAAGTATCGGGATTGGCGCAGAGTTAACAATCAAGCTCGACGAGTTCATCTCCGGCGTTTGACCTTGGTACATCCAGAAGAGACGTGGAGGCGTCGGAAGGGTGGTAGAGCAGGCATGCTTGTAACTCACTTCAATCCGGTAGAATTCGTCATCACCGAAACGATGAAAAGTGCCGGATGGAGTAGCAGTTTGTAGAGAACTCCACTGAGCAATCACCTCTTCGCTGTCGATCCAAAGGGACAAACGATCATTTGTGGTGTAGTCTCCGTTCAAGCTTTCTCCGAATGATGCCCAGAAAGTGTAGTCCCGCGCAGTTGCCATTTGCAGCAACCCTGCCCATCTGACCTCGAAAGAAAAATTTGAAACCTGCAGGACGTTCTGAGAATACGTCCAGGAGGACCAGGAAAATTCCTTCTCTTGCCCCGTATAACCAGCAGCTGCTGAAAGTCAGTAAATCACTGAAATCAGAACAAGCGAACTCACTTCCATTGAAAGCCCCGTCGCAGTCCAGCGTGTAATACGTTGCTTGCAACCCAGAAACACCTGCGGTGACGAAGAAAAGATCGAAACTCTGAAACAGTCTGCTGCTTGATATCGAGTCCCTTGGCAAGCTCTGATACTCATAGTAGAAAGACAGAGAACCATTCGAGGCGTTGAATGGAACCTTCTTGTAGTCTATAGACAAGGAATAAAGCATATCACCATCGCTGATGTAGAACGTTCCTGTAGGTTGGAGGGTCGAGATCGATTGCCACTGATCGATGACCATTACATTGTCAATCCAAAGTCGAACTCTTTCATCGGATCCCCCGAGATCAGTTGAGAACGTATACCTCTGCTGTCCGGGAGGCCTTATGAAGCCACTGTAGCGAATTGAGTATGTCTGCTTGTCAGTCCCATAAGGATTCCAGGGATGAGAAGCATTGGAGTCAAACGTGACTGTTGGTGAGATGATTGTCCGTGCTGGGTTTGTGAAGTTTGACTCTTCATAATAAGTTGCCATCAACCCTCCTGGAATGGCCATCTGAACGAACAACTCTTGTCCCTCACGATTCTTTGTGGTTGGGATGTAACCTGCTTTGTACAAGCCATTTCCAAGAGAGCTGACACTTCCCCTGATATCTTGTTGGCCCGGCATCCGTGCGTGTATCACAAAGAGGTCATCATTACTAGACGCGTTGTTGCCAAGATGATCTCTCGCTTGAATGGTCACGTAGCTTGCAAGCCCAGCTGTGGCCAGAGACACGGCTGTGCCATAGGCTGTCGAGAGGGACCCACAAGTGTTAGCTGGATAAACGGCAAGACTGAAAGGACTCCCATGAATGTGCTCCAACGCGTAGAACAGTCGCGAGGTAGGAACTGAACTCTGAGGTTGAGAGAGAGAATTCCATGACAGATCTATGCTTCCAGAGTTTGCGAGAGTTTTGTATTCGATCTTGATCTCTACCATGACATCTCGGACCATCCAGACACTGGCCTGCAAGTTTGTCGTGTGTAAGCTTGTCCATTGATCAATGATCCAAGCATCATCTATCCAAAGTTTCAGCCTCTCTGTGAATGATCCGATGTTTGCGATGAAAGTGTGCTCTTCAGCGTACTGTGAAGAAATGAAGCCACTCCACTTTGCAAATTTCGAGACAAGAGTTCCTGATTGTGACTGGCAGATACCATCGGACGACCATTGGACATTTGGTGCAGCTACTGCGATGTAGAAGGGCGAAGGAAAGGTTTCATCTTCATGACAAGCGACATTCAATCCCCCAATTCCATCAGAGGCGCTTTGAACATTCAGAGTGTAGTTTCCGCTCGTTGAGATTCTGTAAGACACAGTTGATTGTCCAAGCAAAGTGTTGGGCAACAATGATGCATATTCAGCTCTTGCATTGTAGACTTGGTTATCTGTTCCCTGAATGAAGATTCTGTAAGTATCATCACTGTTTGTACGAATGTTTTGAAAGGCATCCTTTGACTGAATTGAGAAAGTTGCTCCAAACCCCGCGGTAGCTATTGTCAAGGAAATCCCATCAGCTTGACATGAAGCACTCGATGTGGATCCAGGATTCACGTTTATGACAAATTGTTTTATGCCCTTTCCAAGCGAGATCTTCAGAAAATATGTTCCTGCGACTGTCGCAAAGTAGTTGCCCACATTTCCAGTAAACACACTGGTATAAAGTTGGATCGTTTGTGCCTGATCTGTGATCTGCAGAGCAAACTGCTCTGCGCAGACATCCTGAGGATTGGCATACACATCTCGACATGCAATAGAGAACGAGACCGTCACGCCTGCTGTGGCGACCGAAAGTCCTTCCCCATAAAACATTGAATCTAAGAGACTTGTGTATGTGGGTGAGACCTGAACCAGTGCAGGAGAATCACCTTCAAAAGTGATCAAACAAGGAAGAAACATGTCAGATGCAAGTAGCAAAGTTGAACTCAAAGATGCTCCAGACAGAAAGAGTCTTGGCTGCGTTGGAAATGCAAACTTGTAATCGATCATAATCTCGTAGAGTTCATACGCCTGTAAAGCTTCAAAAGTGCCTGATAGGCTTGAGACGCTTAAAGCAAGAGAATTCCATTGATCTATAAAACAAAGTCAATTCATGTTGGCACGGATTTGAAACACTACCTATTATAAGTTCACCATCAAACCATATTTTCATTCTGTCATTTGATGATTGATAAGAATTTTCCAATTGCAAGAACGTGTTGCTAGAAGTGTTCGAACGCAAGAATCCATGTATATGTACAAGATATTGATCTTCATGCATCCCAGAAACTGTCATTGCTGCATCATCTAACAACAAGGTCTCACTGACCAAGAATGGAGAATATGCGGAATCGTTCAATATGGAATAGAAAGTTGCAAAAAGTCCCCCACCATCGACAAGATAAGCTTCAAGAGTGTGGTTGCCGGAAACATAAGGAGTGTATGTGAGATCATAAAGTCCTTTCGTCACATCCAGAGCAGAGACGACATGCAAATTCTTTCCCGGAGGTTGTGAAAGAAAGGCGACGATGTCTTTGTCTGAATCAGATCTCCTGTTGCCGAACGAGTCTCGAAGCAGCAGTGAGAGACTGGAGGCGAGACCGACGGTAGCCAGAGAGAGCCCTGTTCCAAACAGACTTGAGTTCGCACAAGAAGCTGTCGAGCTGATCACTGTGAGTGGAAACGGCGACATCAAGACATGTTGTGCTGAATTGAAGAGGTTTGTAGATGGGATGACGGTCTGCAATAGACAAGTTATTGGTGTGAGTCTCAGTTTCAAGTTCTTGTACCTTCTCTTGTGACGAGGATGCATATTTCAATGACAAGTGCGCCTCACCAATTCGATGCTTGTATTCGATTCTGATGGAATGAATGGAATGCTTACTCATCCAAAGGTTTCCAACGAAAGGATCCTGCACATCGCTTTGACTGCAGACAGTTTGCATGACTTTGCATCCCATCCAATGGTAGTCTTTTTGATCAATGGTCAAAGTTACCTGATCACTGTTTCCTGCATATATGTAGAAATAATACATGTCATCGATGTCCAGCGTAAGAAAGCCTTCCCATACGGCTGAAACATAGTCTGACATGTATGTTCTATGTTTCAGCATATCTGAACTCCAATCGTTGATATGAACGGGCCCATCATTCCATTGAAAGTCCACGATTGACACGTTGACGTCAACAGGCTGACCCAAGAAAGCTTCGTTGTCGTAAATCATCCCCATCAATCCACCAGCCCTCAACTTTTGAACCGACAAATCAAAAGTTCCTGCTAGAGATGTCTGATAGCTTGCTACATATTCACCACAAGAAGACTCTTGTTTCTCTATAAAAACTCGATTCGCGAGGTTCAGTATCTAGGAGATCTTTGTCAGCATATCAACAACACGCAGAAGAGTGCAATCGAACCTCATTTGTAGTGCTGGTTGACAAGGTGACTGCCCATGGATCCTCCCAGCGATCGACGAGGTTCCCATAGCTGTCAACTCCTTTGATGCTGAAAGTGGATTCCACACCAGCGGTTGCGATGGTCAGCGCTGAGCCGAAGCATCGGCTCAAAGATGCGTTTGTTGCCCCCGCAATGATGTTGAGCAATCCTCCAGTGTCTGCATCAACCCATGAATCAGTCCCTTGAAAGACATCGTAAGACGAGAACGCCAAGACACTCTCGTTTCCGAGGTGATCTTTGATCGCAAAAGACAAGGAAGGTGCCGTTGTGCTGTTCCCAATGTACCGATACTCCAGCTGGATAGGATGGAAGTCCATCGTAGAGCCGAAGTAAACAGTTGCGGAAGGGTCAGTCATAGATAGAGAACTCCATTCATCGATAAGAATTGCTCCATCGACCCACAACTTCAGTCGCTCCACTTCCTGAGTCTTGTTGGATAGCAACAAGCTGAAGGTGTACTCGTCGATCTGTAAGCTCTTCACGAAGCCTCTCCACATAACTCCGAACGGGTCAGTTCCTGTCCCAGTGCCTTGGGTGCAATTTATATCGCTCGCAATGCAGATGGTTGCCGGGAGACTTGTAAAATCACCTATCGACTGGATCGATTCTCTGCTTTTGCTGGACAAAATTGTGGAATAATCATACTGTTCTAGAGTATAAAAAGTAGCAGACAATCCTTCCTGCGATGACATTTCAGAAGAACAAATAAAACTACTCAAAAGAAAGGATCAACCTGAACAAGATTTTGCACCATCAACTTGTATACTCCAGTCTTATTTGTGACAACATTGAAAGAATAAGTTCCATCGCCGTCATCTTTGACCACACCGTAATTGATCTGACAACCTGGACAGGAATAGGATGTTGAGTTTTTGATTGGTTTCATGCTGTCCCAGACATCTGCAGGAAGCAACCAACCAAGCCACTGATCTCCGCCCTGAGACTTCCTGTTTCCAAATTCATCTCGTGTGATCAAAGCGAAGGAAACATTTTGCCCTGCAGATGCATATTGCATCTCAGGCAGTTGTACAAAACTCGTTGAAGCACAAAGAATTCCTGGATAAAATTCTACACTATCATGGCTGCTGACCATCCAATCCCCAAACACACTATTGTCAATGTCGACAAAAGATTCGTCACAAAAGGATTGTGAACACTGCTTCCATGATATCTCCCAGTCATCCGTCAAGCTTGATCTATAGAAATACTCAATTGTAAAATCGAAATATGACGCAGCCTGACGACTTTCAACTTGTTCTTCAAGATCAGTCAGATCCTCTTGCTCCGTAGAATCAATCACAATCTGATTGTCGAACCAAAAGCGAAGTTTTGGAACAATTCCCGTCGATGCGAGCTTGAATGTAAAAACTTGTACCTCAACATCATATATTTTCGGTCTTAATAAGCCTTGCCACCGAATAAAATTCCATAGCGAAGGAAGTTGGTCAGTCATGATAGCATTTGTCTTGTAACTGTTCACCATCCTAGATTCTATTGGAGTCGGAATCGCGTCATCGCTGTAAAACGTTGCGTACAATGTCTGCGCTATTGCCAACGAGACAGAAGTCTTGTAAGAACCGGCAAGGGTAACAACACCGTAGGCGAGGTGGTTGCCCGACCATGGATAAAAGAAAGATGAGGGAGTGTTTTGAAAGACTTGACTTGACGCAGCGCTGCTCCATTTCAAAGGCATCACCCTGCATGGATGAAAAATTCAGGATGGTTGAAGTGTAACAACATAACAAAAGTTTTACCTGTTTGTACTATTAGAGAAGCTCGAAAGAACAATCTTGATCGGATGGAGTACAGGGTATGAATCAGTCACATTGACAGTGCATGTCAGATTCATGGACTGTAAAGAAGTCCATTGATCAATCAGAAGGATGTCGTCAATCCACAACTTTAGGCGTTCAATGACGTTAGGATCTGAAGGCTCGAAGTCTATCGAGAAGTTGTAGACCCCTTGATCAGGAAATGAAATCGACCCTTGGAAGTCCACTCGGTATGTATCCGTCAAATAACTTGCAAGAGACCGTCGGGCTGATTGAATTAACGGTGTGTTTTCAAAGGGAACTTCTTGACATGGAGACTCTGCGAGGCAAGAAGAGCTCCAGATAGGAAAGGCAACATCTTGAGAGCTTGAGTAGTACGTAGCTGACAACCCTCCGTCAGAGGAAAGAGAACTCATGGAGTTGAGATAGAGCTTTGATGCCGGATTGTCAGGGAGGTTTGGTATATAGCGAGCGAAGAATTCAGGTTCTCCGTAAGACAAGTCCTGTAATCTTGTGGCGTCTTTCACTGAAGGGTTGTAAATGACATATCTTGAACCCACTGGTGGAATAGAAGTAGGAGTCTCCAGGAAGACTGTGTTATCATTTGAATTGTCGATGATTCTGCGGTTGTCTCCAGTCTCATGGAAATGTATGTACATGTCAACTAAGATCCTTCCATGAATTGCCGATACGTTGTCGAGCTTAATTTCCGTTGCCGAGACAACTTGTAGGATGGTTCCAGAACGAACGAGGTCGCACAAAGACCATTCGAAAGGAAGGACTCCATTGTCAGGCCCTTTCCTCTCGTTTCCATAGGCATCTCGACTCTGTATGGTAAAACTTACCAACACTCCTGCTGTTGCAATCGAGATGGACGTCCCTGACGCTCTTGATTGACTCGCACAAGATTTTCCAGCCTCCACCCTCAGCAAGCTGCTCCTCAGGCCCCCCGAGCTACTCCAGTAAGCCAGGTATGCCTTTGAGACTACTTGCTCAGCTTGTTGTTGGCTCCTCCAGAGAAGGCGGATGGGCCCATCGGACGTGAACCTTTGGTACTCAATGCGGATTGGATACATGAGTTGCGACATCAGAGCTATGGTTCCTTCGACAAAACTCGCCAACTGACCCAAGAAATCATGGCGGATCGAAAGAATCAGAAGATCGTCGATGAATAACTTGGCACCACTCGCAGCAGGCAGCTCCATCTACGGTAGAGGTCAACACAACTGTTAGACGGACATCGCACTGCAAGCAATACCTTGAATGTCCAAACAGCGCTTGCAGGTGGAATGATCAAACCAGCCCACCTGACGCTGAAGAAATCTGGCCCGATATCCTTGAAGGTCACCTGTGGCCCGGGGACTGGACGTTCTGTTTTCTTCCAGTTGAAATCGATGACTTCATCCACCCTTGAGTAACTTGGGCCTGCGACCGAGCCGTTGGGAGACAAGCCATGGTCGGTGAAGTCTGTGTTTTCATAGTAAATCCCTTGCAGACCTCCTGTCTTGAGCAAACGTCCGAGCAGCTTAAGCATAAAAGATGTCATAAAAACAAACAGAGTTGTCGTAGACCTTACCTCATAGATTCCTGATTCGTTGAGTACATAGTCAAAAGTTGCATTCATTGTCAACGTCAGGTTTTGCACAATGCGGAGCTTGGTTGCAGTCAAGGTAGAATTCCAGTCATCTTGCAAATGAGTCGAAGCTTGCAGATATTGGTTGGATGAAAGGTTGGACACGAAGAATTCCATTTGACAGAGACCGTCACATAAGCTTTCGCAGTCGTTCCCGAACCTATCTTTAGCATGCACATGAAACGACGAAGCTACGCCAGCCGTGGTTAATGATATCCCAGTGCCCGCTATGAAAGAATGATTCGTTGCAATTTCAGATGGTTTGACTGCTAAGTCATAAGGACTGCCACGGACCTGAAAAAGCCATTAGAAATTTCTTTGTGCGACGCATGAAATTTTGACTTCACCTCATGTGCCTGGTACATTCTCGCGGTCGATATGGACGAGAAGTTGCTAGAATTTGCCGCCCATTTCAAAACATATCGCGACATAGTCAAGTTGCAACCGAAACAAGTCAATCTGGCCTCTAGTCTTGCAAAGGAGTTTTGCAACTCAATTGAAGTTTGTGTAAATGAAGCGGTTTTGTTACACGATGCGTCATATACTTCGGTGACAAGAATGTTGTTCAACCAAATCTCATAGCAAAACTCTATCAGGTGTAATCAGGTATGCTTCATGTTCTTCAAGAAAACAAGCTTACCTTGAAGAGAAGAATTGTCGCTGATGGCAAAAAAGAAACTTCCGTTCTGCGGTGGCAAAATGATGCCTTCAATAGAGATAATGTAAAATGACAAGCCCGAGTTAACTGCTTCGTCGATATTCTGAGTGACCAAAGAGCTCGTCTGTGTATCCTCAAAAGCCATCGACGACAAGTAGTAGGTCGTCGTCAGCCCACCATGATCTAACAACATGGATAAAACTAGATTGACTGTCGACCTGTATGGAAACGAGGTGAATTCCACGCATGAGGGATCGCTGGTATATGTTGCAGAAAGAATCGCATCTGGAACAGCCCATGACAAACTGCTGTCATGTGGAACTCTCAGAGCTGCGAAAATGTAATTCGTATTTGCAAGCACTTCGTTGCCATATTGATCTCTAATGTAAATCTGGAATGATTGACTCATGCCTGCCGTCGCTATAGAGAGCGAAGCAGATTGCATATACGAACTTGTCGCGCATTGTGAAGCAGGCTCAACGTGTATGGAGAAAGGAAGTCCTCCTACAACTCCATCGTACATGCTCGAAGTTCCAGCAATGCTCAGCAGATATTCTCCAGCTCGTGTCATCTGATATTGGACAATCAAGTAAGAACCTTGAGCTGGATCAAAAGGGGGGGAAGACGTCCGTGACTGAACAATCAAACCAGTCCCCCTCTCAACAAATGTGCACAAGAAGCTCTCTGTCCACTTTGGATTCCAAGACTTGAGGTTGCCGAATGTATCTCGAGCAACAAGAGTAACTTTTGATAGATCTCCAGCTGTTGCAAGAGTCAGCCCAACCCCCAAAGCTGAGCTGCTTCTTATGCTTCTGTGCGATGGTTGAACATTCAGCCGAAAAGGTGAGTTGTACACCAAAGAAGTTCCAATTGCAACTCTGACGTCGTAAGTGCCTGCTTTCGTAGCTGCAAACGAAATCTGACGTGATTCGTTCGATTGAGAAATCACGTTTCCTGCAAGCGTGTCTGCTCCTACCAGCCTGACATTGACAGGATCAGAGAATTGTGAGAAAGATGTCGGATTTCCATATTGATCCCGTGCATTCACGAGGAATGAAAATTGTTTGCCTGCAGTACCATTGGGAAAATTTGTCCCATCCAGAGGAAGCATGGAAAATTCATTCAGTGACACATAACTACGGCTTGAGCAAACTTGGGATGGCCGCACGTTCAACAAGTATGGTCTATCTTGCCAGCTACCCTTTCCAAAAATGTCACAAGACTGCATGAATGTAGGTTGCATTTGAGCAGATTCCCATAATAAGCTGAATGAGCGAGGGGTGTTGGTGATGGTGTCAAAAATTCGAACTTGTAAGGAGAAATCGTAAAAGTTGGTGGCATCCATACGGACTTCAGAGCTCGTCAACACATTTGCCGTAGAGACCGATTCATTGTGCAGGATTACACTCTCGTCCAGCAGGACTGTGATGCTGAAATTTGACATCCCCTGGACCTGGTCCACTGAGAACCTGTAGTTGTCCGAGAGTGCAGGTTTTACAGCTCCGCCTACTTTCACCTTGAGACATGGTACATGAGAACGGTTAGAGAATACAAATCGACCAGAGCTCAGGAGCTCTTGACTTTCAGTCAGCACAGGCAAGTCTGAGGTATCGTAATACGTTGCAGTAAGCTGACAGCTTGATAGCAAATCAAGGTTCAGCAGTGACTGCCGTTCAGCCTCAAGAAGAACATATTGAAACTCATAGCTGCCATCGAGATTGTCTTGCACAGATGGTTTCGTGATTTTGTTTTCATTGCAGCTGGCAAAAGGAATCCAGGAACCTGGATAAATGCATTCATTCGTAACAATCTGGATGAAGAAAGTGTCTCCTCCTTGCGTCTTCAGATTTCCAAAATCATCTCTTGCTATGATTGTGAGGCGACTGAGACTTCCTGCCGTCGCCAGAGTCAAGCTATCTCCTGTCACAGAGCACAAAGATGCAGACGTTCTCCCTGGCATGACATCAACTTCTATAGGAGAGCCCAACACAGTCTGGGCATAAAACAGATGATCCGGCGGCACAACCTCTTTGGGCACGGACTTGCTCTTCCATAGCAAGCGCACGTGCGCATCTGCTTCTAACTCCTTGTACTCCATTCGAAAACTGTAGAAACGAGTTGCTGACATTGACATGGTGGCACCTACCCCTGCACATCTTACATCCCAACAATCTACCAAGACCACGTCATTAATCCACAACTTGGCTGAATCATCCGCCTCCACGAAGAATGTGAAGACCTCTGAGAAAGCAGACTTGATCCTTCCTGTCCAACGAACGCTGAAGAAATCTGGACCAACAGTCAGCACCTTGCTCTTGCCCCACTCATGGGAGATTTGTTTCTCTATCAAGACTTCAGATGGCGTGTAGAACAGCCAAACATTCTCGAAATATTCGGCTCGCAACCCTCCGACTGAGAGCAGGTGCACATGTAAATTGTACTTTCCACTTGTTGAAAGAGTGTATTCCACCTCGTAAGATCCGTCCAAGAGATCAAGAACTGACCCAGCTGAACTTGTTTGGTCCGAAGTAGCAACTACCTCGAAAATGTCTCCTCCACTTGTCTTACGAATTGATAGACTGTCATGGGCGAAGACTGAGAACTTTACAACAACACCAGCTGTCTGGAGGGGTAAGATCCCTTCCCCCGACAGGGAAGATTTTGAGGCATCGGTGATTTCACTCGCAGAGATCAACAGGCCAAGGTGGCATATTTGCAGGAGAGTTTCCAAGAGTCTCATCGCAACATCAAGTGCAAAAGGATGATGCAACAAGAAGGGGTTAAATCAACTTTCTATCGTTAGAAGAGAATTTCAAACAAACAGCTTTCACATGCAAGAACGAGATCACTTCACTTTGTGACTGAGATGCGCTCAGTGAGCTAGAGGGCAGGTCGTTCATGTCTTCGCTTCCCCTTCCTGGTATCGATCTGCGTGCTTCCAGGCAGCCTCGCGTCTTCCTCCTCGCTCCCTCCTCTTCCTCCTCTTCGTTGATGCTGCCATGGATCCTCGACTGGTCGTCTATCCGGCAGTTTTTTTAAAACTTTTTGACAGACGGTCAAATTTTGATAGATAGATGAGGAAATGCACGAAACAAGAAAGGATCTTGTTGATGAGAACAGGTCGCATACGCTTGTATGTTACGCTATGGCTACACCTCTGACACTCTTATTTACACTTCTAGTTCTACAGCAATCTCCCGACTCCTTTAGCGTTCAAGTTAGTTGACGCCAAGGAAAATTCTGCTGTTTGAGCCGCTCCCGTTGAATCGCGTGCTTGCAAGGCATACCGAGGGACGCTGCCGCGGATCAGATATTTGAATCGCTTCATGCTTTCGAGCGACTGATCGGCCGATGCTTCATGCTCCTTGAAGTCTCGGTTGGCCTTGAAAGATAAGGCCTGGGTTCCCAGCTCATCTTGACTCTTCCTTCGATAGGCATCGTGCATACAGTCCGAGGCTTCATCGGATGAATCAGAACCCTGGAGCTGATGCTCTTGTTCCAGGTCATCGGCATCGGAGCAAAAAGTTTGAGATTGTTCCACATCGTCATCAGAACAAACAGTGTTAGAATCTGCGTTTGACGGTTGATCCAGACTGGGTTCGTTCGACTCCTCGTCCACATCAGAACCCGTGGCCTTCACAAGAGACTCCAACGCTTCGCCTTCAGAGCCGAATTCAGATTTGTCCTCACTGTATGAATCGGCTGAAGTGTCTGTAACCGGGCTATCGAGCGACTGCCGCGAGCTATCTTTACCTGCCTCTGGTTCCTCCGAATCAAAATAAGGTGGGTTTTGAAAAAGGATTACTCTTTCAGCGAATAGATCTTTTTGACCTGTCTCATGTAAAACACAATCTTCTGCGGTGATAGATTCATCATCCACGATGACAATCTGAGATTTCAATTCTTCGTAAGGAATTCCTTCACCAGTGTGATTATCTCTCTTGGTGGCTTGAATGGGTCTTGAACCATCTGTTTCCTTTTCCGCTTTTACTTCCCCTATGGTCTTGCACCTGTTTCTTGCAAGAAACGTACAGAGTGATAGTAATACCAGCAGACCAGCAAGCCCAGCGTAGAGGACAAAGAATGGAAACCCTGCAGACTGAGAAGCAAATGGAGTATGTGTTGTTCTGTCTTCAACGTTGGCAACTGAAACAAAAAAGCTCCCTGTAACATTTGAATCTGCGATTGAAATATTGGTGATCGAAAGCATATTTTGAAACGTTGATGAAATACTCTGATTGTCCCAACTATCAAACGTGGATACATTTACACAAGCTTCTGTCATTGTCGTCGATTTGACTTGTCCTGTTGGACAACTCGAGCATGTCGTCAAGCCTGGTGCTGGTGCAATCTGATTTTGAGGACAGAAGTAGCAGCGGGTGCTTGCTGTCTTTGACGCATACTTCCCTATCTGACATTGCACGCAATGAGTTGCCATGTGGCCTGGGTGGCTGCCGTTGCTGAAGGATCCTGGTTCACAAGAGACGCAACTAGAAGATCCGTCCATGGGAGCAACCCATCCTGGTTGACAGTACAAGCAAGTGCTGGCAGATTGCGACGAGTAAGTGCCTCTCGTACAGTTGTCACACCTTGAGTTGTTCACTTCGTACTTGCCAGCCGCGCATGCCAAGCACAAAACAGATCCAGTCGCAGCAGAAATCTTTCCTGGCGGACAACTTGGGCCTGATGCATACTCAGTTGAGAATCAAAGTATGGAAGGAATTGCAGAAACTTACAGAATGTTGAAGCTGGAGACGGTTGAAATGTTCCAGCTGGACAGTAGTGACAGAGTACAGTGTCATTGGTATTTGAATATTTTCCAGCGGTACAAGCCTGACACGTGGAGCTGCCTGACATCATAGCAAAATATCCGGGCAAGCATCCTGAGCAGAACGTGCTCCCGTATGATTGCGAGTACTTGCCCTGTTAGATGAGGTCAAATGTGGAGAATCAAAAGGATTAAGTATTGTTGGAATACCTGCACACACTCTTTGCAATAAGTAAGACCACGTTGATCTCCATAATATCCTGGTGTACACTTTTCGCAATTCTTTGTAGAAGTTTGTTTATACCCCATGGCACAGCCCTGAAGGTACACCATGTATAAAGTCGGAGAACTTTGCTTTACCATCCAAGCAAGCACTAGATTTTCGACTGCCGCTATTCCATAACCATTCGACTCAACTTGAAAGGGGATCAAGGACGCAACAGGAGGCGGCGAGCCATCAAACAGCGACAAAGGATAAATCTTCTGTCCCAGAAAAAAGCTATCGGACGGATTCCAATTCAATGATAGCAAACCCCATATCCCCTTCACAAAGCTCGACGATGCAAGCACAATAGAAGAATATTGTCCACTCCCGTCCACCCCAATATCTATTCTGCCAAATTCAGTTTGGAAGAAATTGCCTGCAATAGTTATTGATCCAATCCCATTCGAGTACCCAGGCTTTATGCTTCCGTTGTTGAAGATTGTGATGTATTGACCTTGTCCAAAAATCTGGCATAGTAGTCAGTCGATAGAGAGGGAGAAATCATGAGAGATGGATTACCGTTGCTTCACCTTCCAAGGAACCATCAAAGATGTTGATACAATTTCCTCTGGATACAGAGCATCTCAGCGTCGTTGTCGAATCTGTTTGGATTATGCTGCTACTCTTGCGTTGTATGATAGAGCTCCAAACCAGTTGAACTACAACGCCCTGTAAAGAAAGAGTTCCTTCGTTGATGAGATCAATGCCATAGAACACGATTGTAGGGGGAGGACTGCCTCCACCACCAGGTAGAAATATACCAGAGATTGCTATTGCACTTTGATTATTGTTGTCAAAGAAACCAGGGCCACCTATCAATGATACCTGGCCCTGACACTCTGCATACAATGGGCCCTTGAAATAAACATTCCCATACACAATCAAATTTCCAGGAATTACAAAATTTGCTCTTTCAAAAGTGACATTGAGCTGTAAGATCAATTCAGTATTCTTCCCCAAGATCATGTCTTTCTGATCCTTCTTTTGTTCATATGTTGATCCTTTTGCTGGACCTCGTATCACGATGCTGCACAGAGAAAGTCTACCCCCGACCATCTCCAGTTGCCCACTTTCCAAGTCCAGCAAGTTGACGGCATTGGACAAGCACAAGCTGCTAATCAAGCCATACTGCCGAAATATCCCAGAAGCTGAAACTCTCCCCTGTATGATCTGAATGTCTAGTACGCTCGTGCCAGAAAGCACATGAACAGAAGGTGTGCAAGGAGAGCATTGAGAAATTCTCGTAAAGCTCACTAGTCCAGTCCCTCCTCTCAAACTTGAGCTCGAATGCATCGAAAACTTTGAAGGATTGGAATCATGAATGACCAAGTCGCTCTGGTTTTGCAAGGTGAGAACTCCGCTAACATCAAGTCTCCCCAACGAGTACAGCGCTACTCCTTGTGACAGAATCAATTCACCCTGTTCGTCTACCGACATGTTCCCGTACAGTGTCGAAGATCTTGCATACAATGAAAGGCTTCCGCAGAGCAGGGAGATCGTGCCATTGCACAGCACCTGAGAGTAGATGTTCGCACTGACTGTACATACCGAGAGGATGCCGTCCAGTAGCAAAGCATCTCCTTGCAGCCCTGCTTTATCCCCCACGCTGATTGAGCTGACGTTTAGGGAGGTTATAGAGCTTTCGGACAAGGACATGAAGTTTATGATTTCAAACTGATCTCCTCTTATGACCAGGTTGACCATGTCTCCGACGAACATCGACCCAGCTTTGAGCAAGACATTCCTTGAAATAATCAAAGTGATGCTCACAGGCGGGAGACTGAATTTGTCTGAAACATTAACAAAGAAGTGAAGAGAGCTGACAGAGACATTCAAGTCTATGATTATGACGAGAGAATCGTGGACAGCAAATATTGCTGAAGTGTTCTGCCCCGGGATTCCATTGCTCCAATTGTTCTGATCAGTCCAAGACCTGATCGAATTCCCTCTATCTATCCAGAAACTTTCCGTGGAGAGAGCTTGAACGTAGAACATCATAAACAATACACACCTTGCAGCCAAGAAGAAATTCATTGTGTAGAATGGCTCCGATTCCTCTTTGAGCAAGAGATGATCCGACTCTGGAGAAGGGAGCAGGGCAGATGCGGAGGAAGGATTGATGAAACAAGGATCTCAAGGAAGCAACATTTGAACTGGCCGACATTCAAAGATACATCAACAGCATTCACGACGATGAATCATGACTTGCTCAACTTCATCTCAATCTCTTCCCAGCCCTGTCTTCGTCCGACCCTCACCAGGCAACCTAATGGTCAAACCGGACGCCCTGCATAATTTGCACACCCCCTACCCCATGGTTGCCCCTGGGAATCACCCCTTCCGTCCTTTCTACTGGCAATCATGACCCCCCCCACCCACCCCTTTCAGGCTGGTTTTTGTTCAGCCTGGCACTGTTGCTACTGTTTGCATCTGGCCGGGGCCAACGCCCGGTGGCCCGCCAACTTCGGACCCCGGGCAGGCTCAGCTCCCCCCGCCGGGGGCCGCGTGCGATCACTCGGACAGCGTTGGAGTTGAAGAGTCCGATCGGATGATTGCCGCCACTAAACTGTGTTAATTTTTTGTTATGATTGAGTATATCTTCCACTGTATTCTTTAGGCTGCCGAAATCGAAAAGCAATTCAATCAGGAGAGTCGCAACATGGGCGATGAAGACGACGTCGAAATGGACGAATCTGACTGCGAAGATGAAGATTCGATGAGCGAAGAGAGCTTCGATTCCGACTACTACCCTGGAAAGGTGGGCTGTGGCTTCTTCAAGCGGGACCGTCCGGCGATGACCAGGCGGGCCGTACCGTACGGCGCCGGTACGGTCACCATAGAATATCTGAGGCGGACTAGACTGTATTACAATGAGTAAAAGATTGGCTAGAAGACAGGCGACATGCAGACGTCATCTGGCGTTGTAGTGCTCAGCTTGTCGAACGATCTCTTCTCTCCGTGTGCTTGAGGTCTTGAAAGAGTTCTTGTCTTAGATTGCACTGCGATCATTCCATACTCTTCTTCCATCTTCTCATTCGCTCATGTTTTGACCGAGAATATCGGATTTCTCGCGAAAACCTTGCATGACGAAGTTTGTGCTCTTCAATCTCTTCTTCATTGTCGCTCTCTTGAACGGTATTGCCTTACTCCCATGTTCGTGCATCAGACTTTGTTGATCAGGGACGAGCGGCAATGACAGCCACGATGACCCCTTTGCGGGAGAGGGAAGCGCAACCAGACAAGGGGTAGATGACTGGAGCACGCAGCAGGTTTGACTTCACCGTCTTCCTCTCCATCATGTGAGCTCATCAAACAATTTGGAGGTGTCGCACTGGCTAAGGAAAGAGGGAATCGAACCCTGGAACGAACAGGAATACTTCTTGCACCTGAAAGAGCATGAGATCGATGGTTACATGCTGTTGTCGCTGAAAGAAGAAGATATGCTACATGTCCTTGATCCTAGAATGAAGCAGGAAAGACCAGGTAGACTCTTCACGACTGACTTTACTCCTGTGATGTTTCTTCGCTCATCCCGAGCAGATGAGTTCGATCGGAATCTCTTACGGCTCAAGACTAGTCTCGGGGAGTTGAAGGAGGCGATTGCATATAACCCGATCAGTTTCTGGGAGTATCGCATCGCTCACAGGAGAAACTCTGCCTTCTTTTTGGTGACTGCCGTGCCTCTCAGATTGTTCCTACAGGTGGACTGTACGATCTGACGACGTGGAAACAGATCGGCCTGTGCATAGGTCCTCGAGTAACGCTGTTGTACCTGATGTTCTTTGAGAAGCGCGTTTTCCTTCTTCTGTTGGGCAATCAGGGGTGAGCCTGTTGATTTTCAGTCTCTTGTTAGAATTGATTTCATGCGTCCAGTCTTTCTGTTCTCTCTCTGCTCCTGATCCTTATCTTCCCGAATCTTGCCATTGGTCTACATCTCAGGTTAGTTTGATTGCTTAGAATTCTACCAAACATGATCAAGTTCTCAGTCAAGTCTGGAGGCATTTTCCTTTCGTCATCGTGCTTCTCAGCGTCTCTCACTTGCTCGTCTTCCTTGGAAACTTGTATAACGATGCCTCCATGGGATTCTCAAGTGTGTCATGACAACTTTTCAGAGGTCTGTTAATAATTGGGCGCAGGCAATGTAGTCAAAGAAGCTTTGAAAGCTGATCTACTTCGCTGTGGCATTCTTCTCGCTCTCTACGTAACTCTCATGAACTCTGTGTGGTGGCTCATCGATCTGTATGTGTGCATTGCTATCATCTACCAGGAAAGATGGTTTGCTTGCTTCTGCTAGGGTTGACTGTCTGTCCATCAGGTCATACAGGGTATAATTATGGCGCAATTTCTCCGACGAACAGTAGACCTTTCACAGTTTTATCATGAGCTCAGGGTGTTGGTAATAGCTTTCTCATTCAAGTGTTCGCCCCTGACTCTGTTTATAGAAGGGTATTCTCCTGTCAGCCAACACCAGGCTGTCACGAAAGATTCTGTCGAAGAAGAAGTGAAGGGTCATCTGACATGTTAATTCTGAATACATGCGTTAAGAACAGCTAGCTAGAAGGGGCTTCATCGGGCTTCCAAGGCGTCCCGTCAGACGTTTGCAGGTCCGACAAGTCCAGCTGGACTGAGACGAATTCCTCGTCCTTGGCCAGCCTCTTGAGTGCCTGTTCCTGGTACGCAGGGCTCGTAGCAGCAAGCACGAGGTTGGATGCAATGTGTTGCGAGTCGACTTTGAGGGACCAGGAGCCTGGAAACATCTCCTCCATGCCTTCACGGATGTCGTCCTCCATCACCTGCCCTCGGTCACTCTCGCTCGCGCACTCCACCCTCAACCTGACACAGCGTCCAAAAGAAGTTGGCTCCCAGCGCGTGATCGCGGGCGATCATGTCTTGCACAGCAAGCGGCGGAAGCTCCAGGATCACAGCTTTCTCTGTGGCTGTGGCGACGAATCGACCGGAAACCTGAAAGTCGTCAGGTCGAAAGCTCGAACGCGCGACTGACCGTCTGCTCCACGAATTCAGTCGAGCCAAAACACCAGCCATCAAGGATTCTCCTGAAGACGCTCCCATCCCTTGTGAGCTTGATGCTCCCAGTCCGGACGACAAAGAGAGAGTCTGTTGTGGACCCTTCCTTCAAGACCTGCCCTTTCCTTAGCTGGTGGACTCTTGCACACTTCTCGAAGATTCTTGTCATGTGCGGCCTATCGAAAGGCCTTTCCCTCTGCCTCTCCCGCAGTTCTTTTCCTCTCTTGCAAAGATTCAGGAGGAGGGAGTAGATTTGCTGCAGGCGATGCTCGCCATGGAAAGTCAAGTCCATCTCTCGAAGGTTAGCGAGCTGCACACCGAGCTGTCACTGACGGCAATCACAGATCAGGACTGACCAGCTCTAACCCTTGGATTCTTTCTCCTTGAATTTGCAACGTTACCGTGTTGTGCACGCCTTCGGTCTTGTAGAAAACGCTGCCACCACTCGCTCACCTCTACATTCACAGAATGATAGGTTACCTCAAGAGTTGGTCGATTCTTATGTGCTCAGCGGCAGTTGAAACATACGGCCCGAAGATCTCGGTGTCTAAGATGATGCTGTTAGACATGAGGATGATTCTCAACTTGATCTTGTTGATCTTTCCCGAAGTATCTTTCTGTATGCACATACACTTGGAAGCAAGCAGAATCTTCTCATTGACGGGTATGCCGAAGTTTGAGATCAGGTGCGTTCTCAACTTCTCTAGTTCGTCATCCAAGTACATCACAGACTGCCTGTCATTGAAAGCTTTCAATCCAGCGTGTCGAATCATGTCAATCCTGGTCCTGGATAGCTGATGGGCAAGCTTCAGCGCCAGGCCCTGGTAGAACTTGAAGAGGTCTTCGTTGGGCAGCCCTCGGATCGCTATCTCTGACATTGAGATGTGTTGTCCGGACGAATCGAAACTGGCGTGCGGCCCCGTGACGCCTCTGTCGTCACTAACTGGCAGGTAGCACTTGGAAACGCGGGGGGAGAGAGGTTGAGCAGGGTCCTCAAGAAACCTCCCCATCCTTGGTTGCACTTCCACGTTTTCCTTCTCCAAGATGAGGACCTCTACGTCACAACGTGCTCGAAACTCCATGGACCCCAGGCCTCGTAGAAACTGAGAAGAGCCGAGGATGCTGTTGATTCCCAGCATGGTGAGACATGGCTTGCGGATTGAGTTTTGTGAAGAGACTTCCTTGTCAGGTACATTGGAGCCGAGCGGATGATTTGCATGCGATGGGTCATGAATTTCTTGAATGATCCCTTGCACTGAACCTTGAGTGATCTGAACAAGCAATGTTATCTGGCTCATCAAAGTCAATGATTGGCTTACCAACAACAATTTACGTTGAACGTCTTGTTCAGACAGCACTGTTTCCCCTGCCTTGTACTGAGCTTTCGTACCGTTGAGGAATGACTTGTAGAACGAGGTTTCAATTCCTGTCAGCTCATGATTCTCTAAGTTTGGCTCGAGATGCAGCTCAATCTGTTCAACACCATCAGTTAGAAGAAGGAGAATGATTGTTGGAAGAGCTTACCCGAAAATCATTCTCAACTTGCTTCATTTTCTGCATCAGATCGATCTTTGATTTTCGAAAGACGAGCTTTGTGGTTTCTGGATAAAACGCAGTGTTGAAAACCTGCGAACAATCAGGACCGAGCAAGGGAGTGTAAAACGAGAGGTCACCAGGAAGAAAGCATGCTTCCTGTTGAGCTCAGAGGTACTTGAGTTCTGCTTGTGGAAGTAGAAGTCGATCCGCGTGTCTCCCCAGATGATCACGTTGGCAGGTATCGTGACCAGGGCTCCGAGATCGTTGCCAATCACATGCGCATCTTTACTTGACCTCCCCGAGTCGTAGACCACGTATCTCATGCACCTGACGGAGAACGAGAGGTACCAGGGCCGCTTCATGTGGCTCTTCATGACCGGGATCTTCAGATGCGTCAGCATCACCTCTCGCAGACTCAGCGGGTCTATCCCGCTATAGAGCATCGCCTCTACGTAGTGTACATATCTAATCTGGCTGGGCCCCTCGGGCCCCTGGTTTCCCACCTTCCCCCTGAACAGGCTCATAAACTTCGGAGCGCTGTCTTCGTCTTGCTCCTCCGCATCTCCAAAGCCTGAATCAGGGTCATACTTCTCTGTGCGTCGGAAGGTGAATAGCTCCATGGCGTCTATGGCGCATCTCCTGTGACCCGTCCAGAGAAGAAGAGCTGCGATCATCGTGCCTGTCCGCCCTTTGCCGCCTTTGCAGTGGACCACTATCGTGTTGTTATGGTGGGCCTTCAGCCAGTTCGAGGCTTCTTCGCAGAATTGGATCAACTCTGACATAAGGGGAGGAGCATGATCTTCGAAGGGAATCCGCTGAACCTGATTGAAGAGCATTTGCGGGTGATAGTTCCCCATGACTCCGTCGGAGCTGATGTACGTATCGCAAAGGTTGAACACGAAGAAAGAACCATAGTGATGAAGAGAGAGAAATCTGCAGGTGAGGAGTGACTTCAGAGACAGTGACAGAGGAGGTTCAACGGGAGGACCTCGAGACGATGTGGATATCATTGCGGTATGCCGTGTGTCCACCGAAACAAGGAGCTGACATAGCAATCTAAATCGTGAAAGTCAGACCCTCACAAAACTTGGAAGACGTGAACCAACAATTCTGTTCGTGATGTAAGTGAGATCTAAATCAAACCCGTGCTTCGTGTATCTTCTTCGGTTCTGCGAGACTGCGCTGCGAAGGCGTTTGGTTACATTTCCACTCAGTTTTCGAGCCTTCCTCAGATTAATCAGCACGCGTGCAACTCGCAGCCCAACAGCTATTCGAGAAATGACTCTCAGAGTGGTTGTGGCTTGTCGGGTACGATCGATGTTTCCACTTTTCTGGTTCAAAATGCCCGTCCGAGTATCTAGCAGGAGACAAGTCAAGTTCTGATAGACAGAAACAACATTTTTCACCGAATATGATGTACTTGAGTGCTGCCATCACCACTGAACCAAATATGACGATGAAATCGAATCTGAAGGATCAAATGTCAGCTACAAACTTTGTTGATCTCACAAATGTCTACATGTTCCATATACTCCAGAAGAATTGATGTCTTTTAGCAATCATTCTGAGTGATAGCTCGATGACGAAGCAAGAAAGAACAAAGACTGTCAATGCCACTTGAGCGATTGGATCAGGCTCACCATCAGGCACAGGATAAACGATTTGAAAGAAAATCAAGCTCATGGAATCAAGTACGACAAGTGACATCACAAAAATGTTGACAGTCAGTGACTCCATCCACTCAGCAAGCTTTTCTCGCCAATAGGTGTCAGACTCGAGGGTAGAAATCTCCTGGTCAAATCCTTCAAGGAAAGAAACCTCTTCTTCGATTGGATTCATCGGGGATCGAGTGAAATTTGAAGTCTGATTCGCAATTATTGAACTCTTGGCCAAACGAAAACTCTTCCCTAACTTAATGATGCCTTCACTACATTCCAGTGTATCCCTGAGCGTCGGCGGTTTCCATATTTGAAGCATCTCATACTTTTTGCGAGCACGAAATTTCAAGGTTAAGGTTGTATACATGCCATCGAACCCAGAAACATCTACTCCATACATGTCTTGGATTCTTGTTGTTATTGTCGTACCTTCATCTTTCAGAGCCCCATTAAGTACATCACGTAATGGAATGATGCAGCCGCCGATGAACTGCGACCCCGCGATCAAATTCCAGTCAAAACACTGCAGGGTAAAGGCTGGACCAATCGTCTCAGTCCCTATAGCCATCAATGCACCAGTGGCCTGAATAGAGTGGACGAAAAAGGTGAAAGTTTCATTCCAGCTGCAGTCGTACGTGTTGTTCTTGACGAGAGTCTTGTATTTAACGTCGTTGAAAGTTATTGCGCATAAGGGATCACATTTCTCGTGTGGGAGCGAATCCATTTTGGGAAAGTGGTTCCCCTCAGCAATCGTGACATCCACATTGAGGTGAAGGGCCGGAGGCCTTGCACGCTCGTCTGGCGGCATACCATCCTCAGTCACGTCACGCATTTCGATGGCAGTCTTGACGAAATGTGGATACAACTTCTCCTCATTGTACGATGGACGACGTGAACATAGATTCGAGATTGGTGATGAGATGCCATGCTCTGAATCCGTGTGTCCATTGCTCTTAGTCTCGTGTAATTCCATCTGATCGCCCTGAATGATCATGAAAACTCTGTACCACAAGTCAACAGTTGACTGCCTGTCAAAATGCAAAACTACGGAAATTTGCGAGACTGCATCTCTGATTTCAAGCACTAGGCCTCCCTGACTTAAGGATGCCTTGGCTACATTTAGTTCCAAGTAGGTTTTCGTCTCGTGCCTCGTACAATGATCATTGGAGGTTTCTAGATCTCGGATGATCATCAGCTCTTCGGAAGACATGACTGTGACAGAGTAGTGCGAGTCTTTGCGACTCTGGTCTGGAAACGAACAAAAGATTACATCAGACAAGTTCATGCCGGTCTGTTGAGTTGGAGTGACGCAAATGTGATGACGGTCGTCAACAGCATGTTTCAATCTTGTATTTGTTAAGATGGTCTCTGGCTCACTCTTGGAAACACCAGAGTCATTATCGACGGCACGATTACCTGGTACAAATCCTTTCCTTAGTCGGACTTTCGGGGAAAAGTGAATGAAGTAACTTTGGGCATGTTCTAACGTCTCTTCTTTTCGTAAGGAAACCATCGAGTCGTTGTCTCTGTTTGTTCAGCACAAGCTTGTCTCTGTTTGTTCAGCACAAGGTTGTCTCCTGTTGTTCAGCACAAGTCGACTACATGACGGTGTAGTCCCCATTTTTTACAAGATTAAAATCGGGGGATGCGACAATGACCATGCTTTTCATCCGGATTCACCATGTGGAGACTCACCCGGAACTCGGAAGCCGGGCGGCCTGGTACCGGGCCAGTGGAGAGAGAACCGCCGGGCGGCCGGTCTCAGTGATCAGGGCCCGGGCCGTGACCGTCCGACACCGTCAGTGGCACGGTGCTGAGTGACGGTGGGTCCGGCCCGGCGGCCCGGCTGAGATTATGAGAGATTGATTTAAATTTTCTAAGAAGTATGCAAAGGAGATCTCATCAAGCTCTGAACTTCCGAAGATGTGAAGTTTCAAGTTTGATTTGAAGTAAAGATAGCTTGTTGAGATTGTAGACATGAAATTCTACCTGTTCTGCTGTGATCTTTTTGAAGTCTTCCTCTGTAACATCCGCAAGATTGATTCGATGACCAAGTCCTTTGGTACAACTTTTTTAACTTTCTGAATGAATGTGTCCAAGTCGACGAATTTTTCAATCTGTTTCAAGTGTCCGAGCAAAGTAACTGGTTGTGTTTTGAATTCATCCTCATCCCATTAGTTGTTTGACTTCAAACTTGACGATTTTCTGTTTGTATGTTTCACGATTTTCGTAAACACTCCGATTGCAAGGCTTGTAGAGTTGAAAGTTCTTGAGCCTTGAAAACCAAACGGCCCTCCGGCGACCATGAAGTCAATATCTGTGGAGTTCACTGGAATGAAAGTTTGCAATAATACCTTTCAAAGTTAAGCTAAAAATCAGTACGAGGACAATCAATGAGGTCCGAACTACTTCCGTGACTCAAAGTTTAATTAAAAAAATTATAGAAGCTTTCACTCTAATAAAAAAAGGTCATGCTTCCGTTGCGCTATCCCGAATGAATTGCAGGATTTTGAGGCGGATCCTCTTCGCGCGCTCGTTCGCCGCAATGCAGTACTAGTATGCCGGAAAGCACAACTAGACGCCAATCGTATGAACACTTCAAGTTTGCAGTATGAAGACCTGAGTGACTCTTGTGCTTATTAAGGAGCAGATATCATGTCCAGATCAATCCTTCTATTATTTCTCATTCAGCTTTGTACTCATAGTTGCTTCGGCGCCCAATTCTTGTTGAAACAAATCTATCAATCCAACCCTTTGGCTGGAGCCTCAAATGATCTCACGATTCTTTTCTCAGTTGATGAAAACATGTATTCGCAGAACAGTTCAGTGATCACGATCTCAGGACTTAGCGGCGCGGCTGCATCAAATCCAGTTACTCTCAGTGGCAACGGGTCTTCATTGTTCACTCCAACTTGGAATAGTTTGAACGAATCATTAGAGCTGAGCCTAATTGGAGAAACATTGGCATCAGACGTTACTTATGCGATCTCGTTTTCGGTCAGGAATCCACAATATTCGCAAGTTTCCCCCAATATTTTCATTCAAGCCGCTGGTACATATGACATCAGTGCTGTAAATATGGATTTCCTTTCAACAGATGCCTTTGGAGTCTCGTCTGGAAGTTCAGCTTTGTACATTATTGAAGCAAATTTTGATTTAAAGACAATATGGCAAGGGACTCCTGTACCTTCAAGATTGAATGCAATCACGGTTTCATTGAAGCTGAATTGCTACCTTCCGCAGAGCTCCAAATTAACCATTCAAGGCTTGATCGCCACACAAACAACAGATGACTCTGCATTAAGCATTCAGTCGATTGCTGATGCTTTTGGAACGAGTGCTGTATGGACCAATTCTGATGGGACTTTGATTTTGACTCGCGCAAACAATGATGTTCATTCTGGATATTATTTGACTTTCAACCTTACAAACCCTTCTTCCGAACAAAATTCTCCTTCTGTATCCGTGTCTGCAACTATAGAATGCGGTGTTTATGATGCAATCATTTCCTCTCAGAACATGAATTTTCTCAATACGCAGCTGTTTGGTGTATCTAACGGGTCAAATCCATTGAAGGTTGTATCCCCATCATTTTCGCTAAAGACAATACAACAAAACACCCCTATGGCAGGAGCTTCGAATACGATAACAGTCTCAATT
The DNA here is from genome assembly GCF_000315625.1 of Guillardia theta CCMP2712. Taxonomy (NCBI): domain Eukaryota; class Cryptophyceae; order Pyrenomonadales; family Geminigeraceae; genus Guillardia; species Guillardia theta. Next base: position 1,140,817 of record NW_005434670.1, read on the forward strand.
TCATTGAACTATGATATTTATTTGAATACGGCAGTGACGATTTCTGGTTTGGTCAATTCTAGGACTGAAAGCAACTCTCTTTCTGCAGCCTCAAATTATTTACTTTTGACAGCAGAAACGTCTTGGACTCAAGCAAGTGGAGAGTTGAGTGTTTACATCGATGATACAATTCTAGCTGGAAGCGTTCTTTCTCTGTACTTTACATTACTGAATCCAGAAATAGAACAAAGCTCTCCCAGTATATTTTTGTCAATGACGATCTATGACGATGCGGTTGAAATTGCAACCATTTCGCCAACCTCCATGGATAAGCCAGGAGGTATTTACCTGGGCATCGAAAATGGAACAGATCCTTTAAATATCAAGTTTGATAATCTGTATATGAGTTCAGCGAACATTGTACCCGGTACATCAAGTCTTATCACTGTTTATGGATCGCAAACTGGATTTGACAGTATCACTCCTTCAACGAGGTTGCACCAAACAACATGCGAAATGACTTCATGGCAGTCAGATACACTGATTATATGTCGAGCACCTGACGGGACTGGAAGGTCAAATCCAATCATTCTATCAATTGGTAACAATGCATTACCCGCAACAATATCCAACGTTTTAACATTTGACTCCCCTGAAACCATAGCCCAATCACCAGCCACACTCTTGCAACAAAAAGAGACAACATCAAATGGACCTTGTACTGGGTCAAAACAAATGATAATAATAACCGAAACCCTACCAAACAAAGATTACAGCCCAAAATTAACATGGACACCAACAGCTGCTGAATCAACAAAGTGGATATCAAAAACTGCAATCCTCGCACAAACTACTTGGGCGATAGGTCATGGGGCAACAATGGGAGCAGTGGTGACGGTAGGGGAGCGGGGGGGCACGGGGACAGAGGGGTGGACGTACGGGGGCGGGGAGACGTCCGGGGTAGGAGAGGGAGGGAACGGGGCAGCGACGGGGAGCGCGAGCGTGACGGTAGCAGGGGCAGGGCTGGGGAGCCGGGACGGGAGCGGGGCAGGGCGGGTAGGGAGCACGGGGTGCGAGGCGAGCGAGTGGAGGTCAGATACATCTGTTTCTGTAATCGCAAGCGCTTCAATATCATCTCTGGACGATTCTCGTATTTTGATTTCAATTGTACACAGACCGGGTTCTTTGACAGAAGGGTGGACGTACGGGGGCGGGGAGACGTCCGGGGTAGGAGAGGGAGGGAACGGGGCAGCGACGGGGAGCGCGAGCGTGACGGTAGCAGGGGCAGGGCTGGGGAGCCGGGACGGGAGCGGGGCAGGGCGGGTAGGGAGCACGGGGTGCGAGGCGAGCGAGTGGAGGTCAGAGACGGCGATAGCGGGTCGGGCGGCAGGGGCCGGGGAGGGGCGGGGGACGGCGGGGGCGGCGGTGACGGTAGGGGAGCGGGGGGGGCACGGGGGACAGAGGGGTGGACGTACGGGGGCGGGGAGACGTCCGGGGTAGGAGAGGGAGGGAACGGGGCAGCGACGGGGAGCGCGAGCGTGACGGTAGCAGGGGCAGGGCTGGGGAGCCGGGACGGGAGCGGGGCAGGACGTTTTTTGTTTTCTTCTTCTGAACACAGCGTGTGGTTTTCGGATACCTCGGTTTCTTGTTTTGTTTGCAGTTCAACGTTTCGTTCTGTTTCTGTTTTATTCTCTATGAATTTGTTTCATGGCACTGTTTCTTCTGTTGTTTCGTTCAATGCAGGAATTTTATCCGGGCTCAAGGTATGGAATTCAGGTTCGACTGGTAGTCAAAGCTTCACAGTGGTTGGAGCATTTTTTGGGCACATTTTGACAAGTTCTCGAACCCGGGCGGGTCAGACTGATTGTGAAAATTCATTTTGGGAATCAGATACTAGCTTGCGATGTTTGCTTTCTGGTAACCTTCATGGATCTGCAATGATTTTGATCTCAACTCGTTCTTGTGTTTCATCACATTCCTCCATCTTGTCGGTAGATTCTTTGATAGTATCTGATAGTTTCGTATTTAATTCTCTTTCCTCGGGATCTTCGTGGATCTCAATAAGTGGGCAAAATTTTGCATCTAGAGATTTTTCCATTCGCATCAATTCTTACAGTCCAAGCGAATCATCAGAATGGATTTCAGACTCTTCAGTAGCATGCAGAGGAACATCTTCCATGTCTCAGAGTAGATTTGCAAGTGCAACAGTCTGTATGCTGCTCGGTAGCGCATCTTCAATCTTTTCCACAGATTCTTCACATTGCTCATCTGTCATGGTCACGAATGTGGCATCAACAGGATCTTCTCTTCTTACTGTCATCGGAGCACACTACGGTATTACCAGCTACTCTGCCAGGCTAACAGGGCTGACTGCAGCAGAAGCTAGTTCCTGGTTTTCTGATAGTGCTATCTTGTGTGCAGCAAGCGAAGGAGATGCAACAAGCAAACGAGCCGTGGTGACCACAGGGATTGAAGTGGGTACAGCAACAAACATCTTCTCGATTGATAGAGACACTATATCAGGAACATCTATTTCCAACAGCGTTTCAATTGCCAGCGAGCCTGTCGTGCAAGCCGGTTCTGCATTTTCAATGTTCGACAATACAATCAGAGTAAGCATTCAAAGCATATGTGAATCTAGCGGATGGCTTTCAACATCTTCAATCTTTTGCAAAGTTGGATCAGGATATGGACATACCATGAAATTTGCAATTTCATCTGTCCATTTATCAACTTTTACAGAGGCATATTCCTTCGATCACTCGACTGTGTCCTTTAGCTCAAGGTTTAATAATCCCTCCACGGGAAGTGTCATCTTGTCTGCATGGGGTCATTTTGTAAGAGATAGTACGAGCAACTTGAGGATTGGTCACAGTAGTGCAGAATCATCAAATTGGGTTTCTGATACATCCATTCGAAGTCAGACCAGCCAAGGGAGTGGCAAAACCTCAAATATGTACATTTCAATCGCACATGCCTCTGGAACTCTTTCTGAATCATTGTCTTTCGAGGCAAATTCTATTTCGTCCTTGTTTACTGCAAACTTTTTTCCAAAGGGCAATCGAACACTTTTTGTTATGGGAGAATCATTCATGCCATACTCTCTCAGCCCGCTCTTGAGAATCAGCCCATCATTTTGTGAAGCCACATCATGGATTTCAGAGACTTCTATTGCATGTTCAGGAACAGTCTTCATTTCTCGAACTTCAACTGTGATTGTAACAACCTCTTTGAACACTGGCTCACTGTCTGGAGCCTTCTCGAGCGATTCAGTTGTTATGGAGCTTGAAAATCGAAATGGACCATGTACTGGATCAACCATGGTGCACATTGCTACCATTCAAACAGGTCTCTCAAGTTCTAGTATGGTACGGATCTTGTCAACAAGTTGTGAGCAAACATTGTGGAATTCAGAATCTGCCATCATCTGTCAATTAGCAGCAGGTGCAAGGTACACGCATACTGTGATCATTTCTCAAGATCGCTCCTTAGCTAGTATCTGCAGCTCGTTTTCTTTTGATCTTGGACAGATTACTGCTCTTTCTGCAATCAATTATGCGTTGTTCCAGCAGCAAAGCTCGTACATCTTTGGGGAAAACTTTGGGTCTCGTTTTGAAACCAACCAAATTGATTTCGGCAGTACAACATGCGAATCTACAATGTGGATTTCGGATACAACAACTGCATGTATGATTTCGCAGGGGCTGTCAAAAAGTCATTCTACAACTATTACCATGGGGAATGTTGTTTCAACTACATCGGACATTTTGTCTTACGACTCTCTGCTGATCATCCCTTCAACACAGGTGAATTTCGCTGCTACTGGATCAGTCAAGATCTTGTTTGAATCTAGCTTAATGAATACAATTCGAACTTCTATCAATATCAGAACTGGCCAAACCAACTGCGAAGGCTCTAATTGGAACTCTGATTCAAGCATCACGTGCTATTCCAGCGCTGGAGCTCAGCAGACAATGAAAGTTGTTTTTACACTCGTTTCCTTTTCGTTCAATTCTATAACGCAAGCACTGACCTATGATGCAAATTCGTTGACATCGTTGCATTTGCAAAATAGTCCAAGTACAGGCTCTGTGACAATCTCATTTCTTGGGTTGAATCTTGGGGTTGCAGATTGTGCTTTCATTCGCCTGGGTTACACGGCTTGTGAACTTTCTTCGTGGGTTTCATCAACATCAGTGCAAGCGATGTCAGCTCAAACTTTCGCAAGATCACAGAAGGTTATCTTCACTTGTGCATCCCACGTTGGTTCAAGCACATCCGCTTTTTCAACTTCCGTTCCATCTATTTCAACAACCGCTCGCTCAAATGCACACAGTACTGGATCGATGTATGTCTCCATCATTGGTGAAGGTTTCAACCAACATGAAGCCTCATCGTCTGCAAAAATCTTTTTCACAGCGTGTGAGGCTACCTTCTGGATATCTCAAAGTCAATTGAGCTGCCTCAGTGCTTCAGGGGAGGCCAGCAGTACCAAACTCATCGTCTCGATTCAAAACATGTTTTTCAGCAGCACGGAATTATTTACAACGGGTGCAGAGAGGATCAGTTTGGCATCGCGGCAGAATTTTCCAAGTACTGGAAGTGTATTGTTTTCCGTTGATGGAACAGATTTCTCTAAGAAATCATGTTCCATGAACATGAGGCTTGCGGAAACCGTATGTGAGGCAACCGGCTGGGGATCCGAAACAAGCGTCGTCTGCCTTTCTCAAAGTGCGCTCTTGAGATCGAGAAAGATTCAAATTACAGTACATGTCATGCAGGGCACATTATCCGAAAGCATCTCGATTGATTATTCTTCACTCTCGCTCCTCTCTGCGAAGAACTTTCCCGTCACAGGAGGCCTCTCCCTAACAATCTTCGGATCAAAGTTTGGATTGACTGCCAGCAGTCATGTTTCTACGATTGGTAGCACACCCATCGAAGGAACAAACTGGATTTCAGATACAGCTGTTGTGACACGTACTCATTATTCTTTACAAAACACCATGCGGTTGCTGCTATCGATCGTTGGATTTCAGGGCACTACCTCTGAAATGTTATCCATCGATGCACCACCTATGACTTTAGACATATCCAATGCTGCTGGTACTGGAGCCATCAAGGTTGCTGTCTTTGGATATCTTTCTGCTGTGTTTGACACTCCACGCTTTCGCATCTCAGCAACAGCATGTGAGGCCACCCAGTGGGAATCTGTTTCTGCCGTTATGTGTTACACAGGTCCCATGGTGGGTGGGAGCAGACAAATCATGACAAGTATTGGAGCGCAAGCTAACAGCATCACTGAGGCTTTTACAAGCGATCAATCTGTCAGTGATAGCTTTGAGAGTAACTCTCCTAGTACAGGGAGTGTGGCATTGACTGTTCATGGAGCGGATTACTCCCATTTTTCCGTATCAAACCGAGTAAGATTTACATTTTCTGCATCCGAATCTACTTCTTGGTTATCGGATTCTTCCATACAGTGCCTCTCGATTGCAGTCATGCTATCTTCGTCAACCATTGTGATAACGTCCCATCAATTGCTCTCTAGCCGTACGGAAACCATTTCTTTGGACAATGCTGCTCTGTCTTGTATGGAAAGGATCAATCTTGCCATAACAGGGTCAACTCTAATTTCGATAACAGGAGGTAACATGGGTCACTATTCGAACAGCGTCATGGCAAGGGTTTCGCATTCTACAGCTGAATTGTCAGAATGGAGATCCACCAGCTCGATTGTTTGCCTAGGTTCCGTTACGCTTGGAAATACTTTCAAGTTTTCTATAACTATCTCTGGTTTCGATTCTACTGTGTCATCGTCGCTGTCAACAGATGCACTTTCGATTTCTGATTCCATGGAAAGAAATTATTTTAAGACAAGTTTAACAGAAATTCAGATCTTCAGTAATGCTATTGGCTTGAAAACATCCTCACAATCCTCCAAGGTTCACTACACACCTTGTGATAGTTCGCATTGGCTTTCGGAAACTGCATTGCATTGTCTTGCTGGAGTATTGCAAAGCCCTACATTATCAGTAATGATAACTCACTCAATGTTAGTGTCGACAACAACAGCACTCTTATCTTGGGACACTTTAGTGGTATCAGCGCTGCTGGCTAATGCTCCGAGTACGGGCTCGCTGAGCATGGTGATTTTTGGTAGTGGTATGGGGCTCTTTCAAAGCACAATCAGTACGAGAAGTCAACACACTGCGTTGGAATGTACCGAGTGGGTCTCAGAAACATCTGTACGTTCAATGATGAATGAATTCATTTCTGGAAGCAGATCCATTGCAATCACAATGTCAGTACAACCCCAGTCGATCTCGGAGATGCTTTCGTCTGATGTTTCTTTTTTGAGCACAGCAACCCGATCAAATTCACCTAACACTGGTTCAGCGCATATAACTGTGTCCGGTACAGGGAGCGGTCTTGCTCACTACTCAATCTCCAACCGGATGCATAGATCATCCTGTGAATTGTCCGACTGGCTTTCTGCAACGTCGGTTGTGTGCATGACTGCAAGTTTAGTTGGAAGAACAAAAAGCCTGACTCTGACTGTGGGAATCAATGTTGGAACTGTGACGGACATACTTACACATGATTCGTTTTCTCTACACCAAGATTCAAATGCCAACGCACCATCCACTGGTGCTGTATCTGTCACAATCCTGGGTGGATTTGCGCTTTATGATGCCAGTTCTTCTTTGAGGAGAGGTTATACTTCAATGGAAGCGAGCGAATGGATCTCTGATACACAAATCGCGGGATTTTCATCACGAACAACAGCAGGCAGCGCAAAGATTATTCTTACGGCGTCTTCTTCACAGGGTAGCATCACTTTTGCAGCTTCTGCAGATGTTCCGTTGTTGTCAGACATGGAAAGGAGGAATTTTGCTTTCCCTAGTGAATCGTCAATCACCATCTTCGGTTCTTCTTTCGGCAGCCTGTGGACCTCTCTGTCACTCGCAATAGGCTGTACAGTTGCTGAATTGACAAGCTGGAATTCTGAAACGACGATCGTTTCAAGAATTTCAGCGTTTCAAGTCAACAGCATGAGAATCGTTCTTACCTCTTCATCCCTTGTATCCACTACCACTTATTTGATCTCTGCTGATGCAACAGCTGGTATTTCGACTACAAGGCAGAACTTACCAGGAACTGGAACATTGCAGATCACTATCGTAGGAATCAATGTAGGCCTGCAGGACAATTCACCTGCCTTTAGAGCAGGGGCCATGACCAGTTGCGAAAGTTCAGATTGGATTTCAAGCACATCCCTTTACGTGAGATCAGCAGCTCTACAGGGAAGAAGTATGAGGTTGAGCGTCACTTCTGCTGGTATGGTAGGCGAGACTGTCACCAATGCTCTGACGGTTGACAGTCCACAAATTTCAGAAGGAATCAGAATGAATGCTCCAAGTTCTGGCTCAGTATCCTTGACTCTAATAGGCAGAGACTTTGGCCTCTCCAGTTTAAGTTCTGTACTTCTCGTTTCTTCCTCTGCGGAGGCGTCAAGTTGGCTTTCAGATACTTCCATCGCCTGTAGACTTTCCCTAGTTTATGCCAAATCCTTGAAAGTGAAAGTGACCGTTGGTGTAAGTCTCGGATCAGGCTCGATTGCGTATTCAAGCGATTTGACTTGTAGCAATTTGAAAACATCTAATTCAATGTCGACCGGCTCAATAAGTGTATCGGTTTTCGGGGCAGGATTTTCGCCTCTTGCAGTAAGCGGTTTCTCCAGAGTCACCGGCACATCATGTGAAAATACAGAATGGGAGTCTGACTCAAGTGTCCGTTGCACGGCTTCAGCTGGTGTATCAGGTACAGGAAGGATCATTGTGACGCAAGGGCAGCAAACTGGTTCGCTTTCTTCAAGCTTTTCTTACTGCATACGATCTACAAGTCAAATGTTAGCAGCTAATTTTGCATCTACAGGCTCTAGCATCGTCACTTTACATGGCAACCTGGCGAATCGTGATTTCCCTACTATGACAACACGTATTTCAGGCACTGGATGTGAATATACCAGTTGGATCTCCGAACTGTCATTGACGTGCAGGGCTTCGAATAGTCTGAAACATTCTTCGACTTTGATCGTCACTTCGCATGCAGCAGCAGGTTCGTTGACTCAAGCGTTGTCAAATGATGTTCCTGCAATACGCTGGCAGACGGTTGGCAACCAGGTGTCTTCGGGTTCCATATCTTTGACTCTTCTTGGCATCGGATTTGGTGTGGCATCAATAAGTCAGGCAATCTCTATCGGATTTTCAGCCTTCGAAGCGACAATGTGGATCTCGGACACAAGTATGTTGTGTCAGAGTGTGTCGACCAACAAGGGATCGATGACGGTTGGAATCACTGTCGGTTTGACTTCTGGGACTGTTTCGCAACTTTTTTCGACTGACTTTCCCGTAATTAGTACATACTCATCTAGAAACATTGTGTCCACTGGATCTGCAAGCCTTTCAATTGTTGGGTTTGGGTTCTCTGGATTTGGATACAGTCAACTCACAGGAATAAGTTTAACAGTTGCTGAGGCGACCAGTTGGCTGTCAGATTCGGCACTGCAATGCAGAAGTTGCCGATCACTGACTGGAAGTGGCCTGGCGATCGTAACAAGTGCAGGGCTGTTAGGGAGTTCGACAAGTGTCTATAGCAGTGATGGGTTGAGCCTATCGAATGCTCTGCGCAAGAATATTCCACATTCGGGATCCATTTCAATCACAATACATGGATCAGGAATGGGATTGTTCTCGAGCACACCGTTTCCACGGGTAAGTAGCACCAGTTCTGAATCATCAGATTGGATTGGAGATAGTTCAATTCTGTGCCAAGTTTCTTCAAATTTGGGCAAGACAAGCAGTTTGCAAATTACGGCAAATGTTGGCCACATGGGAAGCTCCAGTAACAGTCTTTCAGTCGATCTGTCGATCCTGCATACAGTGATCCGCAGCAATCATCCCGCAAGTGGTTCAAGTATTTTCACAATTGTTGGTGGCAATTTCATGATTCCTTCCTCAGCTGGAGTCCGCATCCATTCATCTGCTTCTGAATTCTCTGAATGGCTTTCGCAAACTTCGATTTCTTGTCGTAGCTCCACAACAACAAGACACTCCATGTCTGTGGTGATTACTGCTGGAAATTTGGGACAGACCATTTCGAGTTCGTTTTCGTCCGACCTTTCATACCTGTCAAATTCTGCAATGACAAATGGCGCGAGTACAGGTTCATATTCAGTTACCATAATCGGAATGGGATATTCGATGGTCTCTAATTCTCAAAATTCTCGAGCTTCTCGAACCTCATGTGAAGGTTCGCAATGGCAAAGCGAGACAAGCATCAAGTGTTTGAATGCGGTTCTGATTGGAACATCACTCAAACTCATCGTCACAGCTGGTCTCAAAGCTTCTTCACAATCGGATGTATTCTCATTCAATCTATTCTCTTTGAGTAGCGAGGCACCTTCGAACAGCGTTAGCAGCGGCTCCACTTCTGTTACAATCTTTGGTACTAGCTTTTCCCTCAGCTCACATTCAAACTCTTTAAGGGTCTATCACTCCGCTTGTGAAGCCACTAAGTGGAGTGCTGAGACAGAAATTACATGTTCTGTACCAAAAGCTGTTTTGAGAAGCAGGTCTCTTCAAGTATCAGCCATGGGCTATGTGGGAACTTCAAGCCACTTTCATTCGTTCGACCTTCCTGCTACCAGCTCGCTCTTTCGAGCCAACAGACCCTCATATCCCCAAGGCATCTTTATTCATCAGATCCTGGTATCGTACAGGCTGTCTACTTCCAGAGGAAAGATAGGCATGACTCCATGCCAAGCCTCGGAATGGGATTCAGTTACAAGCATATCGTGCCAATACCCACAAGGCTCTCAAGCATCTTTGCCTGCTTTCGTAACAGCTGGTCAGGGCTTTATTGCAAGTTTCACGGAAACATTTTCATATGATCGTGATAGTATTTCGGTCATCCTACCAAGGAACATTCCATCGACAGGATCATCCCTTTTCATGCTGTTTGGAAATTATTTTCTTGCAGAGTCTACCACCAGAGTACGGACCCAATCTACATCATCTGAACGAACACGATGGATCTCCGTCTATTCTTTGAATGTCCTGTCAGGTGCAGTGCAAGCTGGTACACGAAGACTTAGCCTTTCCATTGGCAAGCAAGTCGGCACATCAACGGAGACGATATCAACTGATAACGTCCATATTTCAGTTATCAAGAACTCCAATACCCCTTCAAACGTCCAATTGAGACTTGTCAGCATCTGTGGCTCAAGGTTTGGAGTCGTATCATCGAGCCCGTTCGCTAGGGTATCGAGCACTAGCTGCGAAAGAACGAAATGGGTTTCAGACTCTTCGATTACAGCATTGACTGTTATGAATGTTGCATTGCATTCTCTTGCCAACGTGGTGACTGTAAGTCAATTGACGGGCAGTATAAGCAATTCGTTTTCTTCTGACGTGGCTCTTGGAAGCATCACGTTACCCACAAATGTGATGGTGACTGGATCCATGCAAATGTCTATCTTTGGAAGTTCAATCTTGAATTTGACTCCGATGGCTAGATTAGGAGGAACCAAGTGCGAATTGACCAAGTGGCTGTCAAGCACGTCTATTCTTAGCAGGGATGCAAGTGGATTTGGAGGTTCACAACAGCTTTCACTCACCAGCTCTACTCTTGCCAGGACTTTAACTAATGCTTTTTCTTACAATCTATGCACACTCAGTGAAAAGAAAAAGTCGAATTTACCAAACACTGGACACATTTACATCACCCTTGCTGGCTCCAATATCGGTATTAATGACGGAACTGTCCGTGGAAGAATTCAGTCAACCATGATGGAACGCAGCATGTGGATTGCTGAAACAAGTATTTTATGTATAGCACCAAAATCTTCCGGACACAGTGGAGGAATTGCCGTCACCCTCAAGCAAAAGGTGGGAACCACTACATATCTTCTCTCAGCAGATTGTGGAGTTGTGAGTTCTATTCGAACATCAAACGGACCAAGTACAGGTGGGCTTACGTTCCAAATCGTAGGCGCGAATTATGGTTTATTTGCGCAATCCACGGTACACAGAACCGGTCAAACATCATCTATCCGGACAAGGTGGGTTTCAGATACAAGTGTTGTCGGCCAGAAGAAGGGAGGGAAGGCTTTCACAAGGCAAGTAGTAATCACTGCAGCAAGGAAGGTGGGATCAATCAGTGAAGTGCAATCATTCGATGCTCCATCAATCAAAAACATGCAGCTTTCTAATTCGCATACCACGAGCATCGCATCGATGTCTGTCTCAGGCTCTAGTTTCACGTCATTCCAACTTTCCTTCACGGTTAGGTTAGGCGATACTGCAGCAATGATCTCAGCCTGGGTGTCATCCACATCCATCAAGTGCCTGGCCAGCGGTTCCATTGGACGTTCTCAGCATGTCTCTATCTCGTTACAGTCCGTAGGTAGTATTACTGAGATGTTCTCCACAGACGCGCCGTCATTAGTTTCTTTCAATGTCACCAAGGGTGATGACTTCTATTCACTTGAATTCCCTGGAAATTCCTTGTACGACCGGGCTCAGCTAGGGTCCTTCAAAGGTTTTCCGACCACAGAGACAACAATCGAATTTTGGATGAGAAAGAATGCAAGAAGTTCAATTCAAACGGTTCTAAGCTGTCGTTCTTACACAGGTTTCGTGAATGAAGTCGTCATTCGGGCGACGGATGACAACCGATTAGTCTCTCAGATTAAGAATGAGCCTTCGCTCCTAACCTCCTGTGATTTTGTTCCTGGTCAGTGGAATCACTTTGCATTTACATGGGAAAGCGCAAGAGGAAGGGTAGTTTGTATAAGAAATGGAGTGGTACAATCCGAAGCCTATGGCATTGCAGTAGGCGGGGTACTTGACCAATCCATTGTAATGATGATTGGGCAAGATCAGAGCGAAAGCAGAAGTGAGCTCGAAGCTTTCTCCGGCGGCATTTCTCAACTTCGGATCTGGGATTTGATTAGACCGTTGCCAGACATAGCATACTCCATGGACAAAACCTTCGATTTCACCGTCTTTTCACCGCCTGGTTTGGTTGCATATTACACTTTTATGAAATATTACACTGGAGACGACAAATCACCCTACCGCAATGATCTTGTGATCGTTGGTAATGTAGAAACAATACTGTTAGTCAATGCTCCTGTTGGCCTGACGTTGTATCAGTCAGAGAATAGTTTGATTTCTCCTTGCAATTCTCCTGATATCGGCCTCGTCGGCATTTATTTGCGAGGAAAAACTTTCGGACTCGCAAGTTACTCTGTCTCTAGCCGTATTGATGGTCGCACAGCTGGAATATCAACGCTCTGGTACTCGGATTCTTCAGTGAGAGTGCACCAAGGCTATGCAACGCAGTCAACAAGGTCTTCCCTGATGACTGTCGGCCAGCAATGTGGCACAATTTCAGAGGCTTTCACCATCGACTCCCCTGAGCCCAGCACTGTTCTCCCTAAAAATTTACCTTCGACTTCTGCAACGTCAATCACTATCGCTGGTAGTGGGTATGGTGGACTAGACTACAGCTTACTAGGGAGAATGACGAGCACATCTCTTGAGATGACTATATGGTTTTCTGACACAACCCTCTTTGGCAAAGTGATGTCAGGATCAATGAGATCTGGCATTCCAAGTGTGACTGTTGGAAGTGGTATAGGATCTCTTTCTGCAGCATTCACTTTTGATTCGGTCGTGCTTGAGAGTGAAATTCATCCACAAACCAATTTGCTGACTTCAGGATCCTTGTTGGTCGATGTCACGATGAAAGTTGGATACTTCTCACGAAGCTACTCTTCTAGGATTGGAGCTTCAAGCGCTGAAAGGACCACTTGGATGTCCAAGACCAGCATCAAATCCAAGGCCTCTCTTGGAGTCAGTCAGAGCTTGGCAGTGATAATAACAGGCGATACAACCGTTGGAAGTGTTACAGATGTTCTATCCTTTGATACTTCACTTTCACAACATTTCAATGTCTCGGTCACAAATTTTGGAAATATTGATCATTTGCAAGTTTCTATCTCGGGTTTGGGCATCGGATATTTTGATAATTCCATTAGTTCAAGATTGTCATCGACGGGCTCGGAACGATCAGTATGGTTGTCAGGTAAACCAATCAATCGGAAATTTTATTTTTTTCCTTCTGACATGAATGTGCCAGATACTTCTCTATCCTTCAAGGTTCCAGCGTTCAATTTCGCGACCAGATCATTCTTGATCAGCCTTGTTCTTCGAAGCGAGACAGCAACAGAGACTTATTCGTGTGACATTGTTCCTTTCTTCGTCACAAGCGGAAAAGCCGTAACTCCTGCCACTGGTTCTTTTGCTTTGCCGGGTAAGTTGCTTTTGTTCGTCTCCACCAATGATTCTTACGTGTGGAATCGCAGTGTTGGGAGATCAATTAGGAACGTATTCATGCACAGAGAAAGTAAGGATAGGTAAGACTGGAAGTGAAAGGACACTCTGGTCCTCTTCTACGTACATCATGACTCGGACTCCGGCTGGTTCATTTGGATCTCTCGGTATCAGCCTCTCGATTGAAATGTTGGTTTCTACGCAGTCTAGGCTTGTTTCATATCTGCCACCGGATATGAGCAGTGCTCGACCTCGCAATGTACCTGCATCGGGTTCAATCAGCCTTTCCGTGCTAGGGCGAAACATGGGAACACGTTCATTCAGCTCGAGCCTTCGAAGTTTCCGAACCAGTACAATGGCAACAAAATGGATTGCTGATACATCTTTGATTGCAAGAAATGCAAAGGGACTGGAGGTTTCAATCAAGCTTGTCTCTAGTGTGTCTTGTGTCCTTGGAACTCGTACCAAACTCCTCACATATGATGGGCCCTCTGTCAATCAAGTGTCTTTACCTCGTAATTTTGAACCCAGTGCTGTTGTGTCATCGTCAGTAACTGTCTTGGGAACAAACTTCGGTTATTTCCACCAGACCCCGGCAAGCAGGACAGGAAGCTCCTGCAACTCAGCGACTTTCTGGATCTCCAACACAGCTCTCTACGCAAAGGTTTCCAATGGAATCTCTTTCACTGAAGAATACATGGTCACAGTTGCAGTTGCAAGATTCGGCACATTGACCGAGGTAGATCTCGTGTTCCTGGAATCTGAAGATGATTGATTTCAATGCAGGTTATGAGCTTCGATTCTCCCTCACTCAGCCTTGCAACGCCTCCGAACAGTCCCACGTCAGGCGGGAAGAGCATGACAATCAGGGGAAGAGACTTCGGAGCGTTTGATCATTCGTCAAAGGCACGAGTAGCAGCTGACACAAATACCAGAGTCATATCGATGAATGGGGGTAAGTCAAAACAGGTTGCAACTCCTGTCTCTGAACTTTTCTGTCAGGAACCGCCTTGGAGGCGACCAAATGGTTTTCTGCTACTATCATCGTTTGTAGGTTGCCACGAGGATTGCTGTCGAATTATCCCATTGCTTTGAGCATTGCTTCTAGAGTATCTACCATCTCTCAGACCTTGACGTACGACATGCCTACAATCTACGCGAGCATAGATCCCAATGGCCCTTCTGCGGGAGGCAGCACTTCTCTTGTGTTGGGATCTAATCTTGGATGGATAGATACCTCCTTGTCCCTGCGGATCGGCGGTACCAACTGTTACACAACGCAATGGTTGTCTGGAAGCAGCGTGACTTGCTTGATCCCTCTTGGAGATGGCATCATGAGGGACATCGCGGTCACCTTATACAGAATGAAAGCGACGCTATCTTTGGCATTTAGCTACAATTCCATAGTCTTAGACTTCGCGCAACCGCAGACTAGCAACATTCCCCCCAATTCAACGACAAGTTTGACAGCCTTGGGCAAGAACTTTGGGAATGATCCTGTCTTAGCTGGCAGTCCAAATCTGAGAGTAGGAGGGACGTCTTGCATGGCGACGACGTGGGTTTCTGATTCTTCACTCACTTGTGCTGCAAGCAGCGGGTTGGGGGGCAGCAAGTCTATCACCTTGACTAACAGAGGGCGAACAAGCACAGTCTCCAACAGCATCACCTTTGACAATCCTAATGTACTCAGCATTTTGCCTCTCAATACCACGTACAATTCGTCATCCCCCTACTTGATTGCCATTCGCAGCTATTCCTTATTCACAACTCTATCGGCTAAGATCTCTGGAACCTCCACTAGGATGTCAGAATGGACCTCGGAATCTAGTGTGCTATGTATGACAAGCACTGGCTTTGGAATGAGCAAATCGATTGTGATAACAACATCGATACAACCTCAATCTCTCTCGCAAGTCTTCACGTATTCGTCACATTTCTTGAGCATCGGTCATCCCACAAATGGTCCCAAAATTGGTTTTACGGAACTGACCTTGCATGGATCCTCGTTCGGAACGGGAGATCGATCAGCTTCGGCCCGGATTTTAAGTTCTTCAGATGATTTGTATTTGACGTACGGAACGAGCGCTTCAACTACGTGGCTCTCTGATACCGCTCTGCTTGCCTTGACTTGTCGAGGTTTATCCTCGAAAGCCTCGATCACTGTCTCACTAGAGATACGAGTGAATACTCTTTCGGCTGTTTTCTCTTACGATGCCTTTCTAGACTTTGTTTTGACCCATCCAAATGCCCCACTCTCAGGGGGAGTGCGGACTACAGTCACAGGACAAAATTTCGGTTGGTTAGATCTGACACCAGCTTTGACAATAGGGGGCAGCATTTGTCAAGGTACAACCTGGCTTTCAGACAGTACCATTGAGTGTACCTTCTCTCGTGGAGACAAGTATTTGTTTCCGACTACCAACTCTACTGGGGAGCTTCTCGCTTTGACAATCAACAATTTGACGCAAACGAACCGACGCTACACGCTCTCCTACGATTCCCCCAGCATGTTCTTGATATCAGGAACAAATCTCCGAAGTAGGGGACAGTCTCTAATCAGCATCTACGGAAGCAACTTTGGAGTGCTCAGGGACCTTTCAGTGCACACCCGAGTTGGTTTCACTTCCGCTGAATTGTCAGAGTGGACATCAGACACTGCGGTCATCGGCCATTGCGCTTCCGGCGTGTCTGGCTTACTCTCAGTTGAGGTGACTGTAGTAGGAACTTTGAGTACAATATCGGAAGCTGTCACATACGCTCGCCCATCGATCAATTACATCTCTCCCATCTTTGATCAGCCTGGCGGAGGGGAGACGGTCAATATCACTGGCCAGAGCTTTGGAGTTTCAGATTACACGCCCAAGGTCTTCGTCGACTTTAATCCTTGCTTGATTAGCATCTGGACAAGTGACTCTGCCATCAGCTGTACAGTTCCGAGAGGCTACGGGCCCGGTCAAGGAGTCGCTGTGGCAGTGGGAGATGAATTTGGTACACCTTCGATTGTGTTCGAATACTTGGATCAAACCATTCTGGATCAAGGGGATGTTCCGCTTGCTTCTCACGCGTTCCTTGCACTCTGGCTTCGGGCAGACTCTTTGATCACAACATCTGATGCAAACCTCAACTATCAGGGAGACTTCAATTGGTCTGATTTCAGGAGCACAGGGTTGCCTGCAGTGGTAGTGAACGGACCAGAAATCTTGAAGCGGCAAATCAACGACTTGCCTATTGTGAGTATCCAACGAAAACGAACTTGATTGGTCGGGTGTTGACATTTGTTGCAGGTCCGATTATCAGCTAATCGGTCGAATGGGATCAAGCTTCCCGCTACCTTACATTCCATCTTCGGGCCAGGAGCCCTCGTGAACAGACAGTTTTGCATCTTCTATGTTGTAAAGATTTCTTCCTTCGATGAAATTGGCATGAATCTGCTTTTTGCTGGAAATGACCAAGGGAGCTCATTCTTCTCATTCAGGTCAGTAGATTAGACTCTCGTAACATCTATTGACACCTCTTTGCAGTGTCCTCCCCGTCGATGGCACACACGAACATGTCATGCGTATCATGATTGATTCAAACCTCGTGCAAAAACAGGACAGAAACATGACAGCGGAGCGGCGGTACTCCATCTTTGTTTTGGCACACGATGGCTTCGAGATGAAGACGTACAAGGGTTCAAGCTTGAGTCCAATTAGACTTGTTCACAACCTCGATGGCACCGAAGGAGTCTTTCCCTTCTCTAGCATCATCAATGGCAAGACCATTCTAAGTGAAGTTCCAATCATCAACCAAGTGTCAATCGGCTGCAGGAAACAAGGGAACACGACTACAGGATGTACGAATGCTGACATAGCTGAAGTCCTCCTATACGATACCATGTTGACTGCAGAAGATTTGGATCGAGTCGCAGGATATCTCAGTCGCAAGTATGACCTGGATTGGCAGTTCTCGACTGGCCCGACCATCTTGTCAGTATCGCCGACAAATGGCCCGACGACCGGCGGATCATATGTAACTTCATCACAACCTAGTGGTCGCCCTGACAATTCCTTCAGGTCACAATCTCCGGCGCAGCCTTTGGGAATAAGGAATCTAACATCCGAGTCACGTTTGCACAGAAGAACGCGACCCTCATAGGATTCTCAACCTACGAGAGAATGGTAAGGACTGACCTCCATCGCTGCAACAATGACGTTGGTGGCACAGGTGAATTACAACACACAGATAATCGTCACCAGTCCTCCTGGAGTAGGTTTCGTGCAGATCCGGATCCACGTGTTCGGTGTTCCGACATTCCTCGACAACGCTTGGCGGTACGACGCCCCTGAGATCCTTCAGCTCCAGCCGTCCACCGCGCCGGCCTCGGGAGGGACTTTCGTGTCTCTCATCGGGACAAACTTTGGAGAAGTCCATGTAATGATGTGCATGTTTTTCTGTTCTGATGGATCTGATGGAAGTTTCAGGACAATGCTGTTGTGGTGGTAGAGTCAAAGAAAGGAAGAAAAGAATGCGATCAAACGGTTTACATCTCAAACACACTGCTCCTGTGCAAAGTGCCTGCCAGTACTTTCGAGTCTGCGAATGTCATCATTGCAGTGGGGCAGCAGAAGAGCAATGCAGCGGATGTGCTCTACTACGGCATCCCGTCAATCTTCGATTGTTGGCCACAAACGCTTGATTGCATGGACTGCTGCGAGCAGCGGTGTACTTGGGAACAGGTGAGGGAGCAGACGGCCAACGGTCTTACAAGCTACGAGTGCAGAAAGACATGCAGTTTCCACTGTTCGACAGTATTTGTCAAGGCGACAGAGCCGTTGAAGGTGTATGTCAAGCTGAGCACTCTCAAGTCTTCTGGCTTTGTGATTGCCTGGGAACCTCCTTTGGACGACGGCGGCAGGTGAGACGAGTTGCGGGTGAGAGCGCGAGTCACTTATGAATGCCGCAGCACCATCCTCTATTACTCCATCTCCTTTGTCATCAACGGAAAGGAGCACATCGGCAGGACCATCGCCCAAGAGACAAGCTACGAGTTCCGTGGGCTCCCGTCCGAGACTTCGATCGACAATATTCTCGTCCGAACGGTAACTAAGTTTGGCTTCGGAAGTCCCAGCAAGCCCCCAGCCAGCGCCAAGACTCTTTATGCGACGCCGCCGTCGCAACCACTCGCTTTCAGGGTCGAGCAACAAAACTGTTACAGCGTTCAGATCGCTTGGGATGTTCCGGTAGATCTCGGTGGAAGGTAAGCTGCATGCGTACTTTGTCCTTTGTGACATGATTTGGACAGGCCACTCGAAGGGTACGATTTGAAATGGCGTGTAAGGGGTAAGCTTTCCTCGGCAACGCTCAGTGGTACCAACAGAACATACACCATAGAGAAAGTCAACAGTCCAACTATTGATCTGATATCTCTGAGCAGCTTCAACGATGTTGGTACCAGTGAGCCTGCGACAGTGAGGAATCTCTCCCTGCCTTGCTCAAGTTTCCCCGTGATATCAGACATCAACAATGTGGTTGTTGGTGCTGGGGAAGTTTCAGAAGAAATTTCTTTCGTAATTAACGATCTTGAAACTTCTCCTATGTATCTGAAAGTGATCGGCAAATCTTTGAATGAGAGCTATCTGTCTTCGTCGAATATCATCATCGGTGGACTCGGAAAGGACAGGAATGTGAAGATTTTGTGTGAACGGGGATGGGAGGGATATGTTGTGGTCAAGATCACAGTCATTGATGAAGACGGCATGTATTCCTTCACATTCTTTCAAGTACGAATCAGGCAGAGCGTCTTCTGCATCAGTCCTTCCGAGGGCTTTGCTCAAGGAGGTTCGACTGTCACGGTCTTGGGAGCTGGCTTCAGCGCCTTGTCGTCTTACAGCTGCTACTTCCAGTGCAGCCTAACAGGCCGATGCACGTCCTCAGCAACATTTCAGAATTCCTATCAGATCACTTGCAATGTGCCGCCAAGTCAAGGTTCGGCGTTGTCGTCAGCCGTCGATGTTTACGTAGACGGTCAACTTGTAAAACCTTCATCGTTCGCAACGTCAATCCAGTCGCTTCAAACTTGCAGTCAGGTATGAGCCCACGTACTGCCAAGAGATGTTGACATTGTGTGCAGGCGTCGATGACATTCCGATACGTCGAGGCCTGGGCAAGCGCATCTTACAGCAGCACTGAGAATCTTCTGCTCGTGACGGGAGGCGGGTTTGAAGTTGGCGGGGAATACACTTGTGTGTTCACATCGGAACGAGAGGTAAGGGTTTGCGCAGGAGTCCTACTGAACTTCTAACCACATTGCAGGCCACTACATTCCTGTCCTCACCTGCTGCCTGTCTATCGGACCAGCTGATATCTTGTGAGTTGCTCACGTTGGGATCCGCCATGGCAACGGGCAGGGCTGCCTTCACTCTCAGACACGCGTCCGTCCTCGTTCCTAAGGTCGGAGGGCAGGTGGAGTACATCTCAGTCCCGCAGTCATGGGCCCTACTCTATCCCTCCAGCGGTCCATCGCGAGGAGGGACGCAAATAGTGGTGGAGGGGGATGGATTTGACTCCTTTGCGGTAGACGCGAGCTACCGCTGCTCCTTCCGTGACCCAGGAGGAAACGTTGCCTTCTCCCCCGTCGTCCCCGCTCTATCTCCCAACACCATCCGATGCGTTAGCCCGGACTGGGGTCGCCACAATATAGCTGGACGCACAACCATGTCGGTGGAGGATACCAAGAGAGGAGTGACGGTAGCGTACAAGGGGCTGAGCGGGCAGAATACTTTTGTCTTCTCCTCCTCCTGGACTGACGTCGCAAGCTCGTTGGTTGCGGCAGCGAATGGTCAAGTCATCTTCACCGCCTCGGGTCTCAACACCTCAGACTTGTACCGCTGCATCTTGTCCCTCAACTCCTCCAGATACTCCTCGGCCTGGAAGGTGCCGCCAACCGTCTCCACCTTCGCATGCGACATCGTCAACTTCGGCGATTTCTATCCGGCACAGTCAGCCACCGTTGAGCTCCAAGGCGACGTCACCGGCGTGGTGGCCTTCCAAGGACAAGAGGCTTCTCGTACTGTGAGGATGATTGAGGCCTGGGTCTCCATCTCTCCCGGTCAGGTGCTGGCAGGTCAAAGTTTCGAGCTCACGTTCAGAGCTTCCAGCTTGCTCAGCAACGTCGTGTATGAGTGCGTCTTGACGTACAGGAGCAGCTCAGGCTACTGGTCGTCGCTCTACACCCCCATCGAGTGGGAGGACCAGTCCAACCTCATCCTCAACCAGCACTCCAGCAGCTCCTGTGTAGTCGCTTCGCTCACGGCTGTGACCTGCTCCTTCTCCTCCTGGCCTCGCGATTTCCCAGCTCGCGTCACCTCTGTCGTGCTCAAGACAGCCTCCTATCAGGTCATGTACACCGGCAAGCTCGGCGGCGACAGTTTGAACATCAAGGCAGTCTGGAATCAGTTCTACCCCTCCATGTCAGGCTTCCTCGGGGGTGCTCAGGTGACTGTCAGTGGGTTCGGCTTTGACCCTTCAACCGTCTACTTCTGCCGGGTGGACGGCAAGTCGTCCTACAAGACGTCCATCGCGGCTCGGCCCCTCAACTCCACCATGCTCATCTGCAAGTCTCCTGCTTGGATGGAGGCCGTCGCACTTGCGCAGCAGGTGGATGGTAAGGCAACACTGTACGCGAACTTCTCCGTCTTGTCCGCATCCCTGGAGACGCTGGAAAGCTCGAGCGCGTCGAAGAGCTTCATGTATCAGTAGCTCGTCAGATGTGGAGTGGAACTTTGGATGTTGTTTATCTATAAAGTCACAAACAAGAACAACTTGCTTCTACCACTTGAGCAGGTAGCTGTATCCCTGCATGAGAGGATGTGCGAAGTAAGCAGCGACGGTTCCAACAGTGATAGCGACGTAGGGGGCGCGAAGGAACCTGCCATGTGGATAAGCTCCCTCCCTCTCCTCCCTCCCTCCCTCCCTCTCCTCCCTCCCTCCCTCCCCTCCCTCCCTCCCTCCCTCCCTCCCTCCCTCCCTCCCTCCCCTCCCTCCCCTCCCTCCCTTCCCCTCCCACTCTTCTCCCTTCCTCACCCTCCCTCCCACTCACTCTTTGTAGTAATCTTCAGGCAGAGTTTGCCTTCCCTCGGCTATGGCTGCAAACGGCAGAACGCTTGTCCTGGATTTTACAGCCTCGAAGGCCTACCAGCCATGTTAACACAGACGAAACAGGACGGGAAGCAGGAGAAGGAGCAGGAGCAGGAGCAGGAGCAGGAGCAGGAGCAGGAGCAGGAGCAGGAGCAGGAGCAGGAGCTGACTTACCTCCCCGTACTTGTTCGCAAGTCGCTGATCGCCGTGCCAGCAACCGAAGAGGTGATGGACCATGAGGCCGAAGGACGTGGCCAGCATGAAGCTGTTGCCGATCCAGAGCGTGTGCGCCATGCACCTTCACGAATTGATGTCAGAAACTAATGAGGGAGAGAGGGAGGGAGGGGAGCGGAGGAAAAGGGAGAAAGGGGAGGGGAGAAAGGAGAGGAGAGGGAGGGGAGGAGGGAAGGGGAGGGGGGGGAGGGGAGAAGGGGAGAGAGGGAATGGAGGGCAAGGAGCTACCACATCAGTTGTCCGACCATCTGCGGGTGTCTAGTGATTCGCATGATTCCTGTCTCCCACATGTGAAACTTGGGCTTGTCCACAGCAGCGATCTCGAGCAGGTTGAAGGTGGAGGGGTAGAGGAACCAGAAGCTCACAAAGTTCACTACCCAGCACATGGCGTGCACCGCGTCTGAGGATCGCACGTCCCACAGCTGTACGCCATCATATCGATGGTTGATGAAGAACACGATGCAGGAGACGGCAAGCGGCAAGCTGACCACCCCGAAGAGGACTCGCCAAACGCGCTCCCCTACTCCCTCCTGCTCCAACAAACTGTTGATGGCCGCCTCAGCTTTCGGCCTCAACGACGCGAGACCGCTGTGGGCGACACCAAAGACGGAGAGGAGGAGGAGCATGGTTGCTGTGCTGTTGTCACTGCAGATGGAAGACAAGAGCCTGATGAAATCATCTCCGAACCCAGTTTGCGGGTCAATCCACAGGAACCACAACGCTCCCATAACGACAGTGAAGACTCCAACGAACTTGGCCCACGAAGCGATTGACTGGGCACTCAAGTCGAAGGCTCCCGAGTCTTCTCCTCTCAGCTCTGCCTGCATGTCCTGTGGCAGCTGCATATTCCAACCTGCTAGCCTCGACCTCGGGCGACGAGCCGAGGGGGCATGAGAGGAAGAGAAGGCTCTGAGCTGGCCGCTCCTCGAGGAGCATCCGAGCTTCGAGGAAGCAGACAAGGACATGAAGGACGTGCCATGCGCCGGTGTGAACGACTGGACATGCCCCGCTGCCGCCGCGAGCAGAACCCACTTGAGCATGGCGGCCCCCGGGATCTGTTTACTGAAGAGGACGGCCCGCCTCGGTTTCGGTCGATGGTTCCGACAGCGTGCTGGATGGTGCAGGCGCATGCGCTGATAGCGAGTTCAGGTCAGGAGACTGAAGGACAGGAGGAGGAGAGAGAAGAGACCTGAAGAGGGAGGGAGGGAGGGAGGGAGGGAGGGAGGGAGGGAGGGAGGGAGGGAGGGAGGAGCGATGGAGAAGGAAGGAGGGAGAGGGAGAGATGTGAGGATGGGAATGCACTACAAGAAAGAGTTGGTCAGACTTGACAACGTAGACCTGACCAGTCCATGCGCTGCAACATTTTGCATTGAACTCACTTGACTTGTAGGTCTTTATAGCTCTACTGTCAGACCTGTCAGACCTGTCAGACCAGCAGGAGGATCCAGGCTCCATCTGTCCATGTCCTCAACCATCGATGCTCAGATCTTTGACAACGGCATGGCTGAGATCGTTCTCAATCGCCCTCAAGCGTTGAATGCCGCAGACAGCTCAATGACGCAGCACATGCACGCCAAGTTGAAGCAGTGGGGCGAAGAGTCTCGGATCAAGGCATGTGTCCTCCGCAGCTCGTCTGACAGAGCCTTTTGCTCTGGCGGAGACGTGAAAGCTCTCGCGCTGGCCCTGCAGGAGGAAGAGGAGACGAGGCTGGCGCACGAGGCCCTGGGGAACGAGTACAAGCTTATCCACGAGGTGTCGAGCATGAAGATCCCTACCGTCTCCATCATGAACGGTTCCTCTCCCTCAACGGCTGCCGTGTAGGATTGACGTTGGTAGGGGTGACGATGGGCTTCGGCATTGGGCTGGGCTGCGCGTGTCGTTACCGAGTCGTGACTGAGAAGACAATCATGGCCATGCCGGAGAATGGTGAGGGAGAGAGAGGGGGATGAGGAGGGAGAGAGAGAGGGACGAGGAGGGAGAGAGAGAGGGACGAGGAGGGAGAGAGAGAGGGATGAGGAGGGCGAGAGAGGGGTATGAGGAGGGAGAGAGAGAGGGACGAGGAAGGAGAGAGAGGGACGAGGAAGGAGAGAGAGGGGTATGAGGAGGGAGAGAGAGAGGGATGAGGAGGGAGATAAGTGGAGGAGCGAGAGAGGGAGAGAGCGGGAGGACGTTTGGAGAATTGATAGACCGTAGGGATTGGCCTCTTTCCTGATGTTGGATTCGCTTGGCTGATGAGGAACCGTCCTGCTCACGGTCTTTATTTTGCGCTGACGGGGGCGAGAATTCACGCAAGGGACGACTCGTGCGGTAGGGAAAGTTTGATCAGCGTGGGTGCGAGAGTTGCTGTTTGTGATCCATGAAGCAGGAACGATGATCGATCTTGGGTTGGGAACACATTTTGTATCCACCGAGAAGGTGTGCGGTTGAAGCTGTTTGCGATGTTTGAGGGATGTGCCAGCTCCAAGATCTGATCGAAGACCTTGAGAACGTGGACTTGTCGAGCAACCAAGACGTTCGAATCGAGGGTGCTGAACAGCGAGCATGACAACGGAAATGACGAGGTCTGCAGAGTGTTTGAACAAGTACGCAGAGACGGGTGGGAGAGCTTCCAAGGGAAGACACAGGTAAGGACTGGTGGCTGTTTCCTGTGCAAGGCTAAGACTGATGGACTTGCAGTGGAATCATTGAGAAATTGTTTGATTACAAACAATACGACAACGTGCAAGATATCTTCGCTGCATTGGAACAAGTCAGCAGTACTGCCGTTGTCAACCACAGCTAAGGATGTAAGCAGGAGATTGATCGATCGGGCGATGAAGCTACCTCAGCCTTTCTGAGAGAAACTCTTTCCTGCATGCAGGTGCCGCAACTGACCTGTCTTGTTCCCGACCGTGATTTCACGTGTGTAGGCAGCATGTCCGTTTTCCCTCGCATCAACTCTCGCGCACTTCAAATCTGTCTTCCAACAACAATCTGTTGACCAACAGCTGAAGCTCACAGACCTCAAGTCTGTTCTGATGCAGGAGTACAGACTAGCCACCCGCCTTGCGTACAGAGGCGACTTCCTCGAAGGAGTTTCCTCAAAGTTGATTCGCAAAGACAACAAGTCAGCCTGGAACCCTCAGACTCTCAACGACGTCAAGGTGTGATGTTCTGTGTGCATGCGCAACCTGAATGTATGACCCCTCCTTCAGCCTTCAGAGGTTGCCGAGAACTTTCAACCTCTTGCATCCGAGCTCGTCTTTTAAAAAGTTTTGAATTCTCTGCTTCGTTTGTCCCGTATTTTCAAACTTGGTCTTGCTCTTCATCAACGGACAGAAATTGCCTTCCCTGACGGAACAGAAGCCAACTCGATCAGTTCTTGCGAGATCGAGTTGTCCATTTGCTTGGACTTGGACGATACAAAGAACAAACCCATTCCCTCGATGAACACGAACGTCCCCACCTCCAAACGCTTGAACTCACTTTCACCCCATCCTCTCATGCGCGTCTCCTCCTCCTCCGTCTTACTCGCACTTGATCTGCGCATTCTCCGAAAAATAAAATCCAACTCGACCAGCTGGTCGTCGCCATTCGCTGAGTCTTGTGGGCAGCCTCGTACCCACAAGAAATCTTTCAATTCATGATCTAAGTATTCCTCAAACGAGAAATCCATCAGGGCTCTGACTTGCGACTCGTCGTCGTAATCCATCCGAACAACTTTAAAAACACCCCAGTCCTTGAGATAGACATAATCTTCTTCTTTCATGGACTCTATGTCGAACTCGTTCATCCACATCATCCGGGGTCGCACGAGCTGCTTCGTCCCTCCCGTCTCGTTCATCGAGGTAAGAGGAACAGGTTCAGACAACGGAAGGGAGTAAGGGATGACCTCATCATAGTTCCTCACTATCACAACCCCATGCGCTTCCTGCCGGATTGCTCTCAGCTTTGGGATCCTCTTTGTGAGATAATCAAAGTTTGGTTTCCACAAATCGCTCTCGTCGAACAGCAACTGGGAATGTGACGTGTCAGCTTTCAGATACATATGCGATGCGAAACACTTGAAACCCTCAGCGCACATCCCACGATCCAAAAGTTCGAAGACGTCAAAAGAAAGACTTGCTGACGAATATTTGGATCGATACACAAAGGGCAGCACTGGAAAGAAGATTGGTTTGCTCGAACAATCGGCCCTGGTTTGGTTCTCCTGTGCTTGGGTACCATTCAACCCCCTCACGACGCTCATCAGTTGCTGATAGACAACATCAAAGGAAGCTTCACGATCTGAGCAGAGAACACGAAAAGTTCCCATCATCAGGTCAATCGCCGACAGCGCAAGCAGAGGCATCGCCTCGACTACCGATCCCCAACTCCTCCCGCCCTGTTTCATCAACACCTTGGGGTCCGAACATTCCCCATCGGTGCTCCGAAACCTGAGCGCCTGACAACAGCTCGATCTCTCGCTCACGAAACGCTGGAAGCGACTGCCTGCATCAGACTCCTGGCACGCTCGGTCGGTGCATTCGAGGTATGCGATCCCCTGTTCCACCGCAGATTCACACAACTTCACACAGACCTCATGGAAGTCGTCCATGTCGCACACACGATCTGGCGGGCAGTTCAGCCGCGAGCAAGCCGCAGTGATCCTGTTTAACTTCTCGCGTTTCGCACCTTTCTCTGATGAATCCCCGACATTGCAGACTAGGACGAATTCACCGCCATCTCTTCTGCTGATATGACTGGCAAACATAATTTTGCTGGCATCCTGCAGCCCTATTCCACCATGAGCATCGATATAAACACGGGTGACAGGATTGCTCTCAAGGAAGAGACTGTCGTAAAGGTCACTTAGCTCACAGTTTCCTCTGCGAGCTATCACTCTCCATGCCTTTTCCACCTTCTCTTCTACGCTGTCCTCGCGCGTTTCCAACTGCTTGAACACGTTCTTGACCATGTCCGTTTGTAACTTCTTCAGATCAGGATCGTTACCTCCCAGCAGACTCAAGCCGTCAGCTCCGAGCAGGTTCAAGCCATCAGCGATGGCGAGCGGGGAGTGAGCGGACGCGCCGGCAGTCGCAAGGCTTGACAAGAACAAGACGAGGGCACAGGGCATGACTGAGAGGAAACCACCAGAGGAGCACATGTCCTTCACACCATGGTGCTCTTCTTCCCTCCTCTCGTATCGGCGATGCCTGCTTGTCGCCATTGATGCGGCCCGCCGGCAGTGCCCGGCCGCCCGGCCGCAGTGCCACCGCCCGGCGGACTCCGACCGGACTCGGCCCGGCCTGGAACTTGGGAAACGTGTCAACGTAGTCACTCTACTGTGAACTGTGAACCGGGCGGCCGCCGAGGCTCGGAGGCAGAACCCACGCTGCTTGGCAGGCGAGTAAATTGATCACAAGATTCATCATAAAGTGGTTCAGGCGGTGTAATGGTTTACTAAGTTATTCCCTTCATACCATACATGTCACTGCGGAAGTGGTCAATTGTCACGATCAGCCTGCTGGAGATTCTTGGTGCCAGCGGGCGTCTGCCCTAGGAGGATCTTCTCGAACATCATCGCAAGCTCGTGCTCTCCCATGAACACATTCTGCCTCCGACCGTCGCTTGAAAAAAAACTCTTAGCCATGCCAAGACGAGCACGACGTGCCTTACCTTCCTTCCGCCCAGCCATGATCACTGAAGTCAAACTGCTGATTCATGGATGGCTGCAAGATGCAGTCTTCACTCGTTGGTGCCATACCATCGAACAGACTCGTCTTCTTCAGGCCGTTCACAACCGCGTCCAGTTGGCTTGGATGAGAGGGCATGTTTCCTTCCTTGATGTAGAGCTTTGCCAACTTCATGCAGGTCCGTTCGCTTGGAAAAATTCCTTCATCACGAGCTTCTCGTACAAGCTGCATCGCATCTTCTGTTGACTTGCAGGTGTTGAGCATGACCTGTACAAGGATCAGACGACCCCATAAAACTATTCTGGGAGATGCTCACATTGTAGTGAATTATATTCACTTTCTGAATCTTGCGAAGTCGGTTGAATAACTCCCACGCTCGACGCTCGGCATCATTTCCTTCCTGCAGAAATCCACATAAGAGGAGGGCAAGATCATCGAATGCGACGTACCTTGACCATTTCCAACAGCATGTCCGTCAGTACTCGATTGGTGTAGTCTTCTGGTAAGCCTTGAACTCCTCCACTCTCCATAAGGTTCCTCAATTCGTCAAGAACCTGAGGAAGCACTTGTTAGCTGTAACAAGGAACTTGATCAACCTTACTTTCTCAGCCTCGTCCACTCTTGCATCTCTCAGGTATATCTTGTAGAGCTTTTGGTAGGTCACTTCGCTCGGGTGGATGTTTGATTCGTGCATCTTCTCCATGAGCTGCTCAGCTGCCCAGCTGTCCCCGCAGGCATTAAGCATGACAGAAAACTGATAGACATCGGCTTTCTTCTGTCTACAAAGGCGTTCAAAAAACTGCCATGCTCTAGCCCTGCCATTTTCTCCATCTCTGAGCATTTCAACGAGAATCCTCGTCAACATGGGAGAAGTAGCATTCAACACGTCTTCATCGCTCATTTCCATTGCAATCTTAGCATTGAACATTGACTTGTTCTGCTCATGATTGGCATGCTTTGGCTGGGAGTAATTGTTGCGCCCTTGTCGTGGCAACTCCTGCGCTCCATTCATGTATGCTTGAGGGTGTTCCATGGCGGGATGTAAAGGCACTGGTATCATCATCATCGCGGGAGGCATGGCAGCGTTTATGAGCATTCCGTTGGACATGGCAATCATGTTGTTCATCGCCGGAACTTGAGGTGGCGGAAGCAATCCCATAGGATTCGGCATTGATTGTAACATTTCGGTAGCGACCATGGTCTGTTAAGAGTATCATGACTACGAAATGAACGATCGAAAAAGAGAAGGAAATCTACAAATACCTGCGGAGATGCCATCATAGTTCTATAATCTCCACCCATATACATTGACTTCATTGCATTCTGCTCAAACATTTGCGGAAAATATGGATATGGTATATACACACAGCCTGCATTTTCAACTCGACTATCAGTCTTTTTGAATGTCACAAAATGAATACCTTGATTCATGCCTTGTGCTTCTACAGCCTCTAAACCTCTGCTCGGTGCCTGATCAGCTGGCCTTTGCTTGTTTTTCTTAGATCTATTTTGCCTAGACTTTCCTCTGTTGACATGATTCGGATTTTGATGATGGTTACCGTTCAAATCGTTCTGAGAAGAATTACGCCGCCCCTCTTTGCCCTTTCTTGGATCCTCATTATTAGCTGCTTGGCGTCTTGCTTGCCTAGCCCTCCACACATTCTCTGGAGTTTCCAAATTTTCGTCACGACGCTGAGCCATTCTTCTGTTGTCTATGTTGCAACACAAAATATCACCGAAACTTGGCTTAATTGTATAGCAAAATGTAATCAGGCTCAGTAGCTGTTGAAGAGCTTCTAATATTGTCGACGGAACAGAAGCATTTCTAGATCTCCACTTACTTCAAGAACCACAGTTGAAAATTGGGTGTAGCTTAAAAACTGATTAGGATAGCGGTGCTGTTTGAACTCAGGGCATATTGGTCGACCTGCAAGCAAGAACAGGATCAAGGGATTAAGAGCTGTAATATCATCGCTGCAAGGTCATATTTCAACTCTTTGCATGGGTCTTCTGAAATCGTTCAGATTCTTGTTTGAAAACCTTTTTCACTTCTGAGGGATCAATCATGAAGACTTTCTCTGGCCTGTCCTACTAATTTCCTAGTCCTCAACAGGAAATCTCTTCTAGCTTTTCTTTTACCTTGTTGTTAGACTCCTACTTTATCAATTATGTGAATGCGAGCTGTTGTTTCCTTGTTTCCCTTCCTATTGCTTCAGTTGCACAAGGATGGTCAAAATTTTGCTGCCTTGCCTTTTCTACCTTTTTCTTCTGCTGATGCTGGCTCAGTTTTCCTTTTGCGTCGATTGATCTCCAGTCCTCTTCACTCCCTCTCTCCTCTCTGCTTCTCCTCTCTCCCACCCTTGCCATACTCTTGCACGCGTGTCGCCATGCTGCGATTGTGATTGATAACTTTAGGGACTGTTCCATAAGGGGTTGGTGCATCACTACTGTTTTCAAAATTTCTTTTTCAATTTCAAAATTTACGATATATTTCGAAAACATTTGTATTGTTTCAAATAGTTTAGAATGGGAGAGGCTGGTACAAACTTTGGTCAACCATTGTGAGGAGGAGCCCTGACCTTAGGCTCCTATGACCTGGTTGTACTGGATATGTTGACCTTTCCCTGCACAAAGTACCCTGGATTCTTACTACCGCGAGTGGGGTACTTGAATGAGGGGGGTGAATTTGCTAGGACCTGCTATGGCAGAGGAGAGGTCACTATCAGAACTGACGTCTCCTCTTGTTGGGTAGGGAGGGGATGAGGCCACGGTTCAATACTGAGCCAGCCACTGAAGTCACTGCTAATGCCCGGCCCCGGGGATGATAAGCCGCTCGAGTCAGCGGGCCCGGATATGGACTGGCCTGAGGCTTTACTAGTTAAGCCTCCTCGACTCCGTCAGGCTCAGGGGCTGTTGCAAAGCCAAGTTAAGTTAAAAATCAGTATCGGAGGACAATCAGGAGACTCGGCGAGGACTGAGGCTTGACCCTGACACTGTCGCACAGGCCAAACGGCGAGAAGAGAAAAGACAGCGAGAACCAAACCCAACTTGTCCTCAGTGCCGACTGCTGTCCCCCAAACTTAATTGATACCTTCACTTAACTGCGCGCAGGACAATTCCCGCCGGGCCCCGCGCCATGTCAGTCTACTGAGTTACTCAAAGTCCGATCTACTAACTTTGAGTAAACTAGACTGGGCCGGCGTTGCCGTCGAAAAAAAAAGTCAGGCGGCTCGGAGGGGACCGTCGGACGGTGCAATTTGAATTCAAGTTTGCTAGTATTATCTCTTTTTTGAATTTGCACTGTGAAATTTAGCTAATAGCTGGGAAATTGGATCAAAATCCCTACTACCCCTGCACTAATGTTTACTCAGTCCCCTCCCCTAAAGTTCTTAGCTTCGCTCCCTTGCTACTTCAAGTCCCCTTCTCACGTCCCTCCTCACCGCCAGGATGCAGTTTTCTGTCGATAGGCGCCGCTATGGATCTCTCGCTTACAGTGAGCACATCGAGAACCAGCACATGCACATCACCTTCGATGGAGGCAGCTTTGAGGCCTCGTCATCTACCTTCACCTACAGCAGACAGGGCGCCTTCAACATCTCTGCCCCAGCGTCAGGAAGCTCACGGCTGTGGATTGGAGGGGAAGTGTCATCTCCCTTTGGTGCTGGATCGTCTGCCCGTAAAGCTCCTTCTTCAGACGAACTCTTTAGAAAGATGAATGCCGTGACTGAGAAGCTTCGTCGTGAACAAGGATGGCCTAGTTCTAAAGGAGACGAACATGATTTCTCGAAACTCGTCAAGGCACACAAACCAATGTCAAACTCTGATAAGCAAAAATGCATTGATTACAGAAACCGCATCTGTCATCAACAAACACTGACAGATGACGAGAGCCGCGAGTTTGATGACCTTCTCAACCGCCTGTTGTGGACTTAGCTCCCAGGTCTCTTCAAGATTGCAATATAATACAACCTTTAAGGATTCAGAGCCGGGATCCAACTTGTTTGCAATACATTGACTGTTACAATCGTGCAACACTGTTTGTATCCATCAAGCAAGTATCCTGAATCTTCAAAGTATGTTTCTGAAACAGGCAGGCTGGGCCAGCGTTCCCACCGTGAAGTCACTGAGTTCAAGTGGTGTGTATGTAGTAGTAGTTAACCTCCAGTAAACTTAGAGCTTTCCAAATAGCTTCTGATTCTCTATCTGCTAAAAATCTGCTCTACAACATTCTGGTTTGTGTAAATGGCTTGTGTGTGGGCACTGCGATAAATGACACCATCTTCTCCGTCATCCTGGGGGGACCGCACACATGGCGACCTGCAGGCACCGCAGCCCGTTATGGACTGATGCGCATGAGAAGTGCAATGCCGTCCTCAGTACCCTCATCAAAGATTCAGGAGTGAGATGCTGCGTCCATGTGCAAGGCGTTCCCGGCCAGGCAGATCGTTTCCCAACATGGCCCTGAAGATTATCACGTTGGGGATTTGGCCTTCCGCGATTGCAGGCTACTACTCGAGGCAGATGGCAATGATGGGGTAATCCTGGGCTTCAGCACGTCACATGCCAAGTTTTTGACAATGATGGGATACAGGACCTTGCTCGGAGAATGCAAGCAGCAGCACAGAGGAACTTCCTACCAAAGGCCTTTCTTCCCATCATCTCCAGCACTGATGGACTCTTGCAGGATGATGCGTTGCGCTTCAAGAGTCCGTGGTGGGTAGCGGATCGCTCGGTGAACAAGGAAACGGCAGCGATGGATGGTCTCTCGGCCTCGCAAGACGTCTCAGGTGACTCTGTGATCCGACTTGCAAACTTTGAAACTTTCAACGCATCCGCCGGGTCCAGGATCTTTCTACTCTCCTACTTTCAAGCCTTTACTCAAAGTTAAGTTAAAAATCAGTACGAGG
The DNA here is from genome assembly GCF_000315625.1 of Guillardia theta CCMP2712. NCBI lineage: Eukaryota > Cryptophyceae > Pyrenomonadales > Geminigeraceae > Guillardia > Guillardia theta. The sequence goes on from NW_005434670.1 coordinate 1,173,112, forward strand.
ACAACCCGGAGCGGCGGCCGGGCCGCTGGACTCGCCGCGGGGTGACCGTAACCGTGAGGGTCTGAGTACTGTACGGCCGCGGGGGGCGGCGGTGGTCAAACCGGCCTGAGGCCCGAATCAGATAATTCAAGCCTGTAGCCTGTACAGTCGGGATCCGGGCCCGCCCCCCGGGCCGCCCGCAGTGTTGCCGCCCGGCCGAACCCTACCGTAGCCGCCGCCGTCCGAACGGTACCGGTAGCAGCAATGATGGAGCGCCGACTCAAATCCTCCTCAGCGGCTCGGAGAGGCTCCATTCCATCATGATGATCATCGCTCCTACTGCTCCTCCCTCTTCTCCCTCCGAAGTTCTTCCCGGCAGTGAACCACCACCACCACCGTACCATCTCCTTGTCATCCTTGTCATCCTTCTCTTCCTTCCGAAGCTGAGTCAGGCTTCCCTCTCCTCCTCCTCCTGTTCAGTGTTGCTCAGTCCTGTTGCTCGTCCTGCTCCTGCTTCAGTGCTGCCTATGCTACTCCTGAGTCTGCTCCTGCGTCTGCTCCTGTGTCTGCTCCTCCTGCTCCTCAGCCACTCGAATTCGTCGTAATAATAGCTGTCACGGTTTCATGCTGAGACTACCATGTTTGTTGTTCGAGCTTCCTTGTAGAAGTAATATGTCCTAGAATTTGCTGGGTGATGGAGAGCTGTAGGTATTGAGGGGCGTGACTCGTTTGTGGCTGATTGAGTCGATGCGAGGGAACGGGAAGTGAAGATATTGAAAGTGATTCATCTAATAGAACAAGAGATGTTCAATTCCGTGATTGTGAGAAAGAAATTTTTCTTAAAATTATTCATTTGCAATCTAATTTCATTATGATACATGTCCCTCTTGAACAACGTTCCAGAATTCATCTTTTTCACTCTCCAATTTTTAATTGGCATCCAAAGCAACATCTTTCTTTCAGCTAATTTGGCGCAGGTATCCAGGAGTTTGAAACACAACATGTCGGCACATTACGGTACATGTGCAGTTTTTTCACCTGTTCTCGCGTCATGACTCTCTGTCAGTCATGCAGCCCTCTTACGGCAGCGCTCCTCCGCCCTCCTTTCCCCAGTACCCCAGCGGCATTCCTGGGACCTCTCAGATCTACAACCTCCCGCCCTCGCAATCGACTCCCGTCCCGGTAGGTCGCAGGGGAGCGCATGGCACCGGCTGACAGTCATGGCAGATGATGCCGCCCAACGGCACGCAAATGATGCCCAACGGGTCTCAGGTCATGCCAGCCCCGCCCCCCATCAGCGCTCCCATCATCTACATCGACCCGGAGCCAACGGCCGAGCTCTTCAAGGAACAACCAGTTGTGTACAACCTCTAGGCATGAAGGTGAATGTAGCCAGCGCATTGATTTTGCAGGATGAGATAAATGTTTGTGATGCCTTCATTAATCCTTTCTCATGCCTCAAAGATGTTGTCCGATCGCGTTTCCTGACAGCGAAGTATCGGGTGCCATCCGCTTCCAATTTACAAGTTCGCGCAAGATAACTTCGAGGCAATGCTTGGCTGTCTTCTTGCCCTCGGGAAGCTTATTCGTCACACCTGACCACCCATGAGACGAGGGAACCCCGGGGCAGCAGCAGCTCACCTAGAATCTCCGCTGAGTGCTTCACGTAGAAGTCTAAGCTGTCGGGGTCCTTGCATTTGTTGGTCAGCTTGGCTAGCCTCACCCTCTCCGACGCGAACTGCTCGTCGAGGTCGAAGAGGTCGAGAGCTGGCGGAGGAGGCTGACAGAGGGTGAGCACAGCGACTGGGCACAAGAGTTGAAGAGAGCACCTCTCTGAGGGCAGGAGGGAAGACAGCGGGTTGAAGCGGAGGCAGGGGAGCCTCGAATTGCGGAGGGATGAGGGTGAGCACTTCGTGCTTGACGTCGAGCTGCTTGTAGAGTTTGATCGCCTCCGGAATCTCGTCGGTGTCAAACTTAAACAGCTTGTCGTCAAACATGGACGCAAAGTCCCGGGGGATCTCCTCAGCCTCCTGCCGAAAATCCATCAGTTTTGCCTTTTCAGTCGGAAGTTTGGGACCTGAAGGCAGCACCGGACGCGACTTGCCAGTGCCCCAGTGTCCGGAACGTGATGATACTCGTTGATGTCCGGATCTTCAGCATCGTTGGAGTTGAGTTTGATCTCCTGCCCCGGCACCAACCATCTACATACACATGAGCCAAGGACATCAGCAGAATCCTCCAAGATCTTACTTCATAAGGACATCCAATAATTTCCCGTTTTCCTCCTTTAACAACCATTCGTCATTGAACACTTTGTCTGACCCGAGTACAATCAATTTCCCCTGCTTGTGCAACTGGAACAAACTTTCAGTCGCAGCAATTCACACCAGAACCACTGACCAACTTTCCGTCATACACTGCTAATACCGGCCGATTCAGGGGATAAGATTCCTGACCCGTCGACAGCAGGGGGATGGCAGGTTTCTGAACATTCAGTGTCGCTCCATACGGGAACACGATTTCTAGCCCCCCGTGCAAATCATGCTGTGTGGAGGAGAGATCGACGCTTTCCCTCTCGCTCTTGGACGCTCCTGGAAGGCGAGCTATTGCATGAGAAAGCTCTCGATTCAACACTCCGTTGGATATCAGCACTTCCTTCGGATGTAGGTACTTGTGATACACTGATCGCACGGCACAATCGGAATTGATGTAGATCCCATACTCCTCCTGCAACACTTGTTCAGAAAACATGTATCTTTTCAATTGTTTGTGATCAATTACCAGCAAAAAATTGATGTTTGTTCCATATTTTCCCTCTCCTCCTTCTCCCAATAACATAAACACGCTCCCACCATCCTCAAGGTAGTTCTTAATGACAGCAAACTCTGACTTGGTGAACTTCTCGCGAGGACCCCAGAAGACAGCAATCTGTGTGTTTCTAACGTTGTATATTGATTGTTCGATCCCTTCCTTGTTCTGTTCACAGCATTTCAGACATTCGAGCAAGGCAACAACAAGAGCCAGACCTCGATGATGTTGTACTGCATCTTCAGCCTTCGTTGAAGCTTTCCACACATGTCATCAGGATGAAAGCAACAAATGAGCAGTTTACCTGTTTCAAGCCTTTGGAAGGCGTGAAGGTCTCTTTCTTGAAAGTGTCAAACACGACCGTAATGGCGTTCGGCCCTGCACCGTCGCCGTCCATCGTGTAAAAACTTCTCCCTACAATGTTACAATCAGATTGCCAAGGAGAATCAAAGAAATTTCTTCATTGATGGAGCAATTCAATTGAGATAAATGAATTCGATGCATAACAAATTGCATTATCGCTGTTTGTTAGACAATACCGTTCGATCAGTTTTCTGTGCTTTGATGTTCTATCTACAAGGCTTTCACCAGCTATCAGAAAAGCAGGCATGTAAATCTCGCTCCAAGAAAACGAGAAGGAGCAGCCTGAAAGGGTGTTCTTTGGAGGTTTCCTTCAATCGAAATTCTGCTGGGAGCACATCCATGCACCCTACTTCAAATCTCATATCACCTGGGACACAGAACTCTCGCGCTCCTTCTCATCTCTAACTTCAGGCTATCCCGGACTTCGTTGTCAGTCCTATCGCAAATATGCCACACCACATGTACATCATCTAGCACCTCTCCTCTTACAACAACTGCATTACTGTACCACCTTCGCTTCTTGCACACACCCTCCTCGTCTGCATCTTTCGCTCTCCGCATTCTGCTGCTGTTCTCCTTCCATCTCTTCCTCATGTCCTCTAGTGCATGCCTTCTTCCCTCGCTCGCTCGCTCCCCCCTCCTGTTCCTCCTGATCCCCCTGCTCCTCCTCCTGCTCTCTTCCTGTCCTTCTCATTCGTACTGATCTATCTGCGCATCTTCGCCCGTCGGTTGTTTTCTGCATAATTTACTCAACCAATTCGAACCCTCGGACCCTACCTCTAGAGATGTGAAAGTACCCCTACCTTCTGAAACACTCTTCAATCCACCCCCATTCCATAACTTCATCATCACCCCTACCCCTTCCATCACAATAAACCTCCTACCCCCCATATATTTGAACTTACCCTACCCCACCCCGGTTTTTCAAATGTGTGTACACACACTACCGCTACTTGCAACGCTCAGATCAAGGAAGAGCCCATGGTGGGACCATAAGATTACCCGGTATACGTCGGACCCCTACCTCCACACTTCGTCTCTCAGTCCGGGGGTTGAGTGGGTATGAGGCCGAAAGAAAGTGAAAAACATGCTCAAGGTGGGGATCCTTGCGGCCATGTCGGCGATGGCGGCGGGAGGAGGAGGAGGAGGAGGAGGTGGAGGAGGATCATTGGATACAGCATCTTTCCCGAAATCTCAGCAGTTTCTACTCAGAAACCAACAAGTTTGCTTCGCATCGCAAGGCACCCCTCAGAAATTTTCGGTGTTACAACGAGGATGTCGATGTGAACTGGGATCAGGAACGAGCAAGAAGTTGAACGAGGCGAAGACTATCGGGCGAAGGACAAGAATTATTTCACCCATCAACATGAAGAAAGAAGAGGTAAATTACGAACGAGGCGCTAAAGTTTAGTCATCAAGATGTTTGGCAGGATCCTGGAGTGTTCACTAAGTTAATCGATGAAAACACGTCGATTGCAGTTGGAGTCTTTAGCATCAGCGTCTTATTGGTCAACAGGTCTTCTTAAGGTCTGGTTGGAATTTGAACTGACTTGTTTTGTGCAGGCTGTTCACATCAGACCTCAGCAACGCACAGTGATCACAGTAAGGGATCATGACGACAAACTGATTTACTCCTCTCTCAGATCGCGGGTGGATCTCCTCGGCATTGCTGTAGCGTCAGCTCTTCTCGTCTCCGCACTCTCCACGCTTGACCTTGAGGTTGCACCTGTTCTTGTTGACTTTGCACTGAGTTGTTACGGCAGGTAAGGGAGAAAGAGACGGTGAAGCTGGCAGGAGTTTGGTTTGAAGAAGTCTGTTCCTCTGAGCTCTCTGCCGCCTCCTCACTTCTTCTTGAAGCTCCCGAAGCTGCTCGACAAGAGAAGAGAGTCGCTGTTGCTGTGGAGTCTGCAGACCATCCTCCAGGTCGTCAGCCTGTCGCCTTGGCCCCCCCTCATGCTCCGGCAGGTGTGCTCCAATGCTCAGTCCGTGATCATCGGCAAGGGTCAGCAGGACATGATCGTCTTGACTGGAAGCGCCTGACTGTGAAGCAGAGGGCGCGACTCTCGTGCGCTATGGGGTGATGGGTCGAAACCAGCAGCTGCTGGCGAGGAACTTTGTTACCTTCGCCCCGACGTGACGGGGGGTGCAGGAAGGGGCGATAGTCAGGTCTGCTAAGCAGCAGGGGAAGCAGCAGTACCTTGCGGATCTGCAGGTGGGAGGAGGAGGAGGAGGAGGAGGAGGAGGAGGAGGAGGAGGAGGAGGAGGAGGAGGAGGAGGAGGAAGGTGGGGGCAGGAGCGATGTTCTCTTGCTCACTTGCTGTAAGATTCTTCCGGGTCGATTCGAGTTCGACTACCTTCCAATCAACACCCAGGCTCTGCTTATTCAGGTGCTGCCCCTGCCCCCTGCCCCTGCCCCCTGCCCCTGCTCCCGCATGGATCGTTTCCCACACTCGCTTGCAGCCAGTGGGAGAAGCTGTCATGGTGGTGGCAGCAAACAAGGTCCGTCCATTTACAGCGAGGGACCTGCTTATGCTGGAGTTGCTCGCTCCGATCCTCGGGTACGCGCTTGAGTCATGAAGAAGCAGAGGGAGAGGCGGCAGCGTCTATCGCAGATGGACTGCGCGAGGAGGTTGAAGGAAGGCAATGAAGATGAGAATGAGCGACGAGGGAGGAAGCAGGGAGACGAATCGTCAGGAAACAAACAAGGCAGCCAGACTGGAAGCCGGAGGCACAACTCGGGAGACAGGGGGGATGATTGGGAGGAGGGGAAAGGTTGCGGGAGAAAAGAAGAAGAGCTTGAGGGTTCAGGGTTTTCAAAGTGAGGAATGGAGACATTCTCCAACTCCTTGCCTTCCTTCCCCTGACCGCCTTCCTTGACTTGTTTCACCCACACCTTTAAACACTTATCACATTGTTCTACACACAAAGAGAATGAATATCAGAAACATCGGCCACTTTGCCGTTACTATCTCCAGCTCCCCTCTTGGTCCCTGCAAGAACTGCTCCATCCCCTCCTCCCCGGCTGCTGACCCACCTCCTTCAGCAATGTTCGCGGGGTGTCGGCCAGGCTGTCTTCTCGAAGTTCTGTGCGCAGTCAGTCCCTTACTCCCAGCATGCAGACACTCACGTCGACAAGCAGCAGCAGCGGGAGCAGTGCAGGAGGAAGGAGCTCCGCCTCTGCGCGACGTGTCAGAAGGGTCAGTGGAAGAGCGGAGGAGACCAGGGGCCATGTCGAGGAAGGGAAACAAGGAGCAGATGAGATCTCCTGCTGCCTGGAGGAGCATGAGGTTCAGAATCCCATCGTGAGCTTTCATGCTAACCTGCTCTCCTCGCTGGATCCCCTCGCCTGTCTCGTCCTCCTCCACGAACGGCCACTGAAGATCCCGGTCAGATCCGGCGCAGGACGCAGCTGCCTGTACCTGGTGCTGGGTCGACTCGTGCTTCATAATGATGCCCCTCAAGACTTTTGACGTGCAGTAGGCAGACGAGAGGGCCTGAGCAGCGAGTCACTTGCCTCTTCAGCGTGAGCAGTTGAGACCTGCATCCTGTATCGGTCGTCGCTGTTGGTCGCAGCACAGGCAGACACTGCAGCTGTTAGGACGTCGGACACGCGGAATGCTCTGTGGGCCTGGAGGGGAGGGGGGAAGGAACGTCAACAAAGGAGGAAGAGAGAGAAGTAAGGAACCTGTTTGCACGTGAAGAACTTGGCTGCAAGGAGTCGGAGTGTGAGCTCCACCGCCTGCAGCTCCTCGTCAGCTGAGAAAGAAACACGAAATTCTCCTCCTCACCTGCCGCCCAGCCTTGACAACAGCTGGGTTTTGCTCGTTCTGACAACCACGTGAGTGATCAGAAGCAGAAGGTGATAAATGGGGAAGAGAAACCAGAGAGGAATGTAAGAGGGAGGGAGGGAGGATAAGAGTCAGGGCTGGGGCAAGGGAGACTGAGACGAGACGCATGTACACCTGGCGTTGTTGATTCTCAATCTGCCTCATCAAGGTGTGTCTCTGTCTGCTTGGAATCGCTTCCATGCATTCCGACGAGATGCGAGGAAGCGGCGCGAAGATGCCATTGGAGGGCTTCACCCCCATCGAACTTCCGCTAGCAGATGCCTATGAGGAGGAGGAGGGAGAAGGAGAGGGAAGGGAGAGGAGTCAACACAGTTTCACATCTCAAGAGCAGCAGCACCTTGTCCTCTCCTTGTTTTCCTCCGGTCACAGGTCCATTCCTCGTCAGGTTCGGGTTGTCGTAAGCCGCTGACTCGAAGCTGCTCATGACCGGGCCGCCGCTTCCTCCTCTTTGGAAGCTCGCGGGAGGGAAGGCCATGCTGGACGCGTGAGCATGCGGCATCAGCACTTGATCGCCTGGAGACTGCGGGCTACGAGGGTGGGGGCTCGGGGACCCGTCATGGATGGCGAAGGCCTGGAGGGACTGAGCGGCTTTCTCGAGCATGGCGAACTGGCGGCGATGGGACGCGAGGGAGTCGGAGGGGTCGACGGACCAGTCACCATGGAAGGAGTTGTCAAGGCTGTTGCTCTCTACGTTCACGTACCCGTGGGCTGAGCCGTCAAGCGAGCGGATCCCGTGGAAAGTCGCGCCATGCAGTGAGTTGTCGGCGGAGCTCCAGCCATGCTCGGACACGTCGCGTGAAGCCGGAGGGGACGTGATCTTTGAAGGCCGCTCCTCTGTGCCATGGCCGAATGAGCTCGAGTGATTCACGTAGTCACCCAGCTTGCGTTTCAGCTTCGAGTCGCAGTCCGTCAGCGATGACGCGCGTCGCGGCTTCCCGGCTTCCGCGCGCATGGCGTCACTCACGGCGACGTTGCTGGCCTTCCACTCCTGCATGCTCGGGTCATCACGGAGGAGAGGAGGGAGAGAGCTGACCTGCCCGAAGCCTTGCATGACTATCTGGAACGCCATCATCCACTGAGCAGCCTCCCACTGCGACGCTGCTCGGAGGACGAGGGTCCGTTCGTGGCAAGTGACGATGAGCTCGTTGATCTCTTTGCCCTTGTGCACCTTCAGGCCTCCACCATCGAAGTTAACCATCTTCTGAACTCCCAAGTTGTTCGGGTCTGCAAAGTAGGAGAGGCGCGTCTGGCTCAGGACGAACCATCGCTTGCGCCACCCCCAACCTCCCGAAGTTCTCTTCCTCAACCACCCGCTCTTAATCGAGTCAGCAAATGCTTGCGCGTTGCTCGAGCTCGAGCTCGCAAAGTGCGGAGTGATGGGCCCCCAACTCTGATGCTCCTTCCCTCTCGCTCCTCCGTTCTTCGAGTCCGACTCGGCAGCCTTGTCTTCGCTCAGCTCCGTCTTCACGTCTACTCCAGCATCACCCCGAGCTGCAGCAGGAGTCTGCTGCTCCTCCTTCACATCCACAAAGTGCTTGCTCATCGTTTCATCGCTTCTCGGAGACACGTCAACGTATTCGGGCACGAACGTAAAGGCGCTGGCTAAGGGCAGGCTCCGGTGCCCCATGGCGCTTTCAAGGTAGCAGGGCTTGGGAGGACTTTCAAGAGGCCTGCCTGGTCCATCCAAGCTTGCACGAAAGCTTTCAAGGTTAGAGCTGTAGAGGTCTAAACTCGTCCTGTCCTGTCCCCATGCTACCTCCGATGAAAACTCGCACCCAGCATCATCGAGGAACAGGGGCTGGTCGGCAGACGCCATATCCAAGCTTGCTCTGCCCTCCCCAAAGAAGTCCATCCTTCCGCTTTCAACCTGCAACTGCTTCGCTCTCACTGACCCTCCTGCCCTCCCTCTGTCATCCCCGTGAAAGAGAACAGTTGCTGGATCCTGCAGCCGGCGTTGAACCAGTCCGAGCCGCAACCAGCGTCATCTTCAAGCTACAAGGAGCATGCTGTAGTCCTCGAGGCCCGAATCTAATGAGCAGCAAGATGCAGGATCATCTCCCTGCAAAACAATGAGTCCACGAACAAGACACATCAAACAAGGAATAACTGAGGGCAGATGTCCACAGTTTCGAAAGAGCTAAGGAATGGCAATGCAACATGGGATTGGTGCGAATGGTGTTCATGACAGCTCAAAAGCAGGGGATAATTCGGGCGCACAAAGAAGAATGAACATAAACAGGGACGTGCGAGGCTGCCCAAATCTCAAGCTGGAAGGTTTACGAAAGAGGAATGGACAGATTGTGGCAGGTTGTGTCAAGTCGAGGAAGGGCGAAGAGGAGAACAAGTAGGGGAACGGAAGAGGAAGGCAGAGGAAGGCAGAGGAAGGCAGACGATAGGCAGAGTCTTCAAGGTCAGCGAAGAACCACCAAGGTGGCTAAACACCGCAAGCTTGCATGAATGCGCGAGTAGGGGAAAGGGGGTTAAGGGATTCGTCAAAAGAGGGGGTAGGGGTAGCTGGCTTTTGGGCTTACGGCCACGTGGGGGTAGTCATCAAGGGGGTTATCATGAGGGAGCACTGAACATGGGCTATATTGAACCGGTGGTACATCAAGACAAGGGGTGGATCTAACAGTTGAAAAGATTTTAAGGGTAAGGGAGGGGTGACAACTTCACAGTGAAGCCCATGGGGTCTAATGGTGGGTTCAGATTTAGAGAGATTTGTTACTTGGGGATACACCATCGGCCAGGGCCACGGTGTAGAGTGGGTAGGTCTTATGAGGGGGTGGGGGTAGTACAGTCGGGGAGCAAAGATGTGAGTATTACGATTGTGGGGTCAGAGGAATTTGTTCATGGGGTGGTGACCATGAGGGTGGGGTAGTGGGGTGAGGCCCTGAAAGATCGCAAGGTCGTGCCTTTATTGTATCTAACTCAAAAAAGATAGTACCCCCACCGTACGAAAATTTGATATTTGGTAGGGTGGGGTGTTTTCTAAGGGGTAGTTTAGAAGTTAACAAGGGGGTGGTCGTATCAGGGGCCGCGGGTTCGCAGCGTCTAATTTAAAAGTGTTGTATCGAGTTTAACTTAGGTTCACAGGATTCTATCAACGTGACTCTCAGTCACTCGATGACCCGGGGCCCGGAGGCCCGGCGGCACTCCCGAAAGCCTGTTTTAACTAAAAACAAGCAAAGGGTGAGGGAAGTTACGGGTCCTGCTCAGTGAGGAATGGTGGAATGACGGCAAGGTGGCAAGAGGGGGTGCGGCGATGGGTCATGCTGGTCGTGGCTGTTGCGGCGATGCTGGGGGACGGAGGCTGTGCTCGCAAGTCTCAAGACACCCCTCGGAGTTTGCTCTCGTCAGGTAGAGCATGTGTGCAGGTTGAGATAGGTGACGGTCTCTTGTGCTCAGACCCGGTGATGCCTGTGAATCGGTCGGGATTATCTCAGATCCCTTGTAACCCTTGGCCTGCTTGCTCCCTCAAGATCTTCCTTGACTGGGTGGTGGATGAAGCGGTATGCTGTCCATGCTAGCTCTGTCCTCTCGCTTGCCATGCCCTCTCTCGAGTCTTGTTGCTGACTCCACACCAGGAGACTCTCTCAAGGGCGAAGCGTCTGCGCGATGACATCAGTCAGGTACAAGGAGTGGGTTGATGCTGTCAAAGTGAAACTCTCTCGCTCCTCAAGATCTCCTTCTCCAACTGCTCGAGAAACTCCTGCAGCGCTCAAGAGAGGATGAAGGAGATCGACGAGCAAGTGAAGAAGGCTCAAGCCATGCTCGACAGCTCCGAGGACACAGAGGCCAAGTACAACAAGGTGCGAGAGGGAGGGAGGGAGGGAGGGGAGGGAGGGAGGGAGGGGAGGGAGGGGAGGGAGGGGAGGGAGGTCGGCGTCGAAGGCTCCGTGCGAGGTTCAGGGACGCCTTCGTGGGA
>NW_005434670.1:1184134-1187461 GCF_000315625.1 Guillardia theta CCMP2712
GGGAGGGAGGGAGTCGCTCAAGCTCCTGCAGGTTCAGGACGCCTTCTGGGAGATGTGGCTGGCGTCGGTGGGTAGGCGAGTGAAGCAAGTGGAGGATATCGATCAAGAGCTGAGAGAGATCGACGAGCAAGAGTCAGGCGTGTGGCTGAACCAGATGCAAGACCTCACGCTCGATGCCTCTCTCCTCGGGGTCTACCAGGAGGGTCATGAGCTAGATGCCAGGAGGGATCGCTCCTCCTCCTCCTCCTCCTCCTCCTCCTCCTCCTCGCCTTTGATACAAGAGTTGCGCCGGGAGGAGGTTCTCAACAAGTCTTGGGAGCTGCAGAGACTTGGGGAGTCGAGCTCACTTGTAGACAACATCAGACTTCATGTGAGTTGAGATTGAGTGCGGGGAGGGTGGAGAGCAGTTTCCTTGCGCTGAACTTTCGATTATCTACACCTCATCACCTATCTCCTTGCTCTCTTCTTCCCCTCCCCTCCCCTTTCCTCACTCTCCTCACTTGTGCTCTGCTCTGCTCTGCTCTGCTCTCCTCCCTCTGCTCTGCTCTGCTCTCTGTTGCTACTCACTTGCTGTCAGGTCGAACAGAGGTCTGAATGTTTGCTGCGTGAGCTGCTAGACGTCTGGCTGTCTATGGATGCAGTGGAGCACACAAGTTGCCCGCTGAACGGGAAGGGAGATTGCTACATGCGATGCTCGAGATACTGCAAAAACAGGGATGAGGTAGGAACAGGGAAGGAGTAGGATAGAGGCAGGAGCGGGAGGATGGAGAGGAAGGATGGGGAGGAAGGAAGCAGGTGTGGAGAGGGTGCCTGAAGTTGCTCTCAGTGTCAAGGTGCTGCTGTCATGGGATCCTCCTGCATTGTTATGAAAGATCGCTCCCTCCTCCCCCTCCTCCATCGTCTGCCGGACTCACGGGTGCGACGACTGCTGCTGCTGCTGCTGCTGCTCGTCCTCTTGCCCTTGCCCTTGCCCTTGCCCTTGCCCTGCTTCTTCTGCTCCTCTCCCTCCTTTGGCTCCCCCCGCTACTGCAGTCCTCAGCTATCCGTCAGGTGCTGCTCAAGGAGGTTGCGTCCTCCAAGTCCTCTGACTGGGGAACTGTCTATTTCCGTCGACTCAACAAGAGCCTGAAGCGGCAGGCCAAGCACTCCCTCGGGCACAAGGTGGGTGGCAAGCAGCTGAGCTCTTGCTCAGGAGGGAGGCGGCAAGGTGACGGTCTTGACAGCTCTGTGTGATTGTTCCCTTCCGAGACGGTTGCAGTGCGATGAGTCAGGTCGTCCTCTCCTTGTACCTTTCCTTCTTCCCACCACCACCACCTCAACGCCCCTGCTCACAACCTCTCGCTTTCCTCTTTATTCTCCCTCCCAATCACCTTCTCCTCTTGCACCTTTACCACCACCTCCCGCCCTCCCTCCCGCCCTCCCTCTCCCTTGTCCAACTCTCTACAACCCCCCCCCACCCCCCCACTTCTTCCTCTCTTTCTCCTCCTCTCTTGTTCTGCGGGTTCTAACTCTGTCTCAGGGCAAGGGACGACTTGAGAACCTGGAGGAGTTCCTCTACCACATGCCTCTCTTCCTCGACACTGTTGGGGTGAGAACTACCTGCCTGCTGGTGCTGCTGGTGCTGGTGCTGGTGCTGGTGCTGGTGCTGGTGCTGGTGCTGGTGCTGCTGTTATTTTTGCTGCTTGTGGTTGTGATCGTGGTGACCCCCTCTTTCTGTTCTGATACTCTTACAGGTCCCTGACTTCCGCATCATAGTCGCCGAGCAGGTCAAACGTTTTCTCTTTGTCCCTCACTCCCTGTCCCCTTGGACGAGCGCTGACGTACCATGAGCAGTCTCAGCGAGGACACTGGAACAAGGGAATCCTGTTCAATCGTGGGGTATCCTCCTCCTCCTCCTCCTCCTCCTCCTGCTCCTGCTCCTGCACCTCCTGCACCTCCTCCTCCTCGTGCCTCTGCCTCTTCCTCGTGCCTCTGCCTCTGCTGTACCTGCTCCTGCTCCTGCCGCTCTTGGGTCTCAATCTCACCCTCCTTTCGTTTCTTTCGACATTCTCGCTACCTTGGCTTCTCAGTCTCTTCAATCAGGTTCAGCATGCTGAGGAGCTCGGCTGTGACTATCTTGTCATGCACGACGTTGATCAGATCCCTGTCAGCGACAAGCTGACGCATGAGTGAGATGCTCCCAACCCCCCCCCCCTCCCCTTCTCCCCTCCCCTTCTCCCTTTCTCCCCTCCGCTCCTCCACACCTTGCCTCTCATCTCCTCTCCTCCCATCTTCAGCCTCCCTGCCCCTGCCGTCCTCACCCTTCCCTTCTCTCGCCATTTCTCCTCCCCTCTCCTCTGCTGACGTCCCGTCACGTCACGTCCGTTAGCCTCCCCCCTCCTCTCTCTTCTCCCCCTCCTTCTCTGATCGCTTGCTCTCTCTGCAGGTGGCCGAAGGAGCCACTTCATCTCTGCACCAATACGGATCAGAAAGGTGCCTTAATGCGTTGTTCCTCTTCATCTGCCGTCCTCCTCCTGCTCCTCCTGCTCCTGCTTCTTCTCCGTTTTCTCCTTCTATTGCTCCTCCTGCTCCTGCTCCTGCTCCTGCTCGGCGTATCTTACTCTCCTTCAAGACTTTCGCTTCTACGAAGCCATGGTTGGCGGCGCTTTCCTTCTATCAGTGCAGCATTACAAGGCGTTGAACGGCTACTCCAACAAATACTTCGGCTGGGGACAGGAGGACGACGACATGTACGAGCGTGTCAGGTACTCCTGCTGCTGCTCCTGCTGCTGCTCCTGCTCCTGCTGCTCCTGCTCCTCCTGCTGCTGCTGCTGCTCCTGCTGCTCCTGCTCCTGCTCCTGCTCCTGCTCCTGCTCGTGCTGCTGCTCCTGCCCGTGCACTCCCAACCCTGTTCCTATGTTGTTCCTCCTCCAACCCTTCCGCCCTATTAACTCCCCACTCCTCTTGAGGCGCAACTTTGAAATATCTCTCAGGTTGGTGTACAAGAAAGTGAAACATGTGCCATCAAAACACGGCAAGGTAGGATGAAGAGGACGAAGAGGAAGAGGAGGAGGAGGAGGAGGAGGAGGAGGAGGAGGAGGAGGAGGAGGAGGAGCAGCAGGAGGAGCAGCAGCAGCAGCAGCAGCAGCAGCAGCAGCAGCAGCAGCAGTAGTAGTCGTCGTCGTCGTCGTCGTCGTCGTCGTCGTGGTAGTAGTAGTAGTAGTAGTCATAGTCGTAGTTCTACGTCGTGGTCGTGCTGCACGGACTACGACGACGGCGCCGACGTCGACGTCGTCGTAGTAGTGATAGTGATGATGAAGAGCAGAGCCGAGCAGCAGCAGCATCATG
>NW_005434670.1:1187561-1204880 GCF_000315625.1 Guillardia theta CCMP2712
TACGGGTGTGATTGATACAATTTACCAAGGACGAAGAGGAAGAGGAGGAGGAGGAGGAGGAGGAGGAGGAGGAGGAGGAGGAGGAGGAGGAGGAGGAGGAGGAGGGGGAGGAGGAGGAGGAGGAGGAGGAGGGGGCAGAAGGAAGGTGACATGTTTCCAGTATCATGCGCTGAAGCATGGGCGAGTGAAAGGGTTGGATATCACGGACCTCTTCCGCAACAACAGGTGCTACTTCGCCTTCTCCTCTTCTTTCGCGCCCTTGCCCTCTGCCTCCCTTCCTCCTCCACTTCCTCCCCCTCCTGCCTTCGTCCTCGCGCACCCTTACTGGAAGGCAGCAAATATCTCGCGAAGATGCGACGGGAGGGAAAAAGGCTACACACGAAGGATGGATATAACACGATCGACCAGGTAAACTATCAGGTTGAGACTGTTGCAGCAGCAGCAGAAGAGGAGGAGCAGGAGCAGGAGGAGCAGGAGTAAAGTTCAAGATGAGGCAGGAGGCAGGAGGCAGGAGGCAGGAGGCAGGAGGCAGGAGGCAGGAGGCAGGAGGCAGGAGGGAAAAGGGAGGGGCTGGGACGTGAAGATGATACTGCAGGTCTCCAAGGTCGTCCGGGTCGTCACGGGGCCTGTGGCAGCAGCAGGTGACGTGCTGGGGACGAGCTGGGCATGTCAGTGACGGACAGCAGATGTACCAGGAGACATGAAGGTCATCCCTGATGTCAGTTACGACCACCTCCTGGTCGATGCTCTAGATGCAGAAGGGCAGCCGTTCCCTCTATGCTCGACCCTCTTCGACCAACACTCGCAAGTAGGATGATGACTATGACGACGACGATGGAGGAGATGGTGGTGAAAGGGGAGAAGGAGGAAGGGGAGAAAGGAGGTGGAGGAGGAGGCTGGAAGGTTGTGCTAGATTTCAATCTATGTCAACAGCGTCCTTAAACTTCTTAGATGACGTTCGGGTGTTTCCTCCCTTCTGTTCGTTCTTACTCTTCTTCCCCTTCTTCTCGTCTCGTCCTCGCTGCTCCTCTCCCTTCCGCTTCTTTTCGCCCCCTCCCTGCCCAGCTCCTCCCTTGCCGTCGACCTCGCCCCGGATCCTTTCGAAACGAGCAACGAAAAAGCCGTTGGTGGAGTCCTGGACACAGTCACCGACATGACGAGAGGAGGGAGGAAGACGAGTAGCGTCAGCATGCCACGCGGAAGGAACGGGTGTGTGAGTTGGGGGAGGAGGAGAGAAAGGGGACAGGGTTGACTGGAGGCGGAGGAGGAGGAGGAGGAGGAGCAGCAGCAGCAGGAGGAGGAGGAGCAGGAACTATACTGACCTTGTCGTGACTTGCTCGCACGCACAGAGGGCCATGAGGTCCGGCAGTCGCGAGGCCCCGATGAGGCCAGGAGGGGATGGCAGCCACCTGCTTGAAGCTCCTGGTGGCCTGTAGGACCTTCGCCACCACGTCCTCGTTCTCCTCCTGGTGTACGCTGCACGTGCTGTACACGACCACCTCTGCCTTGGGCAGGGACATGGCGTCAAGTACGAGTTTGACCTGCTCGGCTGCGAGAGAGGCGATATTGTTCCCGTCCTGCTCGTCGTGCTCGTGGCTCTGCTCCTCCTTCTCCTCCTCTCCTGTCTGCACGCCTGAGCTCGACCCATGATACTGCGCGACCAGTCCGCTGCCGGAGCAGGAGGGGTCAACGAGGAAATGCGAAGCCTCTCTGAGGAGGGAGGAGGTGGAGCTGGTGTCTCCTGCGATGGCTCGCCTGGCAGCATCCGAGAAGTCCTGGCCGTGCACTTCAACGACGTCGTTGCATCCGAGCTGCGGAGAGATCAGGAGAAGCAAGGGCAAGGCAGGCAGAGAGCAAACCTTGACCATCTGCTTACGGAGGACAGACTCACGGACCTTGTCCCTCTCGAATGCGAGGATCTGCAGCTCGAGCATCACAACTGCAAGCCGGCACACAACCCCGGCACACAACCGCTCCCTCCACCGCCCCCTCCGTCCCTCCGTCCCTCCGTCCCTCCATCTCCCTTCCTTGCTCCCTCTTACCTGTCCTTTCTTCGCCTCCTTCCCTGTGGCTCCTTCTGCATGCTCACATGTCAGGCAGTCAGCTCCTTCCGCTCCCTCCCTCACCCAGCAGAGCTTGCGAGTGAGCCTCGTACAGAAGAGCCGCCACGTGCGACGTCTTGTTTCCCGGGGCTGCGCATGTATCTACACAGATGGCGCCAGGAGGAAGGGGGTCGAGAGCTACGGCAGACAGGCAGGAGGAGCGATCTTGGAGGATGATCTCTCCCCCATGGAACATCCGATCGGCGAAGAGACTCGTCCCAGCAGGGAAGGCCAGGAGGTTCTTGATGATGCTGTCCATGACGATGGTCCCCTTGGGCGGCTCCACCATGTTGTTCTTCTTGGCCGGGGCCGCGTCAGCCGTTTGCTTCTTGCTCGACTTTTCCGACGGGACGGTTTTGACATTCCATCCCTTGAGCTGAAAACTTTGCAGGACAGACTCCATGTTTGTCTTTCTGACGTTCACTCTGACGTACCGAGGGAGGCGAATCTTCTCTGCATACGCTGCCGCCTGCCCCTTCTTTCGTTTCTCCGCTAGCGTCTTCTGCAGGTTCGCCTTGTTCCTCTTGACGATGTCAACTAGAGGAGCAGTTCCCCGGACCCTCCTGGAGCCCAGCAGCGCCTCGTACTGAGCAAGGTGAGAAGTCAGGCAGAGAGAGATAGGCAGCAGATCCCTCCACTAAGGCAGACGCACCAGAAGCACGAGGAGAAGCTTGTCGTCCGGCCGGAGCATCGAGCTTGGTATCTGCGACATCAACCCAGACTCTCGCGCGACCGTCAGCAGCAGCTCCTCGTTCTTGAGCACGCCGAACACGATAGCCTGCAGTTGAGGCTTCGCGGAAGCCGGAAGCTATGCGAGAGGTCAGCAGTGAAGGAGAGGAGAAAGGAGTGAAAGGTGAGGTGGGGAGGAGAAAGAAAGGAGGGGAAGGGAGAAGGGAAAGCGACGGGAGGGAAGGAGAGTGAAGAGCCATGTTCACTTACATCCATCGAGTACAGGACCTGCCTGACTCCCTCTCCTCTCTTGCTCTTCCTCAGCGCCTCCGCCGCTCCATCGCACACCCCCTGCGCTCCCATCTTCACGTGCTCCCCCATAATATGCCTTTAACAGACCCTCATACCCGCTCATACTTCCCAATTTTCCCCTTTCAAAGTTCTGTGCCCAATCCCTTGCCCCTCCTCCCTCCCTCCCTCCTCCCTCCCTCTGCGCTCTCGTCTCACAGTCTTCTTCTTCCTCTACACCCTCGTAGCTCCATCGGTCTTTCTCCTCCTTTCCCTTCTCCTTGCTTCGTTGTTCTCTCTCCTTCTCTGCCATCACCCTGTTGCCCCGCCTCTCCTCAGAATACGTGGAGGTCTATTATTTCAGTGCAGCTTAACTAGCTCTACCTCGCCTATCTCTTGTCGTGCTGTCTTGGCCTATCTTCCATCCCGATGTACTAGTTGGACAAGCATGTCATACAGGCCACACAAGAGGAAGAGGGCAACACGCCTCGACGGGAAGTGTGTTGAGGTGACTTGTAGCGGGCTAGTTGGTTACTTGATGATCGTATTCTCAGGTTGTTGGCGACAATCTGCAGCAGGCGTTCCATCCTGAAAGGCTCCCTGCTTCAATCTCATACACAAGTCGATGGAGTATCGTGATCCCGCACCCACCTGACTCCTTCGATCAACACAAGGATCAGTTCCTGTCCGAGTACTGCAGGAGGAAGGAGCTGACGAATGTCAGAATCGTCGGAACAGAGAGTGCGAATGATTCCAATCAGATGAATGACGCCCCTCCCTCTACGAGGGTAACCCTCGAGCTGCAAAGAAAATTGCTACCACGCAAGGAAATATTGAAATATCTTTGTGAGAGCCCTATCCTGGTTCCGCTGCCTCCAGGTGCACTCTTTTCCTCTCTCATCGCTTCATTACTTCCGCCTCAAGTGACGAAGATACAGGCTTTCTTGATGACACCTGGACAGAGTTGAATTTCAGCGGCTGTGTTCTGCCGGACAAACTTCTTTCACAGGTTTTGAACGCGCGGAAGTCAGCAGCCTATACGGTAGACTGATCATGCTTGACTCAGGTAGGATCGGTAGTTCCAAACCTTGAGAGTATCGACTTGAAGCAATGCTCTGGAAATGAAATCTTAGGGACCGGAGGATTTGAAGCGTTGTGCGAAGGATGTCGGCAGCTGCGGAAAGTGAATCTTGCGGGGATTATGACCCTGAGAGACGAGCAACTTGCATGCATGCATAAACTTGGAAGCAGCCTCAGATCTGTCGACCTTGGTGGTAGCGTGTGTTTGTCCTCCAGCGCTCTCGCCACGTTTCTCATGGTGATTGGTGTCTCCTTTCTCTCTTTCACGACTTACTGGCCGACATCTTGTAGAGGGCGGGGAAGAACCTGCAGGAGCTGGATCTTTCAGGGTGTCAAGTGAGCGACGAAGTGAGGTACTCTATATCCGTGTATCGACACTTACAATAGGCAGGTTATCCTATCTTTGATTGAAAACTGCAAAAGCTTGACGAGCCTATCACTTGGTTACTGTGAAGCGACTCATCATGCAATGGCAATGCTGTTTCGAAACCTCAAGAAGGTGACAGTGTTGAGACTTGTACGGTGAAACCACATGTTTATTCCCGATGCACACTCTCTCTTACGACTTTTCCAGATCCTTTCCTTCAGCAGAAATGGAAGGAAAGGATGTGGCGTACAAGAGAAGTCGAGCTATGATTCTTCTGATTGCGCGTCATATGGGCGAAAATCTATTACATCTGGACATTACAGGTCGGTTCTATAGGAAAAGGAGGCGAATGTCCATTTACGTGCCCTCAGGCTGCAAAGAGGTCAAGCCTGATGAAGTTGTGTATCTACTGCAACATTGTCCCAACCTTCAATACCTCAACTTGAAGTATTTCTGCTCAGGACGATCATGGAAGAAAGTTTCGGCTCATTTTCATGCCAGGTATTGCACTTCGTTGCCACCGGAATTCCTGGAACAAACGGTACCCGCCATACTTCCAGGCTTGTAAGACTCCCAATGCCGATGCACCAAGTTTGAGCGCACGTGACAATGTCTTCACAGGAAGACGCTTGAGCGAGATCGTCCACGGGTCGATTCAGTCACCCTTACCAAGGACTGACGTGCTGAAACGCAAACAAACGAGCGAAGATCCCCCATCCCATGTTCCCGCCATGGACATCAAAATCTTTGATAAAATAAATCTTGTACGGGTGGTTTATCCATAGGATTGAGGGGTAGGGGAGAGGAAAAGAGACCCGCCATCGGGAGCAGGGGAGAAGGAGAGGGAAGGAGGCCGAAGGGGAAGGAGTGGGGATGCGGGTATCTTTGCGCTTGGGGCAATATCAGTGCACATGAGATCCATTCGATGCCTGATGATTGCTAGTTGAAAACTACTCCAATCCCCGCGACGAGCCTCTGGCCGTCGCAATTTTTGACGGGCCTCACCGGCCTTCTACTCATAAACAAAAAGAAGTTTCCGTGCTCGAAAGACAAATGCGGAGAATATTTGTTGTTATTCGAATGTTCGAAATGTATGGCAAATTTATTTGTACATCTTCAGTATCATCTTCAATAATTGTCTAATAACTTTTTCTTATATTTGTTTGAAAAGAAGGCCGGTGAGGCCCGTCAAAAATTGCGACGGCCAGAGGCTCGTCGCGGGGATTGGAGTAGTTTTCAACTAGCAATCATCAGGCATCGAATGGATCTCATGTGCACTGATATTGCCCCAAGCGCAAAGATACCCGCATCCCCACTCCTTCCCCTTCGGCCTCCTTCCCTCTCCTTCTCCCCTGCTCCCGATGGCGGGTCTCTTTTCCTCTCCCCTACCCCTCAATCCTATGGATAAACCACCCGTCCTCGTTCTTGAAGTTGGACAAGTTTGTCGGAGAAAAAATGGCTCAGGCGCTTTTCTCGCATAGCACGAGGAAGGGGAAGAGATTCTAGTGGATTGGGAAGGAGAGGAACGAAGGGAGAAAAAGATACTCTGTATCAAGCTCAGTTACAGGACGGGAGATTACCTCAGACGCCTCGATCTCAACATTTAGGGATCCTCAACACAGTCACAGTGCTCTCGAAAACTTGTATACGTTGAAATCTTTATTAACGATACCAACAAGTTGCTGCAAACCGATCTTCCTTTGTTGGCATAACCTTTTTTTTTTTGGCGTAAAGGTCATGAAGAGTTTCGAGCCGATCAAGATTTACCTGATGATGCACACACCCTGAAAGAAAGATAACTAGCTTACCTTGTGAAGGCGCGACCAGCTCAAACCCTGCCCCATGAAACTCTCGCTTCCAGATTTTCAATTCACCTGTATAACACTCATCTCGTCTCTCGGATGTTCAAAGACTCATGTGCAAACCTTCATGGGCAGGTTTCCAGTCAGCATTGCAATAGAGTATAGCTGTAACCCTCCTCTGAACTGAAGTTTCGTCGCTGCCATCGTCCGGAAGTGCGTCGGTGTGTTTCAAATATCCGGAACTTTGTCCGCCACCTTTGAAGCAGGAGAACTGAAGCTCGCGTTCGCCCCTTAGCTTTATCCGTGAGGAAAGTTCATGGCCCAGAGCATCAAAGAAATCCAACAGAAAGCTGAATGGCCCTGAAATGATACGCTCCGAGTCTCGGTTTATCCACAGAATCAGATCAGACCTTACACCGTTCAGTTCACCATGAGAACCTTGCTCAAGAGGTAAATACCTGTAGGTTGCTGGCCCTGGAAAGAACCACTTGTAATCGCCGGGGCACGTTCCTGTCTCGCTTGTCAACGTGAATTCTCAAAACGAATTGCTTGCCTTTGATTGATGAGGTCACGTCGTGGTCATCCCGTCCCGCCAGAGAGGAGGTTGCCTCCTTGATGATTTCCTGAATTCGATCATTGTACTTCAAGCACTCCATGGTCACATATCCTTGATCTTGAATTGCATGGAAGTTCTCTTCCGATATTATCTTTTCTTTTAGGGAAATTCTAGCTAATGGATCATTCTCTTGAGCATAGAAAAGCTTCTTGCATACGCTGAATGCATCAGAGGTGTATACATCGACGCCTTCTATTCGTGCTTCTTGAATTTGATCCTCCAGGAGATGCCGATTGTTTTGTAGCAGCTGCTCTGCAGACTGCACACCTTCTTCTGTTCCGTTGCCTTCAAAGACACATTTGGCAGTGATAGATTCCAGACCAAAGAACAAGGGCTCGGTACTGTACCCAATCCACTCTAGTTCATCTTGCAATTTCTCACAGGAAGGAAGGAATCTATTGCATTTTGCGTACACTGTTATGCAGTCTGTTTCTGATGTGTGGTAAACTAATCGAACGTAAGCAACTAATCTCATGTGTTAGTTTTCAGCCAGAATTCTTGCTCGCACGATGATAGAAAAGAATGTGATTCGTCTAGTGTTTGTTGGATCGCTAAGACCTGAAGTGAATGACTTGTTGTATTGCGATTGTTGCTGTGCGTGAGCTCACATGATCGTCTTCATGCCAATACTTGTGCTTCAATCTCCTTTCTCTTCGCTTGACCTTGGACCATCCCTCAGTCGAACATGAGCATGCGCACTAGCATCCTTCACAAGTTGATCACCCTACCCCCTATGACCACCTCCTTCCCAGGTCATCGCCCCCTATCCCCTACCCCATGTCCACTCTATTGCCCCCCCAGTCAAAATGGTTCTACCCCTTTAAACGAAATCGCCACCCCCTACCCCTCTTGTGTACTACCCCATGTTCTTCACTCACCCTAGGAACTTTACTCAAAGTTAAGTTAAAAAGTTAGAGCTTGACTCAGCCTACTAGTAGGCTAGTAGCCGTTCACAGAGTCCCGGCGGCCTCGGACTCCGCCCGGCCGGGAGTCTGCCCGAGCGGCTCAGAGTCGCCGGGAGTACGGTCCGCCTTTGGTCCGAAGGCCCGGGCCCCGGGCGGCCGGATCCGATCGGATGCCAGGGCATGGGCCCGGGGCCGCGTCCGCGACCGGGCCGACCGGTCCGCCCCCAGGCCCACCGTCCGACCGTACAGGCTGCGGCGGCCTCGGAGGCTCGGACTCCCGGAGGCTCGCCAGCCGGGCCCTGCGGCCGCTGTGCGGCAGCCGGGGCGGCCACCCGGTGGCACCGTGTGATCGGACTCTCCGACGACTCGGTCAGGCCCCGCCTCACTGCGGCCGGAGTGCGCCGCGGGCACTGTAACCCGGCGGGCGCGCGGCGCCCCCGGCCCGGCGGGCCCCGCCGCCCCCCCCTCCGGGCCCCGCCGCATTACCGTTCAGTTACTGCGAGTCCGATCACCGAGTCAGCCGACGGTGGCTCACGGTCAGACCAACTGAGGTGCTCTTCATTGAAACCTTACTTAAGTTAACTTAAAGTTACGGCGTCACGGTCCGAGGCGGCGGTAGCCTGCCAGTCACGGCGGGTGGCAGGCTACCGTCGTGCTGCACAACACGGCTTCATTCTGAAATCATCACAAGTTACTAGTGACAGTCACTGAGTCACCGTGTGCCAGGGGCCCAGGCTTTGACAGTGACTCAGTGATGGCAACCCGGCAGCGTGTGAGCCCGGGCCGTCACCGTACGGTGAAGGTCGGACCGTTGCTCGAAGCCCGCCGCCGCGGCCCGCCGCAAACTTGAATTCGCAAATTCCGAGTTCCGGTTCGGAAGTTCCGTTCAACGGCGTGACTAGCCTGGGCGCGGCCTCACCGGGGGCCCGCCCGGGCGGCGGGGCGGGTACCGTACCGCACTGTACCTCACTGGCTAAATCATCCGCCGATCATTGTCAGTGACGCCCGGACGCCGTCGGTCGGACTCCCGTGCACGGGGGCGCTGGCATCTGATGTGATCCGCCATCATGCCACTGATCATGTACTAGTCCGGTCATGGCATCGGCGGATGCGGCACCCCGGCGGAGTACGGTCCCGGCGGCCCGGGCACCGACCGGTGAGCCGCCGGGCGACGGTGACGGCTGCCGCGCCGCGGCCGCGGCGTCCGAGGGCCGAGCACTGTCATGAGCCTCGGAGTGCCGCCCGCCGCTGTGCGGCCCCGGCGGCCGCCGGCTGTGATTGTACTCACTAGATCACTTGTACGTGTCACTGGCGAAGAAAGGATGTGTTTGACAGTCCAGACCGATCCGAAACCCATAAACGATTCCGCTGGCGACAAGGACGAGTAGAGGGAGATGGACGTAAATGCCCCAGTAGTGCTTGATGATGATGTGAGTTCGGTTGCTCCACTGCACTCTTGGGATGCGATACCTGCGAAGTACAAGCATGTCAGCTGCAGGGACCAGCAAGAGGGGCCTGTCAATTACTTGGTCTCTCCTACGTCTTCACGGATGGGAGCAGGACAGCACTGCCATCTCAATCACCAACACTCACGGCAGTAACAGAACAGCAATTCCTCACCGATTCAAAGACGATTTCATCTACATTCAGCACAAACATCACTGCCACAGTTGACCGAATGACAAGATCAACGGTTGGAGAGGTAGAGATCCACAAAACTCCAGACACCAAGATCGCAGTCCATGTGAAGATCTCAGTCAAGACAGCAGTGGAAAATATCGCAAGCCTTAAGTAAAAGTTGGCATGCAAATGTTTTGCTTCAACGGAATCTTCGGCTGTTTCTAATGTTCCAACCTTGTCCCCATCGCCAAGTTGATGATGCGTACTAAATAAACAAATGCTAACAAAGTATGAAAATCAGTAAACCTATTCACAATGAATGAAGAGGAGAAACTTACATAGATTGATTCCGCATGTTTCCAACGTTATTCCACATCTGCCATCAGAATCACACAGATCGCATTAATGGCAGGAGATCAACAACCCACCAATGTAATAAAAATCATAACCCCACATATCTGCAATGAGGACGGAATTTCACAAATTTGAGTGATCACATCTGCGTTCTCCAAGTCCGGTACATGAATGAGAAACAACTGAACAGAAAATACAATTTGAATACATATCGAGACAATTAGCATGGTGCCGCACAGAAATGCAGCTCGAACGTATCCTGTTTGAAGACCCACGTGCAAGAAGGCTCCATAAGCATTTTGCGATACTTTGACCCAAGAAACCGAAGGATTGGATTCATCATCATCTACACTGTCACCATTATTCTCGTTCCCTTCCTGGCTTTCTGTTGGATTCTCCAATTGATTCTCTCTCTCCTTTTCTCTCTCCTTCTTCTTTCCCTTCTCCTTCTGCCTCTCCGCATTTTCTCTTTCTTTGTTCTCATACTCTTCCTCAGCGATATTTTGTTGATCTGGTGCGACTTTGTTATGAAAGTTTGAATCCTGGATGATAGATTGATGGCTTGCTCCAACTTGATTATCAAACTTCGAGTGCATTCTGTAAGGGATCCTTATCGCATGCGAGCGAGCCCACCAATTGTTTGCTGATGCAATTGCCTTGGAAGTTGTCTTCAATTTTCTCAGCTTCTCCTGCCGACGATATTCCTTCGCCTCTGCTTCTGTTTGCGCTGCCGTCGAGTCGCGAGCTTCAACCATTTTTTTTAAAAGGTTGACTTGATCACAATAGTAATCGAGATACCCCCTCATCTTTTCAACTTGAGAATGAAGATCGTCATCCTCACTCAATGAAGAGAAGTTTTTCAACGTTTCTTGGTTCGAGCTTGTTGACACGTTGAAAGGGGTATCGGAATTTGGGCTTGCTGTTTCACAATGCCCCGCATAGTCATTGGCACGATCACCTGTAGCAGCTTGCATGCTGTACTTATCAGCAAACAGTCGTTTGCAAGTCTGGATTGAGGAAATGCAACGCGATTCTACAACATCACCAAAATGCACCCCATCGCCTCGGTTCGCTGACAGGCACAGAACCGTAGTACCCTGTAAGAAACAGAAGAAAGAACAATCAGGGCTCTCAATCATACAAGACACGTAGAAAATGAAAATGCGAACAGTTCCGGCAGGCAGAGAGCTTCATGAAAAATTTGATGTAGCTCTGTGTGATGAAAGCAAAGCAGTACCACAGGAACTCAAAGTGCAAGTGAAGTCGATGAACAAAAATGATAGATACTCTCATGGTAGCAAAACAAATACCACAGAATGAGGTTTGCAAGGAAGTATATCAATTTTTCAACAAACATGGGGGGATAAGGGCGCAGGAAGAAATTCGTAGACAACAAACACCACTTCGCAGTCTAGCATTGTGCAGCCGAGTACTGCGCTCAGAACTCCGCAACGAGGCCAATGAGACGAAGGGGGGATATGAAAGGAATGGAGGGAAAGTGAGGAGAGGAAGAGGAGGACCGAGAGGGATGGGGAGGACGGGAGAGGAAGCGCGCGACATTGGAAAGTGCAGGGTGAAGCAGCAGACGGTTTTCATCTCAATGTGCAGTTTGTACCCCTACCCCCTGAAACGAAATGAGCACCTCAGTGGATCTGGGGTAGGGTATAACATTCCTATTGCTACGAGTGATAGCACGGTAGGACCGATGCTGGCTAAAACTCAGATTGTTAACTGCTCGGTGTCAATTTAAAACTGTTAGCTAGATGCTTGCCCGGTGAAGATAGTCCTTTGCTAGTGACTTTAACCCGTTTCCCCATATATCACCCCCTTCTTTAGTATGGATGAATCCGGTTACCTCCTTCACCTCGAAAGCCAAACAAACAGACAGACTTGTCTGTCACATATAAGTGTATTGTTATTGGTTTTTGGTTTTAAAAGTTCTATGTAGGCTGGGCTCTCTCTTCATTAGCTAATTTATTAGGTAGGTACCCCACGGAGGACAGCCCTAGCGCCTTTAGTCACCGGTAAAAAGTAATAAACATTTCGAAAAAATAATTGACTTATACAGATCATACACTACATTTTTGGAATTATAGAGTGCTTTATAAATATTGTACAGATTTGTACGGGTAATGTGACCCTCATCCCTAATCTCATTAGCAGGTATGGAGTGATTTTTAAAAAAAAACATTCCCCAGAAATTCGCTCCCCACCCCCCTTGGTATGTATGACCCTACCATCATGACACGCAACTGATTATATGGAAAATGACCCCATACTCTGAAACCAATTACTCCTGGGAGAACCGGGTAGGTACATTGACAACAGGGGTAGCTGTGGACAACCGGGTTAGGTCGGTTTATCCGAAAGACTCGAAAAAAAATTAAGGAGGCGAGATGTCACCTCTAAAAAGGACCTGTAAGGACCGAGCCCGCCCCGTCGTATACGGTCGGAGTTTTGGTCCCTGCCGGGGCCCGGACGGCCCCGGCCCGCCGATCACTAGTGACATGCAGGGGCCTGATGAACTTTTGCAGGTTCTATGAACTTCAAGTGTTCATTTCAGGAACTTTTGACATGTGCGATTCTGCTTGTAAGTGGGAAAGACGAGCAGAGCAACGAGCAGAGCAACGAGTGAGCCAAGAGAAGAGGAGAAGAGAAGAGGAGAAGAGAAGAGGAGCTGAAGGCAGGAGCAGGACGACGGCGGTTTCAACCTTTAGCTGCGCAGGAACGATCCTTCGAAGTGTTCCTGGACATTCATTCCCTGAATTTCTGGGGTATCTTTCCTGAGGAACATCCATCGTTTGATACAGAACATCTTTATCAGCATTGTGCAACATGAACGATACGGCAAACAAAGTCATCAAGTTTGCTGATGCTCAATGCCTCCCCATCGGCCTTGTGTCTGCAATCATCTTCGGCATTGCAGTTCCGATTGTTGGATATAAAGTTGGGTCGGGGAACGTGAGTGTTCGAGACTCTTGTTTTGACATCATACTCGTGACCACATCCTCTTGACAGTATGCGGGAGTTCTTTGCGTCGTCATTATCTTCTTCTTCGCTGGCCTTAAGCTTAAGACGGACGAATGCAAGACTGCGCTCAAGTCCTACAAGGTCACGACGGTGGGGTTGGTGAGATAAGTTCCGCAGGAGGTCTCTTTGACTTTGACTTGACGGATCTTTCCCAGCTCTCCATTCTCGTCTTCACCTGCATGCTCGGCTCTGCGCTCACCCGAGCCGTTCCTCTCGATCCTGTAGATTTCAAACTCGGTATCTGACGTCATCTTGCAAACGCAGTTGCTCACGTAGCTCGGCAGGGATGATCATATTCTTTTGTATGCCATGCACAATCAACAGCGGTTCTGTGCTAGCAAAACAGGTGAGTGTCTCTGCTACTCCTCTGATGTTCGAGCACCAAGATTATACTTCACCCTCTTTCTTTCCTCCATTGCTCACTTTGCTGATGCGATTACAGGCCGGTGGAAACTTTGCTTCAGCTCTTCTCCTGACTGTGATGGGGAACATGTTGGTGGGCACTACTGAGCTGCTCGCTGTTTCTGCTTCTGATCTCGATGCTTGCAGGGAATTTTTACTTGCCCTCTCCTGTTGTGGTTGTTCGCTGATCTGCAGAATGTGAGACTGGATGCAAGAGAGGATATTGAGAGTGATGGAAGTTGCGACGATGACGATGACGATGACGACGACGACGACGATGACGATGACGATGATGATGACGACTATGGTGTGCATGATGGTGATGGTGATGAAGATGACGGTGATGATATTCTTGGCGGCGACAGCCACGACTGCAAATGTAAAGACACCGACTACGATGCTCATGATCGCTTTCAGGTTTCATTTCCTGTTGGCAGCATGGTTTGGAAGTTGTGTCTAACAGGTTAACATTGCTATCTCTGTTCCAACAGTCCGTCATCTAGACCTAGTATTTGTTCCCTTGATCATCGGAAAGCTGCTTCAGGAACTCCCTACCTCCGATCATCTTGTTGGAGCTTTCTTGGCTCTCCTCCCGCTGATCTGAAATTCCGGAACAGGTCAAGAGGACAGTTGCAACGTACAACAAGCACATCACCTACGCTTCCAACGCTCTCCTTGTAATGATTCCATGGATGAAGATATCAAAATCCGTCATTGATGGAGACTTCCAGAAGGTGAGAACAGCTACCATCGTTGCAAAGTGAAATGACTGGAAGAGATTTCAGGCAAGCGTCTTCGACATGCTCGTAGTGCTGCTGTGGACATCGTTTATTCACATCTTATTCTTGGTAACCTCACTCGTGCCCCACTGCCACTGCCCCTGCTCCTGCTCTTCTCCTCATATTTGCCTCACTAGATTCTCAACTACGGGCTATCCGTCCTCTTGAAGCTCGAAGTCCCTTTTCAAAAAGCTGTTGTGCTCGTTGGCAGCTCGAAAACCCTTCCAATGGCATTGACGGTGAGGAACTTCCTCTGTCTTGCAAGCTCTTCATTCCTGCTCCTCTTCAATTTTGTCCTCTTCTCCTGACTGCGTTTGATGCAACTAACCTCCTCGCCAGGTCCTCACTTTCCTCCCTCCCGATGCAGGCAGCCAACCCCTCTCCCCTCCCAACCTCTGCATGATCCTTCACTGACTGCAAGGCCGACAGGTCAGGATGGGCTCGTGGCGATCCCTTGCATCATCGGGCACATGGGACAAGTAGGGCGATGCACTGACGTCATTATCACTGACATCTCGGCGCCTTATCAGATCGTCATTGACGGCTTCGTCTCATCTGCCTGGGCAGCGCACACCAAGGGTGAAGTTTGAGGTTGCTGAATAAGCGCATGTGACCTTGTGGCAGATTCCCAGGCGAGCAAGACGAATCAGATTTCTTTACCTTCTTCTCCTCCTCATGAGCCCGCGGTCAAGGAAGGTGCCAGAAACTCTTGCTCCTCCTCTCCTTCCCTGAGAGTCTCGTCTTGTTGACAGAGGCAGACACAGCGCCCATGGTCAAGAATGCGGAGCTGGCGGAAAGCAAAGCATGAATCTGATAGCACTCATTATTGTTTCAAACAAAGACATATTTCTGATAAGATTGGAGCGGGGGACGATGATGGAACCGAGAGGAGCTAGTACAGAGATTGCCAGCAGGGGGGACAAGCAGGAGCAGGAGAAGCAGGAGCTTCAAGCAGGGGCAGGAGAAGCAGGGGCAGGGGCAGCGCGAAAGTTGCTTTGCCTTGCTTGCGAACTCTTGTTGACATTATAGTACCCCCTTACATAGCTTAAATTTATCCTTGAGAGAACCGGTAGTACACCATGACATTCAGGAGGCATGGGTCGGACTGTGCTGTAGGATAGGGGAAGCGAGCGAGTAGGGGAGGAGAAACGGGGAGAGGAAGCGAGAGGAGGAGGGGGAGAAAGAGAGAGAGGAGAAGGGCTTGTGAACGATGACGATGCTAGTGGTAGAAGGGAGGAAGGAAGGACTTGAGGGAGATGGAGGGGGTGGGGCTCCACGTGGCTTCGTTTGCTTGATTTGAAGCTAGATGCACGGAAGAGAAGGAGCAAGAGCAGGGGCACAGGAGATGAGCAAGAGGAGAGACAGGGACGAAGAAGAGGATCAAGAGACTGAAGCATTTAGCAAGGAGGATGATCTCTGCATCCGGGGGGCGAGGATAGTGCCAGCCTTACATCCTCGAACTCTCAATACCGCTGCTGCATCCCATGCACTTCTAAGCATGCCATCAGGGAGGCAGGAGAAAGACCATTCAACATCTTGTAGCAGCGCATGTCGCTAGGCTTCGGCTTCGAGTACAAGACGCCGGAGGAGGCGGTGGTCACCGTGGTAGAGCCAGGAGGGCCAGCGGATGCGGCAGGGTGAGCCTCCTCTTCTTCGTGAAGATTCCTTTCTTGATCTCGATGACGCAGAGTGAGAGTCGGGGACGTGATCCTTCAAGTCAACGGCGAGCCCGTCCAAAACCTTCCTCGCGGCCTCAAGGAGACGCTGACCATGGGAGGCCTTGAGGTCAGCCTCCTCCTCCAAGCACAGGAGCAGCTCCTGAGCGCTGGCACGTGGGGATTCATCGGGATGGGAAGTCTGCGATCGAGACCGCAGGCAAGGAGGAGGAAAGGCGGTGGGGAGGGGTGGGGGGGGTTAGGGGGCGTTCGAGGACAAGGACAAGGAGGAGCACGAGGAGAGGGGGAGAGGAGAGTACATCTGTGCAAGGAGTGACATCATGCCAGCCAAGGTCGGTGACCATTCGTCGACGACCTCACAAGTCCCCGGGCAAGAGTAGGGAGGTAGGTCAAGTTTCTTGCTCCCTTCACCCTGTTCACGAGGTGATGGCATGCAGGACGTCTCGCTGCCTCCTGCTGCTGCGGCCCATCGTGAGGTCGGACGGGAGTGCTTCCGGCAGGGCAAGTGGGACGAGGCCTCACGAGCTTTCACGGTGATCCGATGTGACGACTGCTTGCGAACGTGACCTGTTGGCTGCAGGAAGCGATTTCAGTGTGCTCTGACTCGCACACGCTCTATACCAACAGGGCACTCTGCCATCAGAAGTTAGGACGGTGAGCCGCCGTTGCGACATCAGAGAGGGGAGGAGGGAGGGAGTTGGAGGAGGGAGGATAGGAAGAAAGATGGATGGTACAAGAGTCAAAGTTTCGGGACAGGTGGGAGCTGGTGGAACGAGACGCAAGACTTGCACTCTCTCAGCCGAAAGGAGGCAGCAACTCGGTGAAAGCGCATTATCTGCTGGGAAAGGCCCTCCTGGAACTAGGAAGACACGAGGAGGCGAAACACGAACTGCTCAAGTAATGGCGACCTTGCTGCTGCTGGGTACACTGACCCTTGATGCTGCAGATCCATGTCGCTTTCCTCGTCACCCGACTTCAAGAACTACCGAGGAAGGTTGCTATAGCTCTCGGATTGCGCTGGCTGGCCTGACTGGTGACAAGCATCGACGCTGCTCTGTGTCTTGCAAGGAAGCGGATCTGGGAGAAGGAGCAGGTGAAATTTGTTCAGTGTGGATGAGGAAGGAAGGGAAGGTGAAGTCACGTTGAAGGTCAAGAGGAGCGGAAGGGATTACGACTTGCGGGAGGAGCTGCTGCAGCTTGCGGAGAGGTGCCATGAGAGCAAGAAAAGGAAGGGAGCAGACGCGCCGCAGACCTCAGCGTTGGAGGACAGGTCGAATGCGATCTACCTCGTGAGTTGTTCCGCGTGGGAAGAGGAGGATGAGACGAATTGTTGCAGGTCTTCAAGAATTCGGCGCAGAGAAACGAAGTCAGCTCAATCCCCAAGGTCTCTCTCTCCCCCCCACTGTCGAGAGCGGCTCCTCTCAGTTGGACAAGAACTTTGACTTAGACGGAGGAGCTCAAGTCAGCCATGGACGCAAGTACATCTACATCATTGAAGAGAGCATGGGTTTTGTCATCTTGCTTCAAGCTGAGGGATGCCGAGTTGCTCCCAGAATCCAGAAAAATTCTCTGCCACGGACCCGAAGGAATGCTCCTTTCGAACGTCACGGCTTCCCTGAGGAAGAGTAG
>NW_005434670.1:1204980-1206692 GCF_000315625.1 Guillardia theta CCMP2712
TCATTTGCCGGCTCAGCAGGAAGGTCATGATTGACCCCGTCACGTCGCCGTTTGGTCAGGTGGGCAGGATGAGATTCAAAATTTCCTCCCCTGACTCCAGCTCGGCATGCAGACGTACGACAGAGAGGCGATAGAGGAGCACCTAGCCAAGAGCGGAGGGTGCGACCCTTTCAATGCTAACGAGAGGTCAGGACGCGCACGGGCCATGTGCTCAGTGTGGATCAAACCATGATGATCATGTTGCAGGTACACGGCCTCACAGCTTATCAACAACTTGGCTCTGAAGAACTTCATCGATCAGTTCTTGGAGAAGCATCCTTGGGCGTTTGAACATGTTTGCTAAGCATGATGGTATCATGAAAGTGAATCTCGTCTCGGAGAGTCAGTGGGAGAACTTGGAAACTAAGCGGCAGCGGACTCGGGGGGTGACGCCGCGAGACGCGGTCTCGGACTAGAATAAGTCGGCTGTCGGTCACTGTCACCGCTGTCCGAGCGCGGCCCGCCCGGCCGGTCACCGGGTCTCGCGGCTGACTCAGACGGTGACGCACTTCCAGCTGAGGCCCTGAATTGACTCAGTCGAGTCTCACCTAAAGGCTGGCCGCTGGCTGAGTCCGGTCACCAGTGCTGTGCCGGGCGTCACTGCGCGTCAGGCTGTCAGGCCCGGCCCGGGATTGGTGACTTAAGAGTGATTGTGGTAACTGACGGTTCAA
Organism: Guillardia theta CCMP2712; assembly: GCF_000315625.1. Classification (NCBI taxonomy): domain Eukaryota; class Cryptophyceae; order Pyrenomonadales; family Geminigeraceae; genus Guillardia; species Guillardia theta. Next base: position 1,205,691 of record NW_005434670.1, read on the forward strand.
CCGCCAGTTGTGGCTCGCCATTCCGACCGCCCGGCCGCCACGGTTAAAAAAAAAAAGTTACCTGCCAGGCTGCAAGTTACTACGGCACCATCACGCTGCTAGACCCGGATGTCCCAGTAAAGCAAGTCGATCAGTCAGTACAAGTACACACAAGTTTGAGTAAACTTTAGTACCATGATGTGTGTACTTGTATCTTTGCAAGCCCGGCTCATCACTCGCACGGGCAGTGGGTCTTTTTTATTTTTTTTTCTCCAATGTTTTTGGGGTGTCCCATAGTCGTCATTACGACTTTCCTGGACTACCCCTTCTTTCTACCTGTATGTACCCCTTTCTTTCTATTTTGCACTTATTGGAGGAGCCACCCCCACCCCCTACTTTCATATGACCCCTCAGTCGTCAGATTTGGACGCCGTCCCGAAACCGCGGCTCAAGGAGCTGGACAGGTGGGGAAAGAAGAGTAGGGAGGAAGAGAGAGAGAGAGAGAGAGAGAGAGAGAGGAAGAGAGAGAGGAAGAGAGGGTCACTGAACTTACATCAGCGCTTCGTCCTTGCCGCTACTGAACTCGGTTTCGATAAGTTCGCTATCCTCCTGGTCATGCTCTCATTCGGTGGCGTGCAGAAGCTGCCGTCCTACCTTGCTGTAACTCTGTAGCCTCCCGTCGTTGCGACGGAAATACCACAGGACCGGCATGAAAACCCTACAAAGACAGTGTAAGCATGCACACACGAGCTTGAAATCACTTTGACAGACCGGTCCTCTTGGTCCTGCATGGCTACTGAAAGATTGAAGTCACACAGAGATACCATCGTTCAACTCAACAGACGCGTAAAGCGCGCAGCAGGTTGTGGATCCACCATGAAAAGAAGTCGAAGATCGGGACAGTTGCGCGAAGAGGAAGAGTTTTACATGTCACTCATCAATTCAACAACAGATTGATGTCAAAGTTTCACATGAACATGCGGGAAGAAACAGTGGAAGGAATGTGGCAGGGAAAAAAAAAAC
>NW_005434670.1:1206792-1275965 GCF_000315625.1 Guillardia theta CCMP2712
AGAGAGACAGAGAGACAGAGAGAGAGAGAGAGAGAGAGAGAGAGAGAGAGAGAGACAGAAAGTAAGGGGACGAGGATGTGGGAGTAGTACTAGAAGCAGGGAAGGACTTAAAAAAAGAAATGATGAAGTGAGTTTTCATATCATGAGCTATCTGATTGACCTGGCGCAGGCACCAACGATGGCTCTCGGCGAAGATAAAAAGCTTTATGATGGATTCTTCAGCATTCTGGCGAAGATCCAGAAAAATCCATTCCAATTCATGCTGGCTGTTTGGTTAGTCATGTGCGTTGGAGCGTGCAACAAGTTTTTCCTTTTCCCGATGCCATGGATTGCCGGCCAGTCAGAATGCAGGAAAGAAGTGCTGAGCCCCCCGTTCAAGTCGACTTCGGTCGCATCTGGAACGTTCACCTACACTCCAGCTGCATGGATCCAGGTGAAAAACAATTGCACGGAGAAAGCAGAAGTCTTCACGTTTGTCACCGAGAAATTCACCTTGACCACGTCAAACTTCGTCTTCTTCGGCATCACCAAGGCCATATTCAATTTCACAGTAGGCGTGCTCTCTGATATCTTTGGTCGCAAGTGGGCTGTTGTGATTGGTTGGGTGCTTTCCTTGCCCATGCCTTTCATGGTTCTGTACGCGAATGACTGGTGGACTGTCGCGACAGCCAACATTTTCCTTGGCATTCAACAAGCGTTGGTTTGGAGTGCAACTATCTTCATCATGATCGACTATCTCGGCCAGGAGCACTCGGGCACGGCTGTTGGGATCAATGAGACTATCGGATACACGGTGATCGCCATCGTGACTGAGATAGCTGCAGCCATTCTCGACGAGCACCATCCTCGTCGCGAGAATTACTATGTCGTCCTCGCTATCATCGGCTCCAGCATTGTGATCTCAACCTTGTTTCTCAAGGAGTCCAAACCCTTGGCAGTAGATGAAGAATCTAAAATCACGGGCCGATCCAAGGAAACCATCGAGAAATCCAAAGAGACCTCGCTAGTGTGGCCCAGCGGCAGAAAGACCCAGGTGGAGGTTGCAAGGAGCGCGTTCATCTACACAAGCTTCATCAACATGTCGCTTGTCTCCATCTGTTTTGCCGGCCTCATGGTCAACTTCATCACCGGGTTTGTGTGGGGCCTCTTCACCAAGTGGATGAAGAATGGCCAGGCGAACCGCTGGAAGCCTCTCAGCAAGGGTGACATCGCCAACATCGTTCTCTGCTACGGTCTCTTCAAGGGAGTCTTGCAATTTATCTTTGGCTTCATCGGCGACAGGTACGGCAGGAAGTTTGTCATCATCTTCGGCCAACTGTTCAATGTCCTCGGACTCGTCGTCTTTGTTGGCACTGGCCTGGACGAGAACGACCCGAGGGTTGGCTTCTTCTTTGGCGCCATCTTCCTCGGCCTTGGTACCGCCATGATGTATGCCAACAATCTCGCTGCGGTTTGCGACCATAGCGACCCGTCCTGGAGGTCGTCTGCCTTGGGAGCTTACAGGTGAGTCGTATCAGCCCTCCACTCTCCTCTGTTCACGAAAGGTGTCAGATTTTGGAGGGACCTTGGCTATGCTATTGGAGCTCTAGTCACAGGCTCTGTAGCTGACTGGATTGGTATCCCTTGGAGCGTCGGTGTGACTGCGATTCTCGTCGCTCTATCTGCAGTGCTGCTCCTCATCTGCTATAAGGAAGTGCCTGCTGGAGGGGTTGTCGAGGTGAGCTCGCTTTCAATCAAACCGTCCGAGACCTGAACTCATCTGCTACTGCAGGTCTCAGCGGATACCAAGCTGAGCACGGAGGGAGACGTGGGTCTCAAAGCTCAGATGACTCCTTCCGGCTCGCAGATGCTGCTGATGGGAGGGCTGGACGTGGCACCTCCGATGGTTTTCTTCCCGCCTCCTCCTCAGCCTTTCCCCACCATGGGGATGGCCTGAGTCATCCGAATCACCCGGCCGGGTTCGGCTGAAAAGGCCCCGGCAGGCTGGCGCAGGCGGCGAGGCTGCCAGCGCGTCAAAGAAGAAAGGAGGTTGCAAGTTGGTCAGTGTTGCTGAGTTGGGAACAAAACTTTCCACTTGGTCATTCTTAAGCGGCTTCCATGCGTGCTATCTCTCAAAGCACCTAATAACCGTCTTATCAGCTCTCCCAGCCTCAATCATGCTTCACCGGCCGGGCCCGCCGGCCCCCGCCGGCCCCCGGCTCGGGCTGGCGGGCCCGCCCGGCCGGGGGCCCGGGGCGAGACTTCAAAAGGCTACTAGCCCTTCAACAAGGACTACCCCACCCCCTTCCATGAAAAAGTCCCCACGAGCCTGCCTCTGCAAGCAACAATCCTTTATAATATTCACATTATATATAATTGATCATAAAGTTGTTTGTTATATCAAAATTGCAATTGACAGATATAGTATAACTTCATAAATTTGATGAATTTATGAAGTTATATAAGCGCTGTTAAACGACATAAGCAAGAAAAGGTCCTCAAGCTTGCTCTCGACCAGCATGCTCTCCACAACCGCAAGTTTGCGCCTCGCAGCGCGACGAGCATGCGCATTTGGCTCCTCCTCCTCCCGGACATCTCAAAGACGTGTTTCTTCCTCATGCCTTGGCTGGGTCATTTCTCAAGGAAGGCCTGCTGTGTCGTCGGAGTTGGGTTCTCGTGCATATCCTGCCTCCTTTCATCGTTTGTCGCAAGGGGCTAGGAGCTTGTCTTCCCCTGGCAAAGTTTCTTTCACCATCATCGATCCTCTTGAAGCCCCTGAAGGAAAGAAAATTGAAGCCAACATTGGAGATTCGATTCTTGACATTGCACAGAAGAATGATCTGTCGCTGGAGGGAGCATGCGAGGGAACCTTAGCTTGCAGCACATGCCATTGCATCCTTCCCAGCGATTTGTTCCAAGAGATTACGCAACCATCTGAAGAAGAGCTTGACTTGCTTGACATCACTGTTGGGCTGACGGAAACGTGAGTGCGAAACGAAGCCCCTTTCATCCTAGTAAAATGTTTTCAGGTCAAGGCTAGGTTGCCAAGTCAAAGTTGACGAAAGGTTCGAAGGCAAGACCATCAACCTGCCTAATGAATTTCATAACTTCCAATGAGAAAGCTGATGATGTCAAGGTCCGATAAGCTTTCCTGCCTCCTAAGATCCCGCTTGCTGGTTGTTTGCCTGGCCAATATATGCTCCAGCATTTCTCTTGGTTTCGTCATACTGGACGTGCATCGGTGCATTTCTTTACAGCAATGGTTGCACCGACAATAAAATATTTTGCCTGTCACGCGTCTGAAGCTTGCAGCTCACAGACTGAAAATCTCGAAACTTGATCAGTGAGGCGAGACTGAGGCAGAATCAGGTTGATTCGTGAGGTCTCATTGTAACATAATATTCCCAGACTACATGCATTCCCCAGGATATCCTTTAATCATTGTGTTCTACGTCAATAGATTTTGATGGCCGGGTAAGATGATGAGCTTGTACTACATGTTCACTCCGCTGCCGTCTGCTGTGCTGGCTCTTCAGCCTTTTCTTGCTCCACCTTGTCCAAACCCATTCAGAAAGCATAAAAGAGTACTTCGGAAGATCTACTTTGACTCCGTCTTGGTTGGAATCAGCAGTTGGAGCTCCTTGCGCTGAAGTCTCTGGTACAGTCTTTGCTTCCTCCGTAGAAATTACACTCGCAGCTTCCTGCATTGCCTTCAGTGCGCAAGTTGGCTTATTGAGACTTCTTGCATCACCTCGTTTGCAGTATCAGTCTCAACAGATTTCTCTTGCTCCTGTCTCTTTGAATTCATCAATTCACAGAAGCTCAGTCCGTGCTCAACAGTCAGTTGAAAGCATCGAGTTTCACCGCTTCTGCTTGGGCTCGTACAGTTGCCTCTGACTCCTGCAGAAAACATCACTCACTGCATAGAGGATCTTCATGCTCAAACCTCTTGCTTTCGAAGGTCTTCCTCGTTCACCTACATCCACCGACCCAGTCATAACGAAAACTTCGCCTGATCAGCGAAACCTTTTCCACCTTCTGGGCTGTCTCTTCTGTTTCCAGTTTGGCAGCAATGGGCTGAAATATGGTGAGTTAGTTCCCTCAAGAGCCGAACTGGTGAACATCTCACAGCGGCTGGCTTCACAGTGCGGAGCAAGTAATTCCAGAGCTTTCCCAAAGGGCGGAAGACATACTTCATGCAAACAGCCAGAGGAGGAAAGCGCAACGAAAGCTCTTCGAATCGCTTCGAAATCTGATCGGAGATTTTGATCCATTTTTGGATCATGCTGCCCTTGCAGCATTTCACACCCTCCTCTTCTGAAGCCGCACTGTTGGGCATGAGAACCAAAAGAAGAAGCGCTGCGAAGAGCAGAAACTTGGCGCTCATTGTGGACATCGCTGCTGCCGAGATCCTGGAAAAAGGAAGAGGAGCAGGTCATTGTGCCATTGGCTCTTGATGTGGCAGGGAAAAAGCAGAGATACATTCAATCACTCGTATCTTGCGTTCTTCTACTTTTCATGTCATCTTCTGGCTCTACGTCTTACACATACACCTCTTATTCATATACCTGTCCCACTCAAAGGGCTACTGTGCGCCTTCTGTTGCTCTTGCCTTGGACCTGCTCCTGCTCCTGCTCCTGCTCCTGCTCCTCCTCCTCCTCCTCCTCCTCCTCCTCCTCCTCCTGCTCCCGCATGTGTTCTCCTATCCTTTCTCATCAGTGATTCTTCCTCTCCTTCTCCTGCTCTTTCTGCTCCAATGGCTCCCTTGCTTTCCGTAAAAACCCCATGCACATTGGCGGGCACTTCAGGCTGCTACGTTTGAGAAAATCGTGCAGGTAGGGTGACATACCCCACCCCTGATAGATCAATTCAATGACCCTATTTATCTAAGTAATCTCCTGAAACCTTACCCACCCCCCATTACCGCGTCTCAAAATTCTTTTCAGGAGACATCGAACTTGTTGAAGCTACAAGACAGGTCGCAAGGACCATATGGAAGGGGAGGAAGGGAAGTAGCGGGCAACGTCGAGGCCGAAGAGATGGAATGGGAGATCGAGAGCAGCGACCGGGTAGATGGAGCAGTAAGGGGAAGACAGAATAAATGTAGGAAAGCGAGGAGAAGCACCACATGGACATGCACTGAACTTGACATGAACAAAGATTCGAGGATAGTGAAAGAAAGGAGGGTTGAGGGTGATGAGGACGAGATCAAGAATTGATCTTGTATCCATTCGAAACCACGGGGACAGACTAAATCAACTCACATCGTCATGGTTTTCATGCCTTTGATTTTTCGAATGTAACAGAGTTGTAGGGAAGTGTACAGAGAAGAGGGAAGAAAGATGATCTCATGAAATCTGTTTTACACTGGTGAGACTTGACCATCAGTCACATGCCGTCAACACCATAAACGCTGAATTTTCGTAATCGATCCATGATTAATCAACATATAGTTATCTCATCTAGGTTTTGGTTATCACTTCAGATAAAACTTTCGGAAGGATGCTGCATAACTTTTCCTGTCCAATGTACCTCAGCCAATCAACCAGTTCTTGAATTTTAACCTCTCTGTGCGGGACCTTTCTCCTTCCAATCGGTATGCTTCTCATCTTTTCAACCGGAGAAGGTCATATCCTTGTGCTTCGCTCCAGCAATCGCCACAGCCTATCTTCCTCCACATCACGATGCCTTGTGCTCCTCAACACTCTGCTTCAGCACATCTGCACTCGCATCTTTCTCGAACCATCCTCTTCCTCCAATCATCTCTTTTCCAAGGCAGCTATAGACTTTTCTGTTTCCAGGCAATTACATTCAAGCTGATGGGGATCCCAAGGAAACGCTGCGAACTCCTTCAGCCTTTTGTGTAAATTGATAGAGAAATAGTACCATCTTGCTGGTGTCGTTGAACAATTCGAAGTTCTCCACCTGAGATCTGCCATCATCTTCTCCCGAACTTTTCTCCAACAATATCGATCTGACCTGCTCAACGTCTAAAAAACCCGCAGACCTGAGAAAGCTCTCGAGGATCCCCCGGTCGAAACCTACCTGACAGGACATCATGCACGAGTCTTCTCAATCCTACACACCTTGTGAAAGTCCCAGGCATCCATCTGCCCCCCGTAGATCATGCGCATCACTTGCCATCTGCAGCTATTCAGTTCTTGTCCTTTTCCACATGCTATACCTGACGGGGTTGACGCCGCTCGGAACAATGCTTTGATCGTAGTAGGAGATGGCAGGAGGGTTGGCGAAGAGCGAGCAAAGGACGGAGAGGTCGGGTACACTACACTTAAAGCAGCCGCCAGGAACGAGGATTCTGAACCAGAGGAAGGAAACAATCAGGTGAGAGAGGTAAGGGGCAAGCATGCTCATGGAAACGAAAAGGGCAGGAAGACTGTACCTGTGAACCTCCCTGAGAGCGGAGAGAAGTTGTCCACATGAATTGTACCCCAGGTGCTCGAAACAGTGGCTGGAGTAGACCTGGCAAGGATGAGCGAGCGGTGGCAGGGAGGTTGCAATCAAACTTCTTGCACTGTCGCACTGGGGATGAAAGACAAGTCTGTACAGGAGCCGACAATGTCCACGTTTGGTCCAGGCACTGTGTTGAGGATGCTCCATCCTTTGCGTTGCTCTACCCCTCCCACATGCAACCTAGTGATCCTTGGAGATCCTGTTGCATCCAGACTGCCTGCATGCTGAAGCAACAGAGCATGAGAGGCAAGCAAGGATACCTGCCTTCTCGTAGCACCTGAATCAACTTGTTCGAGACTTCGCCCCCTCCTTCTCTCGTTGGCTCTGATTCAACCTGAAGTTTGACCTTCCCCTCGAGATACTTCACTAGCAAATCCCCTGCAGCTCCTTCAGCACAGCAACCTCTGCCTCGACCGCCTGCGCCTCATGGCGCACACTTTCCTGCCTCTTCTGTATCATTGATCCATGACCTCAACATCTCCTCGCATGTTTGCAACCCCGCGACCTGCAAGATTAAAAGGAACTTCATCAAACTCTAACTCCAAATCCCTTCCAGCATCCAGCATGCAACCCTTTACAATCTTTCCCTTCATCCCTTCCCTCCTTCCGTCCCTTCCGTCCTTTCCGTCCCTTCCGTCACTCCCTTCCTCCTTACCCGCGCCATGGCAAGAAGATCAACCCCACGATGCTGCAGGGTTGCTTGCATTTTTGGTGGGTGGAACCACTTCCGACTTTAAAAAAGCGGATTGCTAACCCGCCTCAGAGGGGTGAACTTGTACTCACTGGTTGGTCGGACCCCGGCGGCGCCAGTGCGCGGCAGTGACTCAGGACCGTCGACTCGGCGGCGAGTCGCCGGCCGGGAGGCGGATTGCATGGGTTAATCCTGGACTATATCTGAATGATCAGTGAATCGTGTGCGTGAGCCTGTGAGCGAGTCACTGCGAGTGAGATGATACAGTTTTTACTTGAAGCTTTACTCGAAGGTAAACTGAGTTACCCTGATATCATTCGCGTTAGCTTACAAGTTATGAGGCTTCATTAATGACTTACGACTAGCCTGAGTTTCATGCCTTCATGCCTTGATTACATGATTCAGTGATTCATTACCACTCAGTGATCCGACAGGCCTTTCAATCATAATCGAAGCCATGATCAACGATCGATTGATGTTGCCATTCTTCAAGTAGCTTTGCTTGTATGTGCGCAGGATGAGAGACGGGTTGATCTACCATGAGTGATGAGGCAGGGAAAAAAGCTTTTAGGGCGAAAACATTATTGTTTCTCAGATCCATCATCAGGTTTATTCCCCAGGTAAGTTTCTTTTGACTTAGATGCTATCATGCTTTGCATCATCACAGCGTTGTCTCCTAGGTAGAATGACTGACGGATGGTAGAATCAGCAACAGGGGAGGAGAGGGAGGATGGTATAGGATCAACACTAATTGTTAACACTCCTCTACATGTTCAATAGCCCTCCCTTCCTTTGGATTTGTGTCAATGACCCGAGCATCTCGCATGTGAACAATGCTCTTTCACAGCATCGGTGATAACATGGAGAAACATGTGCAGCACTTTAAGCCGTTCATTCTTCTCCTGCCGTCGCCATGAGCCACACGAAAGCGGCCATGAAAGCTGCTGCAAGAACCACAATGACGATGACGACAGTTATGCTAACCTGCAAGAGAATATCGAATCAGTGAGACACCAACAAGAGGAATCTTATCGCTCAAGCAAATTTGATATATGAACCAACTCACGGCAAGCCAAATAGCGGGCAACAGCAGGCCTATGTCACGGCAACAAGAATGTTAAAATCACCTTTGGCACAATCTCCTGCTTCCCAGCCTTGAGAGTTTTCCGCTCCTTCTTTCCTACCGAGTAGTTGAACTTTCCTGACTTCTCTTTGATCTGACGGTTCACATCGAAGCGCTTCTTGCTCCCCGTGTCCGGCGCTCGTACGCCACTGTCATTCGCTCTCCTCCCCATGGTTTTCCTCTGGCGCCGCCCCTCATCCCCACCTCGTGCTTGCCTGAGTTCCCTCTGGCCGGGCGCCGCGGCCGAGTTCCCTCAGTGGAGTTCCGACGAACCGGGTTCCAAGTTCCGAGCCTCGGAGGCTCCCGGCCCGCCTCGGAACCGAACGGTCTGTCCTGGAGTTCCTCCCCGGGAATCCGAAGGAGCTGCTCCAGGATCGGACTGAGTTCAACAGTTCCTCCGCCGGAGAGTCCCCGGAGTCCCGGAGTCACAGTTGTGACGACGGTCACAATTCAAGTTGACGGTTCAAGGGCCGGGCCGTTCGACGTCCGTAGTAACCCGGCTAAGTAAACTTGAGTCGCCGTATCAAGCGAACACTTTTTTACACTACCACAGTGAAAACTAAATAGTGAAGCAGTCTACAAACGGATCAAACTACTTCGAACTTCCCTGGAATTAATCCGTGCGGGAGAAATCGAGGATCGATAAAGGGATGGGACTTGAAGACAGACCTCCAGTGATCCTTCTGTTTGCTGGTCGGATCTTGTTTCTGCAACACGATCAAGACCTGTCAGCCCAACTTTCAGCAACTTCATGTGTCAGGTTGGCTACTATCGAGAGCAAACAAGTTCGGCATCAGAAGCATTGGCAACCTTGTTTTTCTTGTCTTTTTTGTCATGGTGCAAGATCCACGCAATCTACAACATGGTAAGCTCTGTCGAAATAACGAAAGTCTATGATACATCAGTGTGCGAGACAGGTTTTGTGAACTCGCCGGCCAAGAGAATCTGGTAGCACATGACCATCCACATGGCAGTATTGCAACAGATGTAAACCTTATTCTCGCCCATTCCTTTGTCAGAGACGCATAGACCGAGAGGCTTGCAGTCGACCACAATGTCCTTGGGTCTTGCGTCTGCTCGACATTCCAAGCATAGCTACAGCAGCCACAGCGTGTGAGCGATTACTAACTCCTCCTCCTCCCCCCTCCCTCCCATATGTTACTTGAATCTCTTGCGAGTTCTGACGCCAAATGTAACCAGGTCCACTGCCTCCATTCTGCACAGGTTCTTGTCTTGTCTCAAACTCGCCAGTTGTCCAACTAGCCAACGGGTTACTGACAATTCTGGCAGAAAGCTTTCAAACACCTCGAGGTCCCTTTACTGTTGAATATTCTGACCCGAAATCTGTATCTTGTTGCCTGTACTGAGTCATCACATCATTGACATCACTGGATATAGAAGCACCTGGACAAGATCCTTGCAATCATATTTACATTCTTCCCCTCGATAAGACTCCTCCCACATCGCATCGAGTATGTCAGTGTTTGCATTCAAATCTTTGCAAATCTGTTTAACGATACTTCAAAACCATGAAAGCCGGTGGAGCTCGACAAACCTGGAGCTCATACATGTTTTCTATCCATCTGCATGCTTTCTGTGCTTCCCAATTTAAAATGATCCTATCACTTTGGGTTTGAATTATTGTGAATTTCACTCTCGTATTCGTTGGTGGGCTGACAAGCGTCTCATTGAAGAGCGTCTTATCAACCATTACGGCGAGAGAAACAAACTTAGAGAAGGCCCATTGAGCGATGCGGAAGAACGGCCCTTCCTTGCTTATCCTCCAATACTTCCTCAGAAGTTTCCTTCCTCTCTTGAACATCATGGCGGATCCTATGAGGGTGATGAAGGTGCAGATGTGTGCATAGAAGAGGATGGATAGAAGCCGGGTCAGCGACTTCGGGTCCATGCCGAGCATGGCGCCAAGCCAGGTGACCATGTCCGTCATCGCTACTGCATCCTTCCAGAAAGTCTTCAGCTCCTTCAACAAAAAAACGCGAAAACAATAGAAATTTAGTGCATCAGTGCTATTGGATGTGGGTCAGGACAATAAAGTGTCTTATATAATGATTTTAATATGTAGTTTGCTATTTTTAAACGGAGGGGCACGGATCATGTTCACCAGTCGCACCTCAATCCTGTTCCCGTTTCATCCCTCAGCTCTGTCCTCTCTTCTCTCGCTGCCTACCTGATCTCCTCGCTCCCCTGCTGTCCTTCGCTACCTTTGTCAGCTCGAGTTGTAGTAACAGCAGCATCTTGAGCAGTTGTGCCTTCATGGGCATCCATTTGGTGCTGTTCTATGTGACCCGATTCTGATACCTTCACGTCTCACGTGCCTAGCAGAAAGATCAGCGCTTGATGCTCTTACTTGACCTGGTCGTGGTTCTGACTTGTGCCATCCAGGACCCTTCCACCATCTCCGCTGCATTCTCTCACGTTCGTATCCTGTACGAGAGTGGAAGTGATTAGCTAAGAAGGATCGATAGGGTAAGATCATTGAAGTAGCCAACATGGAGGCAGGACTCTCCTACCATCTAGTGCGACTGGTGCGCGCATACTGTGGAAGGAGAGGCCGTGAAGAGGCTCTTGCAGCTTGCAGTCAACACAAAGTGAAACCTCGCCCAGATCCTGTCATAGCAGCCTTCGGTTCAGAAACAAGCACAGACAGCGACTTGAAAGACCTTGGAGAGCACCGCATCAGCATCATTGAAAGTGGAGTTGCTGATGGAGTAAGGATCGTATTTGATAACCAGGAGGAGAACCTTTCGCAGATGGTTGATGCTTCTCTAAACGCAATTGGCTCAACTTGCTGTGACATGTAACTCAAACACCTCCAAGCTTTGCCTCTGTAACCGTGATTGACAGTGAAAAATTTCACATATCTACCCTTGCATTCCTCAGCGGATGTTTCTGGTCATCCTGGATGCTGAATCTTTCATCGATGGCCGAACGATCACTGATAGTGTTGAATCAAAGCTTTCACAGGTTCTTTGCTCGAACTTTTCAAAGGTTGTACTGACAACCGCCAAACTCGAAAGATCTCATTGGCGTCATGATAAATGGTTGGGTGCGAATCTTGGTGGATGGTTTCTGTTGGAGCCAGGACCAGGTTGAATTTGTTCGTTGTTGCTTCTGGTTGAGTCCTGCCGTCCAACAGCCTCGCCGTTGTTCGAAGACTGTCAAGAAATGTTGAAATCACGAGGAGAAGAAAAGGCTTCGTGTGGTTGTGAATGGTCCCTGTGTAGTTGTCTGGACAAGGTGGAGAAGGGTGTCAAATCTGAAGTGAGACCAGCGATCGATGTGTCTCTCCTTGATGGCATCGATGATTGCATAACATCTTGCACGTTTCAATGTCTGACCTGCCTGTCTGCTTCACATGTCATTCTTCGTCGCTGCCTCATTTTCTCTCATGAATGTTTATTTTTTGCAGGTGCTTCGAAAGCACAGGAAAAATCATTTCGACGCATCCACGTTCAAGAAGATAGCAGACCATGGGCTGAATGCTGTCAGGATTCCCTTTGGCTACTGGATCGTTACGGGGCCTACGAATGCAGATGTCTACGATGGCCCGGCGTTAGATCAGCTTGACGAAGCCGTGAAAATGGCAAGAACGTGCAACCTTCAGGTATTTACAGATCGCAGGTTGCCATCTTGACGAAGGTGACCTCGATTAAGGTTGTGCTTGATCTTCATGGCAACCCTGGGGGAGAGAATGGACTTCGACCTTGTGGGCGAGAGAAACAAGATTGGACATGGAAAGAGTGGAGGCAAGAAGAGGCTCTGTAAGATTGATCTCAAGGAAGCTTGAGTTGACGACGGTCTGTCTTTGCTACAGGGAGTGTTTGCGACAAGTCGTTGTGAGATACAGGGGCTTTGATAACGTTACTGGAATTCAAGTGATTAATTTATTGCTGCCTTACCTCGAATTTGACATTTGGAAAGGTCTGCAATGAGCCTTCGCCTGCTATTCCTTCTAACGTCTTGTGCGACTTCTATGAGGAGGTTGTTGGCTTCTAGGAGAGTAGAGATGTTCATCGTTGTCTGCAGTCAATTAGGGTTGTCCGTGAGGCTGGAATGTCTCCACATGATGTTTGCATCATTCTCCCCATCTTTACTCAGTGGCGCATACGAGAAATTTCGAGGCTGTGGCTGGAACGTGGAAATATTCACAGATACGACAACGTTGCATGGGATATTCATTTTTATCACGGTGAAATCAATCATTTCCTCCTCCCTCTTATCCATCGCAGATTTTCATTCTGCCTGGTCGCTGCTAAGCCACGAACAAGTAAGGGATTTCCGCTTTCATTTTCAAGCTTTGACATGCTTTTTCTCCTGTGAACCTGTACCTCCCACCGTAATTTGCTTGCACCTTCTTGTATGAGCTCAGCATGTCGCAGTGCTGCAGGATGAAGCAAGGGAGCTGACGCATCTTCATGCTGCGATGGTCGGAGAATGGTCAGCCTCGCGCCCAGGACCGTACCCGGAGGAGGAAGTCAAGGACTTTGTGATGCAGCAGGTTCTCGCGTATAATCACTCGTCGCACGGATGGTTTTTTTGGAATTGGCACGACTATTCCGTAACACATACCACTAACGTACGCTTGGTTAACTTTCAACACCAGTTTTATGACAAGTGGGATATGGAAAATGGCGTGATTGGCAACGGAAGATTGCCGAGATCTTTATCAGAACTGAAATCACAGTCTGCACAGCGTTTCTTGAGTCTTCAAGACTTGTGACTTATGACACAGATGCCTTGTTTCTGCATGGAGAGAGTCTCCCTTCAGCGTCCCAACTTCAGCTCCGTCGGTTTGTCTGATTCGTGCTCCCTGAATCCTTTGTCTGACTCTCTCCACCTCCTTTGCCCAAGCACTTCTCCGTATTGTCTTCCATTTCTTCCACCTCCTTTCCCTTCTCATCTTTTGCTTTGTGTGCATGTGTTGACATGGTTCTTCGGCAGGGCAGTCTCGCCATGCTCGTCTCCTGGATTGGCCGATCTGTCGGAAACCCTTTAGTTGCATTGTACGACGGAGGGTTTGCTGCATCCTTCCTGTCATGGCGATCGGCCTTCTCCTGAGAAACAGAGGGTTTGCAACCTGAGGCCCAATAGAAACAACGTGATTGAATCGAAATAGTCCTTGAGTGACATTCCAGAGAACAGAGGAGAACGAGTTGCGACTCGATCTTGTCACTACCAGTTATCGCACTCAGGTAAAAGCGCTCCGGCGCTCATGTTCAGCAGCATGTCATGCAACCCTGCTGATGTGAAGGAAGCAAGAAGCATACCCTATCATTTCAGTGATCTTCCCCTTCGGTTTCGCAAAAAAAATGCCTTTTGTAGTGGATGATTGTCCTCGTACGGACGATCAAGTTGTTGTTTGTCGCGTCAATCATGATGTTGCACCCGCATGACGTTACGTCAGTAACGGACATGGCAGCATCATGCGAGTAGTCGCAAGAGGCTACGTACGCTGGCGAGGTGTATAATGCTAGAATCGAAGATGTGTACTGGACGTAGACGTACGTACAACACATTGGTATGATGAAAGCATGAGGCTGGTATAAACCGATACACATGTTTACTCATTGCTGTATTACGGGTTAAGCCTGACCTCGACATATAAGCAACCCATCTTAGACGTTGGCCACGTCATCGGAATGGGATTGCACGAACATTGACGTGTGTTCTCTTACTGCTGTACATAAACAAATCTAGCTTCATTGTTCATCTGTTCTACTCCTAAGTGCACTATCGCTCAGTTGCTGGACTATACCCGCATCAGGTTATGAGCCTCGCGTTAAAGGAACAGATGTCACCATACCGTCTACAATGGCCGCCAATCAATCAGCCTCAGGACTCGATGATTACAGCAGTAACACCCGAGAATATGCAAAGACTTGCCCCAGATATCGAGAACTTTATACAGTTCGAGTTGATAGGGCAATACTATGCATACCTCAACTCTGAAGGGAATCCAGAAAACATGAGAGCCTACTTCGATTGTCATTTTCCCATCAGAGATACTCAATCAGAAGAATTACAGGAAAACATGAGACAGAAAAGGAGAGAATTTGTACGAGAAGCAGATGCTGCTTTGACGCAAATCCTCCACACTGTTTACATGCAATGCCCTGGCAGGATTCAGATTCTGAAAGCCCACATGGAAGAAGAACACAAATCCCCCGAGACGCCTACAAAGCTTTGCTTAGCTGGGATCAAGGCATGGACAGACTTTAAAAGACTAGACAAGCCAACCGAAGCAACAAAAGCTGAACAGACCCTTGCCAATCTCAAAGAACTAGAGCAAGCAGTAATCTACAACGGAGACTACCAGAGTTACATCCCCAATGTGGTTAGGACCTTGAAGAAATTTGCTTCACAAGGCAAAGACTGCACTTTTATCTACACCCGTGCTTTCAAAGACGTTATCGACAACCTCAGAGCAATCGACGAAACGGGCGTTCAAGCAGAACTAGGTAGTTGGATAACATCTCAAATCCATCGCAACGCAACGGAAGAAAATTTCTTCTACGAAGGAGAGCCACAGATTGAAGATTTTTTGAAATTCCATCAACATATGATGAACTTCACTACCAGAGGCACGAAACACCCAATACCTATCCTTCAAGCAGGACAAGAAAGCTCTGGCAAGAAATCAACAGAAGCACATCATTCAGGTCAGAAACGAAAGGCGAACGCCGTGTTTTCAGCCTCCATCAAGCAAAACAATACACCACAGAAAATCAGGAGACAACAACAAGAAAACTTTACTGGATGCAAAATCTGCAAAGAAAAACGACTTCCAGCAAGGATTTCTCTCAGTCACGCTACCAGCGAGCATGACGCATCTAGGATCGGAGAAAGAGCCACTGGCAATAAAACAGCGCCAACCATGAAGAGGATCACAGGAAGCATTTCAACCGGTTTTCAGACAAGGGCAGGAAGATCCGCAAAATTTACCGCCAAGAGTCATCGCTCGTCGAACCCAAACCGTTCAAACGAGGAGAGCGGACAATACCCGAAGTCAAAATACAAGCAAACAGTCAGCATCGACAAGAAGGTCCTCGTGAACCTCACAAAAGCGCTGCAAGAAGCCACCTCTACCGACCAAACCGAAACCCAAGAATCCGTTCAAGAATCACCTAGCAGTGATGAAGACGAATCCGATGAACCGTCCTCATCTCGAACACCTCCGAAACGACTGAAAGAAGTCGTAAAAGAGACGTTCCGAGGCACACTAGGACGCAGTTCTAGAAAGAATAAATCTCCCAAGGAGTATCCCTGTTCTAAAAATTATGTTGTATATCAAAGTGATACCAGGTCGAAAACTGACGAGATCCAACTGCACAAGCTTGATGCAGCTCTGTTCTCAAAAGTTTCAAAACCATGGTACCTTGAATACATCTTTCATATACCCAGACTACTGATCAGGAACACTGATCGGTATCAAGTTTTCCTACACGCGTTAAAAGCGAAAGAACAACAAGAGTCCCTGTACGCTATTGTCGACTCAGGTGCAACTGTAAGCGTACTCTGCAATCCAAGTTGGTTACAGAGATCGTTTACACACAAAACTGAGATCACCGGCGTGGGGGGCAGCAAGATCAATACATCGCTCGGAGGAATTCTAGCAGGAACGATAGCATCAATCGAAGGAAAACGTTTTGCATTTGCAACTATAGCAACAGTAATCAGCGACGAAAATGCTAAAATCAACCTGTTATCCATCTGGCGAATTACAAATAGTGGTCATACAATAATCCACAAAGGTAAACCAGAAGGAGGACTACACGGAATCATTACACTCAACAATGAATTTATACCTTTCTACTTCTGCCCAAGCACCTACCTATGGTACGTCGAAATTCAAAGACCAAACAGGAAGACCAATAAGATAATCTCCAAGCTATCAGCAAAAACCATCTGGGATAAAGACACAATTCTCAGAGAAATTCAAGAAGGCGAAATACCACTCACGGCAACAATCAAGGAGTCAACACAAACGACAAATACACAAAGTACATCAAAACGCAGAATCCACCTGATCATCCATGGCGCAAGATTGGAGAGCGTACCTCGTTGGGGGGGAAGCATCCACATCTACCAAGCTGCGATGCAGGGGGAGAGCACAACTTCGGCAACAGCTTTCAAGCCCACGCACATGAAGACCTTTCCTATCAGCATGCGAGATGTACGACCTGAATTAGACACGTCAGAAGAGTCAGACAGTGAAAATGGAGAGACCTTGGACAGTTGCAGCAGCTCCGATGACGAGCTGATGACTACTGACAACACTCCATTAGAACCTGCAAGACAATTCACGACGGAAGAGATTCAACAGCAAACCAAGGAGTATCTTAACGATCCAAGATCATTTACAGATTTTGACGACTTTACAAACACAACGATCGAAGAACTTGACGAAAACGACAAGGAATACGAAGAACAATTGA
Organism: Guillardia theta CCMP2712; assembly: GCF_000315625.1. Taxonomy (NCBI): domain Eukaryota; class Cryptophyceae; order Pyrenomonadales; family Geminigeraceae; genus Guillardia; species Guillardia theta. The sequence goes on from NW_005434670.1 coordinate 1,223,513, forward strand.
AGAATGACAAATCAGATCTCAAGAATATTTACCTATATTCAACGGGAGAACGCATCAAAGGAACAAGAGCATCAGCGATTCTGCTCAAGTGGCACGTAAGAACCAACCACATCGGCAAGAAATACCTTTTCCAACTGGCAGAAAACATCGAAGGCATGGAGGAATTGAAGAGAATCAATCCAAAAACACCCCTGCCGACATGTCACACATGCCGCAGAGCGAAAACCAAGGCAGCTCCATTACCAAAATTCAGACACAAAAGATCCGATGTCAGATTTCACAGGCTGCATGGGGATATGAGCTCCTATCGAGTCCGCTCGATCGAAGGAGCAAAGTACCTCCAACTCTGGAAAGACGACTTCTCAGGATTCAAGATGCCTGTAGGTTTAGCGAGCAAGAAAGGTTACAGGAAATCGTTACGACTTGTTGTCACGAGATTCAACAATGGGGTCTACCCCAAAGTGATTCGAGTTGACAATGGGAGCGAAATGGTTTCAAAGAAATCACTGAAGATGTACGAGAAGCACAACATCCACCTAGAAAGAAGCGCACCATATGAGCATTGGCAAAATGGAAGAGCTGAATCTGGAATCTACTCGTTAGATACAAGGACTAGATTGGCAATCGTACACTCAAACGTTCCGAAAAATCTCTGGCTCAGCGCTATATATTACAACGCAGAGATCGAGAATGCATTCCTTCCTACCAGCAGAAACTCAAACATCAGTTGCTACCAAGCGTTTACAGGTACATCACCAAACGCAGAACACTTCCATCCATTCGGTTGCCTCTGCTACGTTCATATCCTAAAGGACAGAAGATTAGATCAAAAGAAAGACAAAAAACTCGAGCCAACAGCAGAAGTTTGCGTGTTTCTTGGCTTCGCCCACCACCTAGGAATGAAAGGTTATTTGGCAGCAGCACTGAATGGGAAACAACTGTACGTCACACAGAACAATATAAGTTTCAACGAAGAAGTATTCCCCTACAGATTTTCTCACCCGGAGGACAGATCTTGGAAAATACCATACGGCGGAACTGATGATTTTGGCGACGACAACGTCATTGTGCTCAAAAGAGCCGGTGAACGATTGATCGAAATGTCAGATACATCAGACGCATCAGATTCAGAATCTGAAGATGCCGGTGGAAACTCCAGCGCCCAACCTGAAGAAAGAAATCGACGACCGTTTGCAGATCAACAACATGGCATAGCACACAATGATCCCATGGTGATCCAAGTGAGGCAACAAGCTATTGAAGTTGACAACCATCTCACGAGAACCTGTTCTGAGACATCAGTTGTAAGAGAGAGTGATATCACACAAGACGAACAAGTAGCGGTGGATCCAGGACTATCAGAAAGAGGGCACATGAACCGTGAACTAGCCAGTCTTCAAGTCGAAACCTACAACAGTGGTGAAAAGGATTTTGAGTGGGATAAACTCACCCAAATACCTGAACATCAACTGAGGTCAGGACGAATTGTACAGAAGACGAATGTGGACACACCGACAAGTGATTCAGACCACGAAGACAATGATCTTCCAGCAGGAATTGAAGAGTTCGACAATCAAGACTTCATCAATGCGACACTACTTCCCTTAACGAAGCGACAATACTGTGGAGTACTTGTCGACACATACAATAACCTGGAAGAGAAAATCATGACATGGTCACACGGGCCACCACAACGAAACATGTACAACGAAAATCATTACAACGAAGAAATCGACAGCTTGATGTCTTTTCTTCAAGGATGCAAGAAAGATGAAAGAAGAGAATCAAGGATACAAAAAGCTCAACTATTCTACACAGGCATGTTGTCGGCAACCAGCCATATCGCGTTTGACAATGACGAACCAAGCATCAAAGAAGCTCTCAACAACAACAACCCAGAGAGACACCATTGGATAACAGCAATTCAGTCAGAGGCACGATCATGGAACGGACTAAAAGTATTCGAAGAAGTCGACAACATCCCAGACGGAAGAAAGGCAATCGGATGCAGAATCATCCTTAAAAGGAAAAGAGGACCGAATGGAGAAGTATTGAAATACAAGGCAAGAGCGATCATACAAGGTTACAACGCGGTACAAGGGATCGATTACCTCGACTCCTTCTCAGCGACAGCGAACCCAGTTACGATCAGACTCCTTCTGACAATCGCCAGAGCAAACAAATGGCACGTCAGATGTCAAGATATCTCAACTGCATACCTGATGGCACCACTTCCTACAGTTGTATATATCAGGACCCCAAAGGAATTTCAAGAGTTCTGCAACATTAGAGCAGCATACTTGAAGATCCTGAGTTCAGTCTATGGACTTCCTTCATCAGGTCGAAACTTCTGGAAGAAGCTCTGCCAAGACCTACGCGATTTCGGTTTCAAAGCCTGCACGTCAGATGATTGTTTGTTTCTATATCATGACGAGCAAGGGGAAGAGATCATCATCGCATTAGTAGTCGACGACATCATCCAAGCTAGCAACAGCCAAGCACTATTTGCAAAGTTCGACGACTTCATGATGAACACAAAAGGATACAGCGTAACAACTGACAACGATCTTAGCTTCTATCTGGGAGTCGCGTACAAGAGGGACGAAGCTGGAGACTTCATCAGCAACCAGCAAGCGTACATCGAAAAATGTTTGAAAAGATTCAACCTTGAGGGGATCGACCCTACAGGGAAATTCACCACGCCAATGGATCCCAAGTTCGTGATCGAACCAGAAGACGTTGATCCGCACGCGCCTGAAGACTTAGTCAAAATTTACAGAAGCCAAGTAGCAAGTCTGATATACATAGCAACATGGTCAAGACCAGAAATCAGCTATGCAGTATCATTGCTATCAAGATATCTCACAAGTCCTACGAAGAAACTGTTAATGGCAGTGCACAGAGTATACGCTTATCTCAAGAACACCAAGACACTAGGAATCAGATACACCGACAACGATGACAACGGACACAAGAAAATGGAACTAGTCGCATTCTGCGATAGCTCAGACGCCGATTGCAAGCTCACAAGCAGATCAACCGGTGGATACGTCATTTTCCTCAATGGGACACCAATCTCATGGAAATCAGCAAGACACAACACAGTCTCACTGTCTACCATGGAAAGCGAATACATCCAAAGCACGCTTACAGCTATCGAGATTTTGTACTTGCGAGAGACGCTCGAGTTCATGGGATACAAGCAACCTACGACGATATGCTATCAAGACAACGCCGCCTGCATCAAGCTCAGCGAGAATCCCGTCAGCAAGAGCAGATCGAAACACATCAAGAGAAGACACCACTTCATACGACAATGCGTTGCCAACAAGGAGATCACCTTGGAAGCAATTCATACAAGCGAGCAAGTTGCTGATATATTCACAAAACCGCTGCCCGCTGATCAGTTTCTCTACCTAAGAGACCAATTGTTGAACCTCCCTGAAGCAATACGCTATCAAAGGAAAACAAAAAAGTAATTCATACGATGATTACCTTTGGTAATTTTCAAAATGAATAAACTTTTCTCAAACTTGTCTAAGATCCTTCGAAGGACAAAGACGCATACGCGAAGTGCTGAGCGCCTCTGGACTGTTCTAGTACCAGGGAGTAGCATAGTACAAGCGAAACCATAAGCATGTGGCACAACTTGAGCATCCCTGGGGCATTGCGACTTCAGTGGGTAGTGATAGTTGCTTGCAAACGCAAATGGACATGGGAGAAAGGAGTAAGAGTTTCATAGCACAGCTTCCCCATAGTGCATGGGCTGATATGGTGACATGGAAACATGATTGCTAATCAGGGCGATGGCGCGTAACATGATTTCTTTTGAAACATGGAAACGTACTCTTCGTTAACTCACTACGTGGGTAACCGGCGTGTAGCAAAATGCTGCATAGCTGCTCTAAACTTCCATTGAAGCTAGTTGATGATGCGAAAAGCTACATCAGGGTTTGGAATTGCTTACCCCACACAATCAGCAGTGTGTGAAAGGCAATCCAACGTCTCGTTACCTCAAAAATGCTACACGCAATTCCTCACGTGCATCCACAAAATGCTACGAAGGAAACGTAAAAGCATGTGGAAACGACGTGTTATGCTCACTGAAAGGCATATGAATGCATGTATGACTTTGGAACCTATGTCATTTGCTGAAACGTACTGGGAACTCACCGTCCTGGGCCACATTTGCATTTTGGCTTTCTGCCATTTTCGCATTTTGTTGGTTAGTTCGCGAAGAGACAAAGGGAGACCCTCATACAGCACCAGAATCGTTGGGTCGGTCCCGGTGTTGCATAAATCAATGCTCTCACGCAGTGACGACACTGAGTTTCGAGCAAGGGGGAGTGATGTTGCACCCGCATGACGTTACGTCAGTAACGGACATGGCAGCATCATGCGAGTAGTCGCAAGAGGCTACGTACGCTGGCGAGGTGTATAATGCTAGAATCGAAGATGTGTACTGGACGTAGACGTACGTACAACACATTGGTATGATGAAAGCATGAGGCTGGTATAAATGTTGAAGCACCTGATAGGAGGAAGCTTCACCTCAGACAATGCCAAGTAATCGACGTGGCTCAAGTGCACAGATGCTTAGAGCCTCGGAATGCATCCCTGGAGAGGACAGCAACAGCTACAATAAGGACGACGTAGGAGAATCATGAAGAAGACAGCAAGAACTTAGGAATCGTGGATGGCAGCAGGAGATAAGCGAGCCAGCTTATATCAGTCCACGACAGGACAGCAGATGACACGGTGGCAGGATATGGCTACACTCAAGGGGAGATTGGAAGTATCACCCCTGAAGTCATGGACATGGGAGAACAAGGGGTCTGATCAAAGAAGACAGTACTATCATGATCATCTTAGCGGAGGACATACAAGGAATGCACGAGACCACCTCCAAGCATGCTCCTACGGAGACACAGGACCTGTCAAGGTCAAGGGAGCAGCTACATCAACTTCACAGAGAGCGTTGGATGAGAATCGAAGACCTCGTCATGTCAAGCCTATGACTCTTTCTCAGGGGACCCTCAAGGTACGGAACCAGGCCTCGGACCGGTCGAAGAATCATATCGCAGATAAGAAGCGTAGAGTACCGGTAGTGGTAGTTCCTAGGACCGGGCAGCCCCTATTTTAGGGACCGAGGAAGAGGAAGAAGGGCCGCACGCATTGGCAGGACAGGGAAAGGAGAACGAGGTGTACAGTCTCTGTGAGACTGGGTTGCTTGAAGTAAACAAGCTTGACCATCTATACCAATCTCTTATCTCCTCCGTTTGTTCTCTGTATCCTGATATCATTCCTGCGTGGCCACCATTCGTGATATCTATTACCGCTGCTACAGAAACTTGCAGTCGGTGCTATCACTGTCTACTTCGGGTGTCACTGCTACTGTGACTGTGTCACCGTCTGTGGAGAGAAGGTTACTGGGAACTTCAACATATTCTAAAAATTTTAGAATATCAGTGCCTAGATATTCTATTTCTCGAGAAACCTTGTATCACGGCAACCAGTGGACTCTTACTCTCACATTCGGAGTGACATCAGCGGGAGAGTATCTGTGGAGTGACAACGGTAGTAACAGCTGAGCCTGGAATCAAACATGGGCTCTGATATCAAAATGGCTATGGAAATTCATGAAGCGTTCTCAAAGACAAGCATTGACCTGACTAAGCTGAAGGATAATTCGGGCAACAATGTTTTTAAGACGGAGGAGGAAATGTGGGGTACGCTCAATCCGTTTTTCACAACTCTCGAACGAGTCAGGCCAGGACTACGAGACGTGTTCATGAATATCTTGTCATTGTTCCCGATCACCGAAGAAGACAGTGTAAACTTGGGTTCCAGGCTGGAGAAGAGTCTTACGTCTTGGGAAGAGCATGTAGATTTCGATGATGACGAAGGAAAGTTTTACACGACAATCGAATGGAAAGGAATCGTCGTGGGAGTTTTTCTCAGGAAAAACTGGCCGTTCAAGTCCATCAAGCGAGTAGAGGCAACTGTAACCGATCTGAAGAGACGTTTCGACGAGTTCCAGGAGGAGTCACAGGAGCCTGAGGACCAAGAAAACTACCAGTGGTTAATCGATGCAGAAGTCACTGCTAGCGGGGAAAGCAGAAGGGCAAGACTGAGGCAGAGATTACCTTGGGATTTGACAAATGATAAAACAGTACAGGGCATTGCGGCCCTATACAAAGACGTGATGGAGATTACGGAAGAAATCAATCAGTTCTTCAAAAATCGACTGACGGAGATCTTTCCTAGAGCATTACGACTGTCGGGGCAAGAAGATTATCCTCTGTCTGGATACCTCGGATTCTCTTATGTGAAATATTGGATATCACTTCAATTCAGGAACCGTACAGCACCGAGAAATCTGATTGACCGCGTCAAGAGTCTAGTCTCGGAGGCTGAAGTTGATGACTTCGAGAAACTGCTTGACATCCCCCTAGAGGTTTGCTCCCTCCTCAAGCAGTTGAAAAGGAAAGAAGCAATCTCGACGGGTGGCACTCAAGAAGTTGTTGACTTGGAAAAGGAATTAGTGCGGAGTCTTCTGGGCAAATGTAAGACGTCGAAGATCGACGAAGTATCTTTCTTGGGGAGGATACAGGCTGCTGAGGGTAGATTGATAACCATGTCGGAAGTTCAGCGCAGAATTTCTAATATCTACGCCGAGCACAAGGCGCGAAGACAGTATGAAGGGCCTACACTGCGTCATCATAAGACAGCTAACTTGGGCCATGCTCAAACAGGGGCCACCAAACATTCCGATCATCCATCGTCAGAGCCAGGATCAAGTGGTGCTCGACATGGCAGGAATAACGATGTACCGGGACGAGGATTCCAGCATGGGAGACATCGTGGTTCGGACTCGCGCGGCGGAGGATGGCGTGACTCGCAGTCACTCCCGGATGGCAATCCGATCCGGTATGATCAGCAACAAGCCTCTGATCATTCTCCCTGGCAGGCTCATGGTAACACTCATCGGCGAGGACAATGGCGAAATCCCTCACGCGGCAGATCGCAAGAACAGCAAGCGTTGCATACGCGAGAAGAAGGCAACGGCAGCTGCGAAGGAGCTCCATCATACAGGCAACACGATGGGAGAGGTCGCTTCAATCCAAGAGGGAAGGGAGCCAATCGTGGGGGACGAGGGCGGATGCAACCAGGTCGCAGAGGACGACGAGAGCACTGGACGGGCCCTCTGATCCCGCACCGTGATGATCACCAGCCTCGGGTGCAATCTGACGAAGAGCAGGAGGACTCGGTTGTAGGACGAGCAGCAGGCGGCACTGCGGGCAGCTCGGGAGATTCGTGGCAAAGAAGGAGACAGAGGGGACACGGGCCTGGACATGCGACTAGGGGCATGAGGCACGATCCCGGGACTCGTATGTATGAAAACAGTCGTGTTGCATTGCTGGAAGAAAAACTCGATATTTTGACAGACCGACTGATGGAGAGACTTGCTCCTGATCATTCCAGCCGGACAGAAGTATCACGGAGGCAAGCCGCTCCTCATGCAAATGAGAGGAGGGTCCTGTACCTGACAGATGGTCGATCGGCGGTGGACGATGTGGCCTTGATAGGTCAGGCACCAGCAACCTCGGATAGGAGAACAAGAAATGTGAGCCAGAGGCTTGGCGAACGAGAAGAAGTGGATTCTTGTCAGGAAGCCTCAGATACAGATAATCCATTTCAATCAGGTGACATTCATGTACGACGAGTTATGCGCAGGGTGCACGTCTGTCTTGATATCGAAAAATTGCTCAGAGCTAAGGCGTTCCTGAACGTACACTTACCGGGTTGTCACCATATGTTACTCGATACCGGAGCTAATATCAGTCTCTGCGGTGACAGATCTCTATTGACGAATGTGCGTAAAAGTCTACAAGCCACTGTTGTCAGCACAGCCAGCGGGGAGACATTTACGTGCGAGGAAGAAGGAGAAATGAGAGTGCAATGTGCAATTACAAGCAATGGAAATGTTACTATCGCACATACATTCGTACTTACAGCAATGGTATGTGCAGAGACTCCGCTCACCATCTTTTCAATGAGTCAATTTCTTGGAGAAGAGACAACTGTGGAACTGTCTGGGAAGTCAACTGGATCTTGGGTTCGTATGCCAGATAACTTACTGTTACCTGTACACCTTTGGGAGGGAATCTATGTGCTTAAAGCAGCAGTTGATAAGTCTCGACACTCACTTGTCATCGCAGCACAGTCAAGCAGCCGTAATACTGAGGCAGCGGCCCTACTGACAAAGTGTGCAGCAGAGCCCTCCACTGCTGAAGAAGACAAGGTATCACTGAAATCCTTGAGCAACAAGGACATTCCAGCCTCCCCATTCAACCCAATTCCAACCATTCTGTGGCACTGGAGACTTGGGCTTGGCAAAAGGGAACAACAAAGTGACATACAGTCCAACCCATCGCACAGCAGGTCCTTGTCATGTTTGTCAAACCAGCAAATTCTCAAAGCTACCTATCAAAACCCAAGGCGGCTACCGACAAGAAAGAGCCGAAAGGATTAATAGCCAGTGGAATGTGGATTTGAAAGACATGGGGACAGTCTCGGAGCCAGGAAGATTTCGTTACTTCTTGGTCGTGGTCGATGCCTACAGTGGATTTATTATAACGATTCCATTGACGTCAAAAGGCGAAACTAAGGAAGTCATGCAGAGTTTGATCTTGCAGGAAGAACGCTCAGGTCGACCAGCAGTCATAACAGTAGTGAGTGACAACGGCTCGGAGTTTGCAAACCTCCAGTTGCAGTCATTCGTGAAGATGAAGGGGATCATCTGGAATTTTACCCCGGACTACACAAGTGCTGCCAACGGTCGAGCAGAGAGGGCGATCCGAACAGTGACTACCATCCATCGAGCAATCTCGTACCAAGCACAAGTCCCGCAGCGCTTCTGGCACTTCTCCGTCCAACAAGCAACGCTGATCTTCAACAGTTTACCCAACCTGACGAATCGGGACGGCCTATCTCCCTGGCAACTTTATCAGGGACGAGAATTCGACTATGATAAACTGAAGGTGTTCGGATGTACGGTATTTGTTGCCAACGAGGAGAAATTGAAGAATGATATGCCTGCTATTACTGCTGTTAACCTGGGAAATTCAGAGGCTCACATGGGTTACCAGCCAGGGTACTTGGTATTCAATCCAGCTACCAACAAGGTGATACATACGCGACAAGCAAGATTTGATGAGACCTTCTTTCATTTCAGAAGGACCAGTAGACTGCATCTACCCCCAGGACAGGAGTATGTTGGACTGCGCGAGGTGGATGAACATTGCTCAACTCAGAATGATCATGGAGCAACCAGCTCGGAAGCCTCGGATGGCAGTATGGCAGAGTCCAGTGAAGACGATGGACACGATGCAGACTGGCAACCTGAACAGTCCGCAGATCAGAAGCAATCGATAACTGCTGGGGAACCTGTGCTGGGAAGCGAGGACGGCGAAGTCGGCAGAAAACGTACAAGAAGCGATTTTCGATCGGATCGAACCTTAATGGAACGGCAGTATGTCAACCGCAAAGTAACATATGGAACAAGGGCGGCGACGATAACGCAGATTGTGTTCAGAAACGGGGCATTTTACTTGAAAATCAAATATGACGATTCAGACAATGATTGGATTATTGTTCCTACAACGGACCCGAAACTACGTCTGACATCTGAACGCGTGAATCTGGTCACAATGATCCGTTCTAGACGGTCAGGAAGCCAATCGACCTTAACAGGAATGTTTAATCAATCCCGGACGGCAGAAGCGGCCTATTCCTTCTGTGCAAGGGGCATATCTCAGCCTGCCGAGGACGACAGTAACCAGACGAACGTCGGGCCGGAGCAAGCGTCTCACAGCAAAATGCTGATAGCCTACATGTGTAAATTCATGGATGTCTCAGAAGCTCAGGGAAATACAGTTCAATTATTGCAGACAAGTGCGGCAGACAATTCGGCCAGCAGCAGGATCGACACTACCGGTAGAATCCAAGCTCCGAAGACCAGAAAGCAAATGTTGCTGAGCGCAGAAAGACACCAATGGTTGCAAGCTGAGCTTAAAGAACTCAACAGTATGAAGGAAAAGGGAGTGTGGGAAGAAGTGGATTATCCCAGCAACCGAAAGGCGAAGATCGCTCCATTCCAATGGGTGTATACTTTGAAATACAATACTGAAGGTGAGATTGCGAAATTTAAGGCGAGGTTGGTCATCCTGGGCAATCTAGTTCCCACTGATGGTCCAGTATATGCTCCAACGTCAGATTTCCAGAACGTTAGGCTCATTTGTGCAATTGCCGCTGGAAACGCCTGGTTGTTGACGATGCGAGATATTTCGACCGCGTTTTTGAATGCAGATATCGACGAGGAAATTTACATGTTACCTCCAGAACAGCTCGCCTTACCAAGGGGAAGACTACTTCGTCTGAAGAAGAGCCTGTATGGCCTGTCAACCAGCCCGCGGAGTTGGTTCAAATGTTTCACGAAGACTCTGAAGAAGATGGGATGTCGTCTAGTCGGCGTCGACGAGGTACTTTTTGTCTACGAGAATGCCAGTGGTCATCGAATCATTGGGACCATCTTCGTTGACGATATCTTGCTGGCTTCTCAGTCAGAAGCAATCTTGTCTGAATTCCTGCTCAAACTCTCTGACCATTTTGAATTTTCCGAGTCCCCTCAGGCGACTGGAACATTCCTGGGAGTCAAAATAACACAAGACTTGGCTCAAGGCACCGTCGAGCTCAACCAGACACATTTTATCCATCAGATTGTTGAGCGATTCGAAATACCTCAAAAGTCAGTGCGAAGCGTCTTACCACACGATTATGTCTCCTCCTACCACCTAGAGGATGATCTGGTGTTGAATGAGAAGCAAATTCGACTGTACCAAGCTCTGCTAGGTTCACTTCTGTACCTCACCGCCGCGACCAGGCCAGATATATGTTTTGCGGTCAGCCTGCTGAGCCGATTTGCCAAACGGCCTCGGATTAGCGACGTCAAGGCCGTAATCCATCTGACTCAATACGTTTATAACACTCGTGAACAGAGCTTAACGTTCTCCCAATCGGGTACATTCTTCAATCAACAGCATTATCACAACACTCTGATAGCTGCGAGTGATTCCACCTGGGGAACAGATCCAATTACACGTCGTTCTCAAGGAGGGATTGTGATTTCTTTTAACGGAGGTCCAGTTAACTTCTCCAGCAAACTGCAGAAGGTCGTCAGCTTATCGAGTACGGAAGCCGAGTTGTACAGTTGCTCCAACTGTGCGAAGGCGATACGGACGCTGCGATCCATCCTGCTCGAACTGGGGTTTGTACAGCGTGACCCAACAATCATTCTCGTTGATAATGCAGCGGTCATCCATCTGCTGAGGGACCGTCGCGCATTTTCGAAGCTTAAGCATATTGCAATTCGACATCGGTTCACTCTTCAGATGGTGGATGAAAACGAAATCATCGCTGTGAAGATTGCTACTACATACAACCCTGCGGACATTCTCACCAAGATCTGCCCAGTCTCCAAAATTCGTCAGCTAGCATCGTTCTTGTTCGGCAACGACATGTCTCAGGTCTCCGTTTGACCATCATTACGCCGCTGCTTCATGCAAGACCTTGTCAAGCTAGCCAAGCTCCCTGTACCTCGTCAGGGAGGGAGATGGATGATGCGAAGTCACAGGGGACCCACTTCAGCCTGAGGTCATCTGTTCGACACCAGAGACAGTCAGGGAGGGGTTCACTAAATGAACAATCAAAATCAGGGAATATCATATCTTTTCACTATCATACCTGAATACTGAACTTCATGACAGGCTGAACCTCTGAGAACATCTGATGATGACATCAGCATCGAGCCTCGCATCATACCTATGTCATGTGACATGGACGAGTCACAGGGATCCCCCAAGCAGAGCCAAGAGTCGCACAAGATGACGACGAGGCCACCAGATAGCTCTCCCACCATGATGATGAGTGTGGCAAAGAAGCTGAGGGGTGACATGACAGCGAGAAAATCTCGATGATGGAGGGATCAGTCCTGATCAAAGTCGCTCTGAATGTCAAAAGTGACAAGAGCTGTTTTCAATCCAACCTGGCAAAGCCTGTACGTGGCCAACCAGTGAGGAGAGGAATTACCTCATGATTCCACTGGTCAAGCACCGCGATGATTGAAGCGGCAAGCCTAGAGCACGGCAGATGAAAGCTTGAAGGTTGTGAAGATCGAGGAAGGGAGACGTCCCATTGAAGCCTCATTGCATGCCACGATCTCACGATGGCGATATGATCTCACGAAGCAACTCTACAGCAGAGTTGAAGAAATGAAAGGCAGCTTGAAGCGCCAAGCCTTCGCAAGACGAAGAAGCAGACGATGAAGACATACCTTCGATCGAAGTTATGAAATGATGCTGCAGAAATGAAGGAGGTTCTAAGTCGCCAGGCACATCAGTGCTGATGGGCGCTGAGGAGAACCTTTCAGTACCATGCACAGCCCTACTGCGAAAGTCAAGTCAAGAGGCTGATCGCTTATGGAAAGAGGAATATCAAGTCTGATGAGCAACCATACAGCTTCAAGGCAGACGACCAGAGACCAAGCATGAGTCCACCTTGCTGTCAAGCAACAGCTCCCGCCTACTCTAGGCAAGGGAGGAAATACTGCGGCGACGACGCGCGAAGAGTCAACCGCAGCAGGCGCGGCAAAGCAACAATGCTGGCATCGGCACACAAGAGCCAAGGGAGGGTGTTGAAGCACCTGATAGGAGGAAGCTTCACCTCAGACAATGCCAAGTAATCGACGTGGCTCAAGTGCACAGATGCTTAGAGCCTCGGAATGCATCCCTGGAGAGGACAGCAACAGCTACAATAAGGACGACGTAGGAGAATCATGAAGAAGACAGCAAGAACTTAGGAATCGTGGATGGCAGCAGGAGATAAGCGAGCCAGCTTATATCAGTCCACGACAGGACAGCAGATGACACGGTGGCAGGATATGGCTACACTCAAGGGGAGATTGGAAGTATCACCCCTGAAGTCATGGACATGGGAGAACAAGGGGTCTGATCAAAGAAGACAGTACTATCATGATCATCTTAGCGGAGGACATACAAGGAATGCACGAGACCACCTCCAAGCATGCTCCTACGGAGACACAGGACCTGTCAAGGTCAAGGGAGCAGCTACATCAACTTCACAGAGAGCGTTGGATGAGAATCGAAGACCTCGTCATGTCAAGCCTATGACTCTTTCTCAGGGGACCCTCAAGGTACGGAACCAGGCCTCGGACCGGTCGAAGAATCATATCGCAGATAAGAAGCGTAGAGTACCGGTAGTGGTAGTTCCTAGGACCGGGCAGCCCCTATTTTAGGGACCGAGGAAGAGGAAGAAGGGCCGCACGCATTGGCAGGACAGGGAAAGGAGAACGAGGTGTACAGTCTCTGTGAGACTGGGTTGCTTGAAGTAAACAAGCTTGACCATCTATACCAATCTCTTATCTCCTCCGTTTGTTCTCTGTATCCTGATATCATTCCTGCGTGGCCACCATTCGTGATATCTATTACCGCTGCTACAGAAACTTGCAGTCGGTGCTATCACTGTCTACTTCGGGTGTCACTGCTACTGTGACTGTGTCACCGTCTGTGGAGAGAAGGTTACTGGGAACTTCAACAATAAACCGATACACATGTTTACTCATTGCTGTATTACGGGTTAAGCCTGACCTCGACATATAAGCAACCCATCTTAGACGTTGGCCACGTCATCGGAATGGGATTGCACGAACATTGACGTGTGTTCTCTTACTGCTGTACATAAACAAATCTAGCTTCATTGTTCATCTGTTCTACTCCTAAGTGCACTATCGCTCAGTTGCTGGACTATACCCGCATCAAATCAGTCAATATTCTGAGATTTGATGTGCGCTTGGTATGCTTCGCAACATCGTTCTGAGACATCTTATCCTTTGTTTTTCACCATGGCATCGTTTTCTCGCGCATTCAGAGGATCGGAAGCGCGATTGTTACCGCCAGGATCTGATTGCCTGCCATATCTCATGCTTCCGATCTCTTCAGTTCACATGCAGCTAAGGTACTATGTTCATGTGGTAAAGAAACGATAAGGCATGATTTCAAGAAGATAAAATTCAAAAATAATTTAAGATTTGACTAAAACTTGAATCCATCATATCCGACCAATTCCCTTGCAACCTCTTATCACCCCCCCAATCTCCCTTGATCACCCCACCCTTTCTAGTGTCGTAACAGTGAAATCCCGTGCCATTGCGCCCCTGCTGACATAACCCCCCTGTCAGTCGGATTAACTTTGAAGCCAGTTACCCCCAGTCTTCTTGTTGCACCGGTGCCTTTATCTTCAATTTATGGGGATTATCTTAACTTCTTTGGTACCCCTACCCATTTCTCTTCTCAAGTACCCCTCATCAAGATACCCTGTATCCATGCAGAAGTCACCCCTTCTATTTCTTCCGACCTGACCCACCCTAATCAACACACATCGAAGCTCTACCCCCTGTTTCCTCACCCATGACCGGTCATTTACACACACAGATTTACGGACCCGACCATGTTTACTAGCGTTGATAAACCACCCCACCCCCCTCGACTCACGCGCGCCTGTGCGCCTTGAATTAGCTGATTGCAGCTACTCTCATGTACCCCACCCCTTCAATTCTAATAAACTACCCCTCATTTAGTAGTCGTTGAGAACCACCCCTACCACAGGTGTACGGACGGCCGAAAAACACTCATTTTGTTCTCCATGGCGAACAAATGACAGTGCGATCGGGGGATGGCAATGCAGGGGCAGAGGAAAGGGATGTGATATTTACAGGATCAAACAAGCACGACATGCAAGTAGAGCAAAATCATCAGGTGAATGATCCGAAAAAAATGCTTCCAAGGAGCCATTCACTTGCGGAACTGCATCGGCCCGGGGAGAAACACTGGCTTCATGGACGCGGATTCGAAGAGAGAAAGATGACAATGAAGGACATCCAACAGCCATCTCTCCTCTCTCTGGCCAATAACATTCCAGAGAATGTGTGCGATAATTGTAATTTTCAGGAAGCAAACTATCAACCACGCATTATTTTCATGGCGAGCGTTTTCACCGCGCTTGGTGGCATCATGCTCTTTGTTCTAAAATTTTTGATCAAGGAAAACATAGGAGGAGGTTTTGCATGGCAGTTCTTGCAAGAGTTGCCTTTCTTGCTCATCGCCTTCTATTCAGGGACTTATGCCTTGATCTTTTCCCAGGCCCGACTGCGTTTGTTTTGCATTCGAAATTATTCTTTCCTTGTGGTGGCATTTCTTTTTGTCGTGTATTTGGGGTTCTTATTATCAGATTTCATGACCGAGCTAAGACGTTCTGAATTCGAAGTGTCTTTTCATCTGAACATCTCCTGGGTTATCGACTTTTCTCACTTCCCTCCGGATAGAAATTGCACAGACCAATCTCCTGTAACGACAATGTTATTGTGGCCGCACTTCACCAGTATCGGCTGCGTAAACCTCTTGCTTGGAGGAGACAAGTTTTGTCTTTATATTCTTTTCATTCTTCAGCCACTGATCTATACCATCCCCGGCCGACCTGCATTATTGTTGTGTGTCATGAATGTGACAGTGTTCATAATCGCAGTTGTCCTTCTGGGAAGTGTAAGCTGGAGTTTACTCACCTGCACATTATTCCAGCTGATTGCTGGATTATCAACTGCCTACTTGTGCCAAAGAGATCTGCGTGATTCACAGCATCAATTCATCATCACAAAAAAGACCAAGTATGCTTCCAGCCAGAGCAAGATGTTGTTGTACACATTGATCCCCGAGAACGTGATGTCAAAGCTGACCTTTCATGATGATAGTGGCCTTTTAGGTGTTAAGATACCTCATTGCACAATTCTATTCTGTTCGTTCGTGCAGCAGGACAGGATCAAGGCAAAGGGTGCAGTTCAGACATTTCAGATCCTTGATGGTATCTTTGAAGTGTTTGACAACATTGTGGAGAAGTATGGGATGTACAAATATCAGCATGTAGGTGACTGGTATATTGTCACATGTCCAAGGGCTGCTCGACCATTTGATGAAAAGTTCCAGCAGGAAGAATATCCTCATCACTACACCCAAGGGATGGTGCACATGGCAAGGGAGCTCATTGAAGCCACCAGGAGCTTTCGTATAGATCAGTATGCCCTTGGGCTGAAGGTTGGAGTGAGTTGTGGGTCTGCAGCGGGTGCGGTGATAGGGTCTCACCGGGCGTTCTACTGTGTTTATGGGGACACTGTCAATACAGCCGCCAGAATGTGCAAGTATGCGAAAGAGGGACAAATATTGTGCACAAGGGAATTTGCTGATTCGATCTACTCTCTAGCTTGTGATTATATAACCTGCGAGTCATCCGGTGAGCTGGAGGTCAAGGGCAAAGGTTTGATGTCAGTGTTCAATGTCGTGTGGGACCCTCATGTGGTGATGGACGACCAGATCAGTGGAGCAGAGAGTCAGAGAATGGAGGATACAAGATCGACTGCAAGTCTGACTACTGCAGGTTTGGAATTTGAATACGAAAATCTGAGCCCAGAGGGAAAACAACTTTTGAAAAGCAACACCTACAGGCTGAGCAACTTTTGGGTGGAGTTTGTCCATCCAAAATCCGAATCTCAATTCTTCGAGGACACAACTGAAAAGTTCACGTTCATAGTTTCCATAGGCCTCTCTGTACATTTCTTTGCAGTGCTGTGCCAATGGCAGGCGGTGAATTTCCCGGACTACGAATACGATTTTGCAGCTCTTGGAAACCAAGATCTTGAGTATCAAAAACTACGTGCGCGCTGGGTTCTGACTGGACATTTGATTTTTGTTTTCATCCATAGCGTCATTCTTCAATACCTCCTTTTCACCAGCAGGCTGGCATATCGAAATTTACAGCGGAATGTTGTCATTCAGAAAATGTTTTTTGTCGTGGTATCAGGTCTAGTCAATCTGAGGTATCACGTAGGCGATTGGTTGATCTTATTTCCCGCAGTTTTTTCAATCATTCACTCTTCTGTTTGTGGGTTAACGTTTCGCAAGAATTTGCTCTCAAGTTCGATTTGTGCATGCTTCAGCATGGTCATGGTGTTCTTTGCCCCGCATAAGGTGTACCGATTCCGAGCGATCCTCCAGATCTTCTTCGTAGCTGTCATCTCCATCGTGTTCTCGAGGATCAAGAATCTTGCTGAGCGGAAGCGATGGCGTCTGGACAAACTCTTCGAGGTTGAGTTCAAGAGGCTCAAGGAGGTGATGATCGACCTCATCCCAAGACATGTGGCCATGGAGATGCTCCAGTTCTCGGGGAAGATCCCTTGCGCCATGCAAAGAGCTGCTGTGCTCCAGCTAGACATCTGCAACTTCACGGGCATGTCGCAGACGATGGACGCGTTAGAGCTAGCAAACATGGTGCACGACTTGTTCTCTCACTTCGACGACGCGGTCAGGCGATGGGGCCTCTTCAAGATGGACACAGTAGGCGACGCCTACATAGTTGCTGGATGGCTCCCCAACAGGACCGACTGGCTCATGCGCAAAGAGACGCAAGTGACCTGCCAACACCTGCTACAACTGGCGCGAGTTATGTTGACCACTATGGCCGACTATCGCCGTAGGACAGGGAGGACGGTCAACTGCAGGATCGGCATCTCCACTGGGGTCGTGGCGACAGGAGTGCTCGGAAGGATCCAGTCCAGGTTTCACATGATTGGGGACGCGCTGACCGAGTCAGAGCTGTTGGAGCAGAGTTGCTGGCATGGCGCTGTCCACGTCAGCGACAAGTTCTTGCAATGCATGCGATGCATGAACCCCGAAGTCTCTCCTGAGATGCCCATGCTTGCTGTTCGGCCCTCCAAGAGACAGAGCAACTGTAGCAGATCCAGCTCGATCTGTGCAGTGATGGGCACTGACTCGTTCCCTTCCCGGCGTCAGTCTGTTCACGTCATCGCAAGAAAATGGAAGACGATGTCGAGGCTGGAGGGCATCGAGGGAAAACCTTCGTTACCCCAACCTTGGCGATGCGTCGCTGTCAACGAGCACGAGACAAAGGCCAAGAAGCACGACACTGTGCAAGCGTGCGAGTTCAACATGAAGCTGAGTTATATCCTTGTTTTTGATGAGGGAAGAGAGAAAGATGTATCGTAAAGATGTATCGTAAAGATGTTATGTTTAATGAAAACTAATCAAGATAGCGGAGCTCGATTGTTTCATCCGTTGTCGTTTGGTTTTAGGTGAATCGAACCAATCACGCAAGACTGATCGACATCAATCAAGCAAGACAGATCTTTACTAATCAACCTGCAATATTGTGACCAATCTCGGTCTATGACAAATTTCTAACAACGTTGGAACATACTTCAGAACCTTTCCTATCAAGATCATGCCCATAATGCAACTCTCCCTTCGATTGCTTATCATGTGTATCCAACGTGTAGAATATTATCTGCTTTCTGCCTGCTTTTCGTCATCCTCTGTTATCTCGTTCTGTCTCTTCCTTGCCCCGTCGCGTGGCCTTCCGGAACCCTCCCTCTCCCCCGTCCCTCCTACCCCCCATCATCATTGCAATGATCATCACCATTACCACCATTCCGTACATCGGCATTATCATCGTCATATGTGTGCCATCGTTATCGACATCGTCGATAAAATTTCTCTCTCATCAACTCAATCTCAGCCGTTGACATCATCATCATCATCATCATCATCATCCTTATCATCATCTCTTCATCATCTTCATTGACATTACCCTGTCACCTTTGAACTATCATTCAATCCGTCATCATGAAAGTTGCCACGCGTATCATCTTCTCAACCGTACAAGTACTTACAGCGCTTTAAACACAAAACTTCGCTCGCACCACATAACCATCTATTCATCGTCATCAACATCACCACCGCCCGCATCAATGTCATCTCCATCATCATCAGCATCACCACCCTCTTTACCACCACCAGCAGCGTCATCATCACCACAACAGCAACCATCAGTACCAGCACCAGCAGCATCTCCATTACAGCCATTATCACCATCACCATCGTCGTCATCATATCTTCACCACCACCACCACCACTACTATCTCTTTCCTCATCTTCATCATCATAATAATCACTCTTATCCTAACCCTTATCACCACCATTATCATCACCACCATCTCCATCATCTCCATCATCTCCATCATCTCCATGGTTGTTGTTGTTGTTGTTGTTGATCATCGCTGCATTGTCGTAATCGTCATCATCATCACCATCATCACCATCATCATCACCATCACCATCACCATCACCACCGCCACCATTCAACACCATTCCCCTCTCTACCACTGAAGCATTTTATTATGCGAGCACCGGTCAATGACTTTACAACTTGACTATAGATTTCAAATCATGGTACCTCTGTATCTTCAAAAATTTCACCAAAACTTCAAATTGCTGCCCTCAAATCACTGGCCGCATCTTCTCCGACTCTCTCCAGTACCCCTCATTTTCCCCCTTACGACCTCAATACCCACCCACATGGTTATGATCGCTCGTACATTGATATCGTGTACCCCCACCCCAGCAATTATGAGTTTCTCTACACCACCGGTGGTGGGTTTTTGACTACAAACTGAACACCCACCCCCAGTTTGACTCTATCCCACCTTCTTCACCACCCCATAAACCCCTACCCTCTCTAAGAATGTATATCTGTTGTGATTGGCAGTCTTAGAGTACCCTACCACCCCACATTATATCAATTCACTCTTCAAAGTACCCGTTCTCGGAGAACGAGGAGGATACGAGAGGACCCACCCACCCTACCTACGGATCTCGAGGTTTTCCGGCCAAGACGCCCCAAGTTCAAGTTACTACTACGAACAAGTTATACTACTACAACACAAGTTACTACTACAACACAAGTTACTACTACTACAACACAAGTTACTACTACTACAACACAAGTTACTACCACACTGCGAGTTGTTCTTACAACCCAAACAAAGCTGATTACACAACGACGTAATCTATCACTAGTAGAATTTTGGCTGCTCTGTCGTAGCATCTGCGAGATGCTTACAGTCATTCCATGCATAGGTTGAATGCACATGGAAGAAGAAGAACATTTGACTTTTATTGTTGAACACAGCATTTGTAGCTGAAGGGAGCTGTGGATTGCAAAGTTGCAGGTTTAACTTCCTGTCATGTGGTACCCTTGTGGCATTTTCAGACGTTGGAGTTCATTGCGGCCTCAAAGTTGTGCAATGAACATTCAGATTGATGTAACCGTATGAAGATCTAAAAATGGTTGAAGAAACAGCGAAATTTGTTGGCTGGAGGCAACATCGAAAGGAAAATGTTGCCAAGGCTTCAGAAGCTCAGCTTAATGCTCGGCGAGGGAGCAAGGAGCACATTTCCATCTATATCTCCAGCTCTCCAGAAGATGAGAATGCTTCCCCGTCTGATTCCAAGTTCATGAGTCTGAAGTCTCGTCTCCGAAGTCGCGCACTCAAGAGCATGTTTGGACATCAATCCGTTGTGGGCGAGAACCTGATTTTTCCTACCTCGACATCTCCTCTGAAAAATCTCGTTTACAAACAGGAAATGAATAGAAATTTTCGTGAAGAGACCTTTGATCCGTTTCCAGCAAAGTCATGCTGCATGGTCTTGGCGCCCATGTTTTTCCTCTCGGCGCTCGGCGAGATGTTTTCTTCTGAACTTTATGGTGGAGGGATGAAATGGGCCATGTACAATTCATTGCCATTTTGGTTTGGATTTTTCCTCACATCAACAGTTGGTATTACAGTAAGTTTTACATGCCTGAGAGGAGTTTACTCGAGATTTTACAATTTGATCATGTCTGTGTTGGTGGTGTGTGTTTTTTCTTGCTTGATTTCCGATTCCATTCTCCTCGAGCTCAGGCTCGTTCTCTTCCAAGCATCTTTCGCCCCTCAGATCTCGTGGAGCATGACACACGTACATGGTTGGCCCGTACAGGTATGTAACGACACGAACCCGGTCAAGACTATCAAGGATTGGCCGATGTTCAACGCAATAGGATGCGAAGGCGCGATGCTCAGTGGCGAGTCCTATGGGTTCTGCCTGGGTTGCCTGGTGCTGCCGATCATCCTCAGAATGAGTGGAAAGAGTGCGCTGATTGTTGCGTTTGTTAACTCATCTTTGCACACTATCTCCATCCTCTTGATAGGCCACCGGGACGTTGCCATTGTGACTGCAGCGGTTTTCTTGCTCTCCGTCGGACTCTCGAGTGCATATTTCTGCGCATGCCAGACAGCAAATGACAAAGAGCAGTACGTCATGATGGAAGGCACTCGTTATGCAACAGACCAGAGCAGAAAGCTTGTGAGCACTTTGATCCCCGAGAACGTGCTGAACAAGCTAGCGGCTCAGCGAGGGGACGCCATGCTCGGCGTAAGCATTCCCCAGTGCTGCATCATGTTCTGCTCCTTGGAGCCGCAGGTTGTTCTCAAATCGCGTCCCCCGTTGGAGGTTTTTGATCTGCTTGACGAGATCTTTGAGGCTTTTGACACGACAGTTGAGAAGTATGGCATGTACAAGTACCAGCATGTCGGAGATTGGTATATCATCACCTGCCCTCGTGCCTGCCGCCCCTTCGATGAGGAGCTCCAAGCTTCCAACTACCCGCCCTCTCACTTCGACGACATGGTCCAGCTGGGAAAGGAGCTGATTTGTATCACGAAGAGGTTCAACATAGCTGGAGTGGAGCTGAGCCTGCGGGTGGGGATCAGCTTTGGTTCAGCAGCTGGGGCTGTCATTGGCGTACATCGCGCCTTCTACTGCGTTTATGGAGACACGACCAATACTGCTGCTCGGATGTGTAAAGCTGCTCGTCCGAACCAGATCATGTGCTCGGAGAACTTTGCCTCTGCCATCCTCGTTTTCCAGCCCAGCAAGGTTATCTGCCGGCACGAAGGAAGCATGCTCATCAAGGGGAAGGGTGAGCTGGACGTCTATGATGTGGATTTGCATCGTTCTAGCATGGCATTGTCCTCAGAAGCTCATCTTTCTACTCCTCAGCAGAGCTACCGAAGCAGGAGGTCAACCATGAGGTCGCTTATCAGGATGGATAGCTTGGGGTCCTCGTCGCGCAGCAGGAGCTCGAGCTTTCAATCGACATCCCGGGAGCAGCAGACATTTTTCGGAGGAATCAACTACGAGATTGACATGCTGCGAATGAAGTTCAAGGACGAGGAGACAGAAGCGATGTTTTTGACGGAGAACGCAAGAAGTCAAAGGATCGCTATCACCATCGGCCTCTTGATTCACTTTCTCGCGGTGATGTGTGGGTTCCAATTTGTCAACTATCCCGAGCAGTCTTATGATTATGCCGAATACGGTGACATCGTGCTGGAGAGAGGCAGAGACCTCGTCCGGGCCCTCCTCACCGCACACCTTCTTTTCGCCATCGCGTGGTCTGCGGGTCTGGTGCTGTACATGTGGCGGGGCATCCATGTCTGTAGGATCTACCAGTGGCACGTGCTAGGCATGAAGCTCGTCTTCCTCCTGGTGTCTTTCACCGCCTCGCTCTACCTGCCCTCGGAGGGTTGGCTCATCATCTTCCCAAGTCTCTTCGTCTGCATGAACTCCATCATTACGGGCTTTCGCTTCATTCACATCTTCACCATCAACCTCCTCACCTTCCTCCTCTCTGCCATTTTCATCCTCCTCACGAACAAGCAGCAGGGGGAAAAGTGGCTGATCATCGTCGAGGTGCTGGTGACCTGCATGGCCATCAGTTGGCTGGGGAGGAGGATCTGCTTCGCGGAGAAGGAGCACTGGCGGCAGGCAAGGCTGTACGAGGCAGAGCTGCAACGGCTGAAGCAGATCCTCGTTGACCTCATCCCTTCCAATGTGGCGCAGCACATGATCCGGTGTGCCGCTAAGATGCAGTGCCTGATGCAGCGAGCCGTCGTCCTCCAGCTTGACCTATGCAGCTTCACCAAGATGTCCCAGGAGAGGAGCGCCATGGACATGGCGACGATGGTCCACGAGCTCTTTCTGACCTTCGATAGGGGCGTCATGCAGCGCGGCCTCTACAAGATGGACACGGTGGGGGACGCGTACATCGTAGCTGGATGGCTCTCCTGCGACCGCGACTGGTTCCTGCAGGACGACACAAGAAGCCGCTGCAGTACCGTCTTGTCTCTGGCGCACCTGATGTTGGAGTCAATGGCGGAGTACCGGAAGAGGACGGGGAAGGAGGTGAACTGCAGGATCGGCGTCTCCATCGGGGTTGTTGCTACGGGGCTGCTCGGGAGGATGCAGTCTCGCTTTCACATCATCGGGCAGACGATGCTGGACGTGGACACGCTCGAGTCAAGCGCGAAGATGAACTGCGTGCACGTTAGCGACAAGTTCCTGCGAGGCCTGGGAAGCATCCGATACAAACAGCAGCCCCTCCTTCCCGGTTGTCCTCCTCGATCACAGTGGAACCTCTTCCGGAGGATGAGCTCGATCGGGCCAGATGCTTACGAGCTGCTGGAGGTATGCGATGATCGATGCAAGACCAGGAAGAGGGCGGGGAGAAACAGCGTGGCGGAGGTGGAGAAGATTGAAGGAGAGGTCGTGATCCCGCAGGGCTGGAAGTGCGTTGAAGAGCTAGAGAGGAGAGAGTCTGTGTCCGGGTTGAGCTCTGCAGTGGACGGGGAATACAACAAGCAGCTGCTTGACAGCAACGGGCTGGATTATCGAGTGTGCAGGAGTTACATTCTTGCGCTTGATCATAAGGAGGAGGGGGGAGCAGGAGCAGGAGCAGGAGCAGGAGCAGGAGCAGGAGCAGGAGCAGGAGGGTGTACATAGACGGGATGATCACGGGTGTCAGTTTCCAACGTTCATTCTTTATAACTTGATGACTTGTTTGATTTCTGTAAAGTGAAGAAGCACAAGTTTGTTTGTCCTCCCTCCTCCTGCTCCTCCTATTTCTAGCTCATGCAGCGTCCTCAGGGTCGATGAATTCAGTTCGAACTTCCTCGATAGATTGTTTGATCATGTCCTGCAAGCTTGTGTCAAAGATTCTGCCTTCCTTCTCTCTCTCACCCCGCTCTTTCCTCTCATTTCTCTAGTCGATCCTCTCCCACAACTGTCCTTGCTCTCCTTGATTGCTCCACCATCCTTTTCCTTCCTTGTCTGCCTCCCCGCTCCCCTCTCTACAGCCTCCTCCTTCCTCCCCCCCTCACCACGTTGTCCTCCAGGACTTGAAGTCCAAATTCCTTCGAGATCTGAAGGCAAAAGATTAGAGAATGCATTCCCCTCTCCCCTTGCCCCTTTCTAGTCTCCTCCCTTCCTCCATCTCTCCATCCTTTTCTTCTCTACTGCCGCCTTTCCTCTTCCTACCCGCTCCTTGCACATGCGGCGGGTAAGATTTGTGATTCCGTCTTTTTCCACAATGAGATCTCGGATGCATTGCTTGATCTTCGCCTGCTCGCTAGTCAATATTCATTTCTGTACCTCTGCAAGTCAAACCTTCAACTGCCCTTCCACTTCTTCGACATCTCCTTTGCCGTTCTGTTCGTCCTCCTTCTCCTCTTCCTTCTCCTCCTCCTCATCCTCTTTCCCTTTCTTCTTTTCGTCTTCCTCGCTTTTCTCATCCTCTGACTGTTTCTCAATTTGCTGCAAGATGTCACGATGGAACATGTAGACATACAAAGATGGCAACCTCCTCTTCCTCTTCCTCTTCCTCCTCCGAGACTTTCTCCTCTTCGGAAGAGGATTCTTTTTGTTTCCTCTTGCCTGATGGAAGCGAAGTTTGAGCAGGAAGAGAAGTAGAACAAGTAGCAAGTAGCTCACGTTTCTTCTTACTCTCCTTGTCCTTCCTTTTTCTCTTCTTTTCTGATTCATCTTTCTCTTTGCTCTTTTCCTTTCGCTTGCTCTGCTGTGAAGTCACTCTGACGAGACGACGAGGATAAGAATGGGAAGGGAAGAGGGGAAGGGATGATAACAATGGGAGTGAGGAGTGATTCTTCACCTTCTTGCGCTTCTTAGTCTCACTTCTTTCCTCCTGCTCACGATAAAATCACGACGATCATGAAAAGACGGAGAAGAACAAGGAGACAGACAAAGGGAAGGGGGGGGCGAGTAGGTAAGAGGGATCATCACCTCAGATCCATCGTCGATGATGTCATCTTCGGGTCTCTTCTTCTTCTTTCTCCTATTCCAACATTCAGTTCTTTCACTCCCTCCTCCTCCCCCCCCACTCTCCCTTCTCCCTCCTTCCTTTCCCACCCTCTCCCCTTCCCCCCTTCTCCCTCGATCCCTCGATCCCTCGCACTCCCCTTGCCCCCTGCCCCCTCCTCCCCCCCCCGGGTCCCTCAACCTTCCTGTCTCCCTCCCTCCCTCACATCTCTTCCTCCCTCTCACTTGCTCTCTGTGTCTTTTGGTTTGCTCTTCCTCTTCTTCGAATTCATCTTCGCCATCAGCGCCTCATACTCGGTCGTCACCCTATCAACTTGTCAATAGGCCTCTCTCGACCAATTCCCTCCCTCCCTCCTCCTCGTCCTCCTCGTCCTCCTCATGAAATTCGACCTCTCGTGATAGCGTGTGTGTAAGATCCCAGCTTTCTTCTGCATCTGTTCGTCCTCATGCTTCCTCAGGCGCCGCACGAGCATTCCCTGTGCTGCACGTTAGTTTCGATCCTCCTCCTCTTCCTTGGTTCCATTTGCTCCTCCTCCTCTTCTCTAAATTCTTGCTTGTATCTTCCCTTTCGAACTGTTCTGCTGCCATACTCGCGCTTCCCCCACATTCTTCTCTTCTCACCAAGCTCTTGTACTCTCCGATCACGATGTCCCTCACGCTGACCGAGTCCCACATGTTCTGTAGGGCGTCCAGGATGTTGTAGGCGCTCGCCAGGTCAACATCCTTCGCGTCTACGATCTTATGTAGCTTGTTCCTCATTGCAAGGGCTCCGCTCTCCTTCGCCTCCGGATCAGCATCGTTGCCTTCCTCTGAGTCGCTGGCCCCTCCCTTGTTGTTGTCACTGTCCTCTTCCATCTTATCCTCCTTGTCGTCGTTCTTCTCCACTGCATCATCGTCCGGGCGATCTACTTGCATCGCCTCATCATCCTTGACGTCCCCGGAATCTTCGTTCCCTTCCTGCCCCTCCTTCCTCATCTCCTCTTTACCACCCTCCTCCCCTTCCTTCTCCTCCTCCCCTTCCTTCTCCTCCTCCCCTTCCTTTGCTTGCTTGGCTTCCTCCTCCTCCTCCTCCGCCTCCTTGTCCTTCACCTCCTTGTCCTCCTCTACATCTTGTATGCTCTCTCTCTCACTCAGTGCATTTGAGGCGTCTCTGCCCATTCCGTCCTGTCGCTCCTCGGCAACGGGCAATGAGGTCTCCTCCTGCAGTCTCGCTGCTGAGTTTGGCTCGTCTTCGTTCACGTCCGCCATGGCAACTGAAGGCCAGCAGTCAGTCTCAAGCTTATCTTGCTAGCGTCTTGCGCTCCTTCACTTCTCCACTCCCTACAGTCGTTTGCGCACACTTGGATTTTGGCTGATCATTTCTCTACCTTGTGTCCTCAACCTTTCCTATCCTGTATGGTGATAGGCCTCTCTCATGTTTACACCTCTTGACGATTGACAACGTTCTCCTCCATCTCCACCTTGGCTCCACATCTCCTCTTCGTCAAGGTTTCTCTGTTCTTCTCTTCTCTCCGTCCTCCCCCTCCCCCTCCTCCCCTCTCCTCGCCCCTCGCATCGCTCGTTTTCTTTTTCTCCGCCTCGTGTACGGTATGAGGGCCGGGGATCCATGGCGCCAACGACTGTGGCGAAGCTACTCCGAGCAGTCGATGGAACAGGAGGAGGAGGTGGAGGAGGTGGAGGTGGAGGTGGAGGAGTAACGAGAGGCGAGGAGCATGCATGGTAGATATGAAGAAGAGAGGGGGAGGATGAGGAGGAGGAGACGGGAATGGAGCGAATTCGAACTCAATCTTTGAAATTCTAGAAATTAGAGCAGAATGCCAGCCAATAGTCGTGTGAGCTGCACATGGTGAAGGTTTTGCTCCTGTTCCTGTCGACATGCTCGCTTGTCCATGTCCTCTTCATAGCTCAGAGAACAGCAAAGTTGCATCCTCCGGTCCTTCGCTTGCCCGTGCTCGTTGAGGTGCGGCTCCGTGGGGGTCAAGATGAAACCGACTGGTGGAACTTTGAGGAGCGGACGTTACAGAGCGACAAGGAGGAAGGAGGAGCAGCAGACATGTGACTCGCTGCCTCTCTTGTCGCCTCGGAACTGACTCTTGCTTTCAGCTTCCTTTCCGAATCGAAACCGCCGCAAGGGGATGTGTTCATCGCCTCTGCCCAGCCCGAGGAGGAGCAGGAAGGCAGCATGGAAGCAGCTCCTCACAGCGAGCAAGACGGGCTTGACGTTCAGTGTGCATGGATGACCTTCATCGACATGCTGCATCAGAGGAACCTTTGCCAAGAGATCGTGAGCTGGCAGCCGCATGACGCGCTAGGTAGTGAGGGGAACGTGGCGGGAGGAGCGCATCTCCGACGAGCGATCAAGGCTGCGAGGTCGAGGTACAAGAGGTTGCTCTCCCGACTGACTTGTCTCACAGCAACGCTTCAGTCTTCCGCATCTCACCCCACAAGTACCAGCTGGACTCAACCTGCCGTGTTCGTCTGAAGCGAAGGCTGCGGTACAAGCCGACGAGTGGTCAAGCTCGGTACCTCTCTTGCGTCAGGAGCGAGCTCAACAGGTTTCTCTTCCTCGAGCATGCAGACCTGCAGCTTTCCGAGCGCGTGCAGCTCGTCGGCAGGTGGGAGTTGAACATGGCGACGAGAGGGATGTTAAGCTCCCTCGACTTTCACCTCGTAGCCACCCAGGCAGATGACACGTGAGAGTCGATGATTTCCTCCTCCTCATCCTCCTCCTTCTACTTCTTCTCATGCTGTCTGCAGCTTGTTCTGTGTGGAGGGAGGCCCGTGGGTCTTCTCCTCCTGTGAACTTCGAGCACCCGCAGCCATCGCCATGATCGTCGTCCGCAAGGGGAGGGCGAGCATGGTTCACTGCTCTGTGAGGGGGGAAGGTTCAGACAAGCCGATGGAGGATGGAGTAGTTTGCCGAGAGGATGTGAGCATGTGTATCTGTTGCTGGTCCCCTCCTCTATTTCTCTTCTCTTCCCCCCTCCTGCTTTTGTGAGTTGGGTCCTTCTTATCAGAGATGTTTTATCAGGCTGTTTTTGCTGCAGATTTCTGCACTTTTCGCTTCATCGGGATCGTCGAAGAGCAGGTCACGCCTCACTTCGAGGTGATGGGGGGTCGCCAAGAGGTGACCCTGGCATCAACGTCTGGCACAGTACTCTCGTGCTTCGATGTAAGCAGCACCTGCTTGCGCC
Organism: Guillardia theta CCMP2712; assembly: GCF_000315625.1. Lineage (NCBI taxonomy): Eukaryota > Cryptophyceae > Pyrenomonadales > Geminigeraceae > Guillardia > Guillardia theta. The sequence goes on from NW_005434670.1 coordinate 1,251,900, forward strand.
TCCGCCACAACCACCACCTGCTCTTCTCCTTTCCACCCTTTCATTCCATCCTGATCTCTTACGTCCATCACAGAGGAGCAAGGCAAGAGTCCGATCCTCCCTATTCCTTCAATGCGGTAACTGGTTGGCATTCTTGCGCTGCTTGTGAGGTGTGCACTGCAGGAATCGGAATCATCCTCGGGGACTTTGCACAAGTTTCGGTTTCTTCCTCCTCCTTTCACGAGATGGATGCCGCGTTTGAAGTCTACGAGGATAGGAAGGTAGAACCTCCTCCCTCTCCGTCCAGCACTCACCTGTCGCAGGATTGTTTCCTCTCAGCTCGTCAAGTGAGCGTGTCGCGGGGAGTGCAAGAGATGTTGGTCAACGACACTGAATTCCAAGAGTACGAGTGGTTGTCTGATTGTCAACTGTGGCACTCCGACGATCGGCCTCCCCGTTTGGAGGAGCAGGACTGCAATGTGAGGGTTTGTAGTTTGTGATCCCGCGATTGTTTTGTTCTCCGTCATGTCTCCCTCTTCCAGGTTGGGTTCAAAGCGACCTACATCCACAAAGTGGAAGCGTGGTACGACAAGTTTCTGCAGCTCATCCTGGTTCCTGCTTCCCGCCTCCTTGGCTTTTGTTCATCTCACAACATTGCAGGATATGAGTAGAATTCGTGCGCACCCGCTTGCTAAGGTAATCCTGCTCCTTCTCTTTTTGTTTCCCCATAACCTCTTCCCCTACAATCTCTTCTCCTCCTCAACTTCACGTGTTGCTGCCTCTAAGATCCCTTTCTTTTCTTGTTTCTTTTCTTGTTGATTGTTTCTCCTATCCCTCTGTTGCCGCCATCCTGTCGACCCTGAAGGCCCCTCGCAGCCAAGATGGGAAAAGTTCCTGGAAAAGCATCCAGATTTCTTGAAGATCATGTCGTTTGACATGACGGAGGATGAAATCGATCAGCACATGTTCGTTTTTCTGTCTGTTCCTGCTGCTCTTTTGACTGAGAGCAGAATGGCGGAGTACCCGGAGTTCGAGAGGATCAAGGAGGAAATTGAGCGCAACGTCACTCAGCAGGAGCAGGAGCAGAGGAGCATCGTCTACAAGTAAGATTATCGCCCCCCTCTGTGTTGCTCGCTCTCATCCTCCAACAGCATCTTTCTCCCAACCCCGGGGCCTCCTGTACCTGGCGATATCGGACACTACGAGGTTGACCCAGAGAAGGAGATCCGATATGTGAGATCCTTGTCTTCTTTACTTCCTTCCCGCGCCCCCTCCCCCCTCCTCCTCTCCCTAATGACTGCGCAGGCTCTTCGTGCTAAGACTTACCTGGAGAGAGATCCGAGACTTGTGAGGTTTGTGATTGCTCGCTGGCTTCTACTCAGACTGCCACAGGCACCTCTCATTCCTCCATTTCCGGGTGTGGACGAGGATTACTTCCGTGAGGCATACAAGAAGCCGATTGAAGCAGAAGAGGACGCAGTTGCTAAAGCATTCAAGAGCGATGAGGACGAGGACGAGGACGAGGACGAGGACGAGGAATCAGTCCAAGATGCGAACACGATGCAAGATGAATGAAGGAATAATCAATCCATTAATCCACAAGGATTCAGTGAATGAATTTAATCCTAGAGCCGAGTCTTCGCAATAATAATCTTCACCATCTAGTGGAACACAACTGGGGGACCCTCCCAAGGAACGCCGTTCTTCCAGTAGTCGTAGGTGGAGTTCATCGGGGCGCAGCCGAACATGCCAGCAACAGCGCAGGGGGCATCAGGACCATCATCAGCGATGCCACCCCAGGCAGGAGGAGGACCGACGTCACCGGCGTGGTGGTGGGCCAAGAAGGCCTCCACTCCCATAAGCTGCAGCACATGTCATTGTTGGATTTCGTAGATGCGATGAAGTTGAATACATGCCAACCCGATCCAAGTTCAATTTTCTTTTTCATCAGTCAACAAGATCGATCAATTTCAAAGAACGAGAGATGTACTGAATACAACACTACTCACTGGATGACCACATTTCAAGGCAGGTACAAATAATGGCATCAACAGACACCCAGATGAAATGGAACACAAAGCAAAAAAAAAAAGCACAAGAAATGATTTGAACATCTTGTTTGAGTTTAAATGCACAAGATACTATCAACGATCATCACTGCAGCAACAGAATACTCCATGAAAAACCAGCTAACCCATCATGTCAACACACATAGCAAGACTTCTAAGAGTGACGGCCCATAATCAAGTAGTGAAACAAATGCCACAATCATGCTCTGCATTAATATCTCCCCTTCTTTCAACATATTATTTACAGTCGCTCCTCAAACAAGTCGCAATCCGCTGCCATCTTACCTTTTGGAAGAACATTTCCCGTGCGAAGAGACGCGGCTCTTGGTTTTATACCATCTCAATCTCGTACCCCCCCACCCCCTTTATCCCACATACTACCTACCCCATGGGGTAACCGAAGAGCCAAGAGTCAAGAGACAGGTACCAATCCGGATCGACAGAACATTTTATGCATTATTTAAAGCTGCTCTTGGTACAATACTAAAATTATATAAAGTATGATTCCTACTCAGAGTAAGTCCGCGCAGGAGGAAACAATAATAGCCACAAGTTTTAAAAGCTTAGTTCAGTCTCCGGCTCAACTAAACTTGGCGCCCGGGTCATCTGGCCGGGCCGTTACTGAGGTTCGAGTCATCGGCCGGCCCGGGGGCGGTTGCCGGGCGGCCCGGAGAGGCGGACAGTGTGACGTACGCGTGCAACATGCTAGATCGTAGTGTTGCGATGGTTGACGGTATGATCGAGGAGCTTGAGGCTTTCCTGGGGGTATCGTCCAAGAATAATTGCGCCATGAAGGATGAGAAGAAGAAGAAGGTCGAGAAGGTGTGAGGTGATCGTAACGTCGTTCGCGGCTAATTGAGTTGTTAGGAACAAGCTAAACAACCTGACAAAGTAAAGGATGAGAAGAGAACAGAGAAAGGCATCGAAAACAAAAAGACAGACAGCAAACCTGATGAAAAGAAGAACAAAGCTGAGAAGCAAAACAAAGAGCCGAAAGCTGCTGGGGACACGAAGGCCGCACCTGCTTCAGAAGGCGAGCAGGTGAGATTATTTCACTTGTACGAATTATCATTGAAGTACACAAAATCCAGCCTGAATTCACCAAGCTTGAGCTCAAAGTTGGAGTTCTCACCAAGACATGGTTTCATCCAGATTCCGAAAAGCTTTACTGCGAAGAAATAGATGTTGGCGAGGTTTCACAGCTGTTATTTTCTTTATTTCTTTGACCAACCCATTTTGTACAGGAGGCACAGCGTCAGGTTGCGTCAGGGCTCAGGCATCATTTTTCTCTTGAGGAATTCTGTACGCATTTTGACACTGGAATACCCTATATTTCTGATCAGAAACTATAAGGTCCGGGGAGGAAAGTTGTAGTCGTTACAAACCTAAAGGCAGCAAAAATGGCTGGATTCGAATCGCAAGGTTCGATCTTGTCGTGCCTTTCTACAGCGAAGAAACTAATCACCTTTGAAATCAGGTATGGTGATGGCAAGCACCAGTCCTGATGGGAAGGTTGAGTTACTAGATCCTCCCCATGATGCAAAGGTTGCAGAAATTGGTTTTGATGTTCCAAACTCATGTCAACTTTTTCTAGGTTGGAGAGAGGATTTTCATAGAAGGATTGACAGGAGAGCCATTCAATCCTAATCAGGTCCAAAAGAAGAAAGTTTTGCAGGTACACTACTCCATGTCGCAATGACCTCATACTGAACTGCATTCCGCAGGCTGTTTTGCCAGATCTACAAACAAATGACGATTGTGTTGCTTGCTGGCAGGTGACTACTTGTCCTGACATCTCGCTCCATTAATTCGTTGATTTATTTGATCGTAGGGCAAGCCATTCATGACAAGTGCTGGCCCCATCAAGGTGATGTACTGCCGTACTTTCTATTTCGGATGACCGACATTCACAGGTTAAATCAAACAAGAAGTGTCCAATCGGTTGATTTATATTTCTTACAATGTCGTCCACAACCTCTTATTCCCCAAAATGGAACAATTAAAGCTGTTTTGTTTGTGTGACTGCGACTTATAAGCTTTTGCGACAAAGTGATGTTCGAAAAAGGGAGCTTGGACTACAGTATCCGTTGCACTGCTTCAATCTGGTCCAAGACGTGCGCATCAACCAATTGGTTGCATATAATAATAAGGATCGTACGCTCCTGCTGCTGCACCCGCAGGTTCTGTGACAAAAGATCCTGAAGCCATGTACGAGGGATAATACTCATTTGGTGGCGGTAAAGCAGGGGCGTAAGGGTACGCAGGAGGAATTAGGGTAAAGTACATTTTAGGCCCCAGCCTCGTATCTGAGCCCTGCATTTAATCATCACTGTCGTACTCGAACAAAGCAAAAAGGTCACCCCGTCCCAAGAGAGGAAACAAGCTCAACAACTTCAAAAGATACCGAGAGTGGATTTTCAATCGAGAAGGAAATCAAGGCACCCTAAAATATAGGATAGAAATCATCTGATTGATATAAATATAAAACTACTTCGAATCATTTGCTGACCATGTTCGCACTTCTCACTCAACCGAAGATTGACAACTGTTCTGATGTCCCTCATACAACTTTAAATCCAATCTCCTTTCATACCTCTGACTCTTCGAGTGAGTTTGTCACACTTGCTTAACCTAGTCATATGAACGTTTTGACACGTCAATGGCAACAGGATTCATGAACAAACGTGGTGTTCTCTATCATCCACGCATTCCACTCGAATCACGGCGCTTCGCATTTTTGCTAGATGCAACGGAATATAACGTCTGGATAACGGAAATTTTAAAAGACAGTTATAAGAACCATGTCAGTACGAATTATTTCAAAAGGCCCGGGGCGTCTAGCTACACGGCTGCCGAATCCCGCTACCAGAGCACCGTTCTTGTACCATCATTCTGTCACCAAAAGTGTTATAAATTTCTATACTTGACTAAACATTGAATAAATTTATTTTAAAAAATTATTAAAGATAAAATCTCAGTTGTATGATTCTTATGGTGGGGTGATTGAATGGGACGGTAGGGTAGTGTGGACATCGAAGGGTCCCCTCTTGTGTGAGAGTACCCCTCCATTTATGTCAACAATCGCCTGCTCATTGTTTTGGTGATGTTACCCTGGCGTCCATGGGGAAGGGTAAATCCCATCATTTGAGGGGGTAGGGGTGTTAATGAGGGGGTCAGAATTGAAGTCAAAAGCTCCACTCTGAATGGGTGGGGTACTGAGATCCTGAAATCAAAGACGGGTCGGGTACTGATTATGATTCAGGGTGGTGTGATGGGTGGCAAGGTACACTTCGTGGGGCGGGGGGTACAATTCTGGTTTTTGAAATTGCACCCCCTACTACCCTATTACCCCACCCCCCTCAACATCGAAGCTAACTACTACCCCTCCCCAACATTCAGCCATTGCATTCAGCTCATTGATGCCGCAGGGAACAGGAGGGCAATGTATGCAGCGAACATGAAGTTCTCTGGATAGCATCGTGATGCTCAGGCAGTGCACGCAAAATTTGTAAGAATGTTGCGGGAATGACGAGGCGGAACGAGAAGATAATGCTTCAACCCCTTGATTGGCTGCATTACGACTGAACGGAATTTCAACTTGTAAAAACGGGCCCTTTCGTTTTCTACTCCAAAGCTAAGAATTACAGCAATATCAGTCCGTGAAATAAAAGATTCCTGAGGAAGTCATGGGAGCAGAAACATCAAAGCAAGGTTCGAAAATGGGCGTGGAAGCTCTAGGTTGTGTTGACTGCCTTTCAGCAAACCATGCGAAGGTAAGTCAAGAAGTCTTTTTTCCAAACCCTTACGCGTCTGCTTATTTTGCTTGCTCAGAATCGAGTGCCATCAACGTCCAGCCTTCTCTCGCGGTCTCCGGCACATTCCGGATTTTATTCCATGAGCTCCGACGATCTTAGATTTTCGGAAGGACAAAGCGGCAAAGAGACAAGAAGTTCACACGATCTTTCTACATACCAATCAGAGTTTTCTGAGCCAGAAAACACAGATCAGGTCAATGCTTGATCACACCGTATGTTTGTTTGACGAGACTCACACGATTATTACAGCCTAGCAGATTGAAAGTCTATGATCACTCAGCCAGCAAAAAAACACATCAGGTGTTAGACAAAGCAGCTCTCAAGACTGAAAGTCTCTGTGTGCAACGATCAACACCTCATTTTGATTCTTTTTTCACTTGTTATGTGCATGCACTCAAAGAAAAAAAAACGTTGATCATTATCCTAAATTACGGGACAGGATTTGCGGGAACAGCGAACACTGGATTCTGACGCTACTGACACTCTGCTAAAGGTAAGAGGAGTTTTTGAGGAAGCCTTCTTGTAAATCAGATTTTGCTTCTCTCTTCTTAAACCTTGGTGTCGACCCTCTCTTACCTCTTTTCTCCACTACACAGGAAATGGGTTGGTCGATCATCATTGTGCATGATGCGAAGGGCATTGGGTCATATCCATTCCAAAGGTGAGCCCGATGCATGATAAAGTTTGTTGATAATCACAAGTCTCCGCAGGCTATATACTGCGCCAGATGGAAAATGCTTTCAAAGTGATTCGCACGAAACTCCTTTCCGATTGTCTCATTCAATTTACGTAGGCCGTGAGAGCGCACTGACTTATCTTGGGATTCCGTTTCAGGTTTTGATTCGTCTTTATGGATCAGAGACTGTAGATAGTAACCCAGCTTTGCTGCAGGGAAATAGGGAGTCGTTTATTCGTTGGGAAGTCTGATTTCTGTGGGGTTTACTTGAATCTAAAGTCTTCCAGTGGTACAAATGGGCATGTAACGTGTTGAACAATATACCAAGTCATTGGTGGACTGTCATTGGTGGACTGTTGAATTTAAACTATCTGTTGATAATCATCACTGTATACTTTTTGAATTTGAACTTGTAAATTCACGACGATCGGCGGCGGCGTGATCATGCCCTGAGTCACAAGGCGCATTTCATTCGGGCCGGCACCGTGACTGGAGCCCGTCCGAGGCCGGGCCGGACTCTGACAGTGACTCCGAGCCTGGCACTGGCCCGGCAGTCACGGACTGAGGCTGGCCGCGCCGCCAGGCTGCCGGGGCCCGGGCCATCCGCCGGCCCCGGCAAGGCTGAGTCACGGTGGCCCGGGGCGCCGTGCGGCCCATACTCGCTGAGTCGGCCCGCGAACCGTTCAGTGAACCGGCGGCCGGGAACCTCAGGTTGGCGAGCCGGGCCGGGGCCCCGCACGTAATGGCCCGCCCGCTCCGCATGTCCTGAGGTCCGAACTCGGAACTTAAATGCCCGGCCTCAGTGAATCAGTGATATGCCCCCTGCCAACCCGGACCGTCCGACGACTCGGCGACTCGATACTTTTAGTTAACTTTGAGTAAAAAATAGTAAGAAACTTGTGACCGACAAGTGTGAAAATGATTGCCCCCGCCCTCCGCACAACTGGCCCGGCGCCATACCGAAATTGATTGCCCCCATCCCTCCGCATCCCGAAATTGATTGCCCCCATCTCTCCGCATACCGAAATTGATTGCCCCCATCCCTCCGCATACCGAAATTGATTGCCCCCATCTCTCCGCATACCGAAATTGATTGCCCCCATCCCTCCGCATACCGAAATTGATTGCCCCGGGCATCCTGGCCCCCATCCCTCCGCGTACAGCCTCGGCTAAGCGACTCCTCGAGTACCCCACCTATCAGTCTCGCTGACCACCCTACCCGGACCCATGCAGGAGGCAACTAGGCTGTGACCAGGGGTACAGGTGGCCCCCTCTTCGATATTCAATGGTTCTCGGCGTATCTTTGGCGGGAGAACTTTACTGCAAGTGGGTAGGGTAGTGACACACAGGGGTATACATCAGGGGGTAGGGGTAAACACCAGTGTTCAAACGCAGAAGAAAATAAAACTGGCAAATGAGGATAAAGTACCGGTGGTGTTAACGCCAGAGGGGTATTTAATTTGTTGAAGGAAACTGAAGGGGGTGGTAGGTCAGGGCATATACTGCACCGAGCGATGGCGAACAGAGGAATTGAACGCAAAACTACACAAGAAGAATGCAAACAGATCATACAGAGCATCAACATATGTCATGCAGTGTGTGATCAAAATTTATCTGAGTTCACATTTTCATTCTTCCATTTCATCATTTTCCTTTGCAGCGAACAAATCCTTGCGTCTGTCTTTTTTGTTCAGGCCGAAATATCTTTTCGCCAATCCAAACCAAAGAATATTAGACAATATGGATCTGAATGGTGTAGCTTTTTCAGCAGAGGTTCTCTGTCTCACGAACCTCCAAGTATGGTCAGTTTTCATTTATACATATTCTGGATTTCAGATGCCCGAGTTAGATAATACCATCTTTATCCCTCTTGGACTTAATCTTGCTTGAAATAGTTGATTAATGTCTATTTTGTTCAGGAAATGCATGTCTACATTAAATTTGAAGGAAGAAAGATACCTATTGAGTTCGCAAGTGGCTCCTTGCAAAGTCTAAGAACAAAGGTACAAAACATCCTTGAAATCAATCCTGCAATGAGTGATAGCGTTGTGTTACTGCTCAGGTCCATGAAACAACTGGAATTCCTGCAGAGAAGCAACGATTGATTCACAAGAAGAAGCTGATGAGAAGCACAAACGATCTCGACATCGTTTGCGAGAATGAGGTAACAGAAAATCTTCTGTGCACTTTCGCCAATCTTTTCCCTTCAAAGATTTTGCTGTTGATTGGCACAAAGCTGCATAGTGATGAATATCCGATCACAAACGAGTGGAACGAAAAGGGAGAAGGTCAAGTGTTGGTGAAGAGCATCTGCCAAGTTGGGTTCAATCCGGGGAATCTGGCTGTTTTGACCATCACCGTGGACGTGTGCAAGTCAGAGACGACTGGAATCCTTCTCTCCAAAGTCATCGCAAAAGCGAGAAGAGATTGGCGACTGGTGACAACCTTTGCTGTGCTTTGCAGCAGCGTTACTTTGTTTGCAGACCGAATTTCCCTCCTCCCATCAATTGCTCATCGGAGGGGTCGATGTTGAGTTGGGACGTACCTTGGAGGAGCACAAGATCAAGCCTGGCAGCTCTCTGTTTCTGGTTAACCGACCGTTACCTCCTCCATCCTCCCACGGTCGCACCCACGGAAATACTAGCCATCGCTAATGGCCTTGAAAACTTCACTCGAACACCAACATGTAGCATATGTATAATACATTGGAGAGGAAAAGAGACGAGAAAGACATACAGGCTCAAGACAGTGATCAATAGGAAGTCATGTTGCATCGCCGTGAACAGACGCAGCTCGGAGAGTTTCGGAAACATTCCTTGCAGAGAGAAAGCTGTTCCCAGCTCCTCTGCGAGATTGTTAGAGAGGCAACAGCATCCTCAACAATTCAGGGCTTAGGAGAGTAGAGTAGAGGAGAGGAGAGCGAAAACCTTCGCAAGGGTCGGGTTCACAAGACCTCCAACCATGGATTCCGGGCAGAGCCAGCATGGGCTCGAGCTGCTGTCATCGACAACTCGTCAGGGACGGCGGAGGCATGGAAGCGAGAAGCATACGCATCCTCCGACCCTTCTGAGATGGGACAGTAAAAATCACAAAACCCTCCGGCACAGTAACTGTTGGACTTGCAGGGCTTGGCATCATTCTGTCCACCTATGCAGGTGGAGACATGCTTGGAGAAGTTGGCATAACTGGCAAGGAGTGAGGAGGAGGAGGAGGAGGAGGAGGAGGAGGAGGAGGAGGGGGAGGAGGGGGAGGGGGAGGAGGGGGAGGAGGAGGAGATGACCTGTACTGATATCTTCCCCGCGAACATTGAAGTAATCTCCAGTCTACGTTCATCTCGCATGCTCCTCCCCCGCATAGAGCCGAAATAGCCTGCCATCGCTATCAGTAAGAGTGCTTAGCGATCTTTTTCTTCACCTCCTCGACGTAACATCGGGTACCAGACATGTTGGTTTCCCTCCCGCACACCAACTTACTCATCTGCGAGCAAGCCGAAATCTCGACAGGGGCAGAGCAGCTGCAAGAGATCGCCTGTGCTCAGTGAGCAAGAGCAAGAGTGCACGAGCACCAGACTTGTATGCAAGGCCGGCAGATACATCTCCTGCTGTAAAAGAGACGACTGTGATCGGAGAAATAACGAGCGGCAGCAGCCTTCTGCTCTTCATCATCCTGCTTTGCTCGAGCAAGCCACAGACGAATCTCGTCGATGCTGATCGTCTGACCGCTGCTTCCTCTACATGCAATGGCCTCAAACGAGCTGCCGCATGCTCCGCCTGCTGTTGCCACCTGCTCTTTGTGTCACCGATGCCCGTGGGAGCTTTGCAGCTTCCTTGCTATAGGTGGGACAGGGCCAGCAGAGGAAAGGCCCCCAAGGCGAGAAGAAGAAGACAGGACCGGAGGGAAAGGTGAAGACTGCTCAATGGGATCATTGCCAAGCAAACCAACGATTCCTCCCTCCTTCCTTCTCTCCCTTCCTCCGCTTCCTCCGCTTCTTCCCTCCTCCTCCCCTTACAGGCTGATAAAAATGCTCCGAACATGGAGATGCACATGAGGCGTCGACCTCCCACCTAGACAAGCCATGAGCAGCGCCTTCGCTTGCTGCCCTCCTACCATCCCCTGCGGCCTCCGCGTCAGCCGGAGCAGACGAAACTTATTCAGAGGTAACTCGATGACGTTGCAAACAAGCGTAGCGGCTGAGGAAATCGTGAGAGGAGGTACTAGGAAGATTAGGAGAGATAAATAGAGAAAATGCAAGACAGAGAGGAGGTGGATTCGAAGATGTCATCGCTTGAAACTAGAAAACAAAGAGATAGGTGCAAAATGACCGGCGAGATAGAGATTTGAACAGGAATTAGAAATCCTCTAACCTGAAAATAGAGGGCAAAGAGGCAACGCAACATACAAGAGATACTGCCGAAAGACCTTTCGAATAAGTCAGCAATAAGAAACAGCAAATTTGATTATTTTTGAATTGGACTCTCTCAGTTATTGCGTTAGGGTTAAGTTAACTCCCATTCCCTTTTCCTGTCTTTCCATCTCCTGTTCTGCTGTCTTGTTTCACTAACTCCCCTTCCTCTTCATCGCAGCTGGTTTGCTGAGTCTCTTCTATCTCAATTCTCACTCACCAACTTGAAATATTCTTCCGTCAGTTCAAAGGGCTCGCGGGTGTCCTGGTCATGTCATGTGAGTCCACACCTTGACCCTGCATCAACCTGTTGGTCTTCGCAGCAAGGACGACAATTAATGATATTGAGCCACCACTGACACAACGTGTCACTGACTTTGATAAAAACGAGGTTTTGATCTCACCTGATACACGAAGGGTGATATCATTTGGAGCAGAAGGGTGACAACAAGGTCCATTCCCACGAAAAGAATCTGAACAATCATATCAGTTCCATTCCCTTCCTTCTGTCCTCACCGTCTGCAGAGCTATCCTGGTAATCATGCAGGTGTACCAAGGGACCTGGTGCTCAGTTGACATCCTCCTACAGATCTCGTCCTTCTCATCTAGTCTCCCCCATCTCTATCTCATGCACTCAATATTCCAACCTCAGCATAGTAGGTGAAGAAGAGCAGAGCCATCGTGTTGCAGATCCTGTCCGTCTTGCGATGAGCAACGTGCAAAGCAGGGGGATGAAGCCAAGGAAGGAAGAGAAGAGCTTCAGGAATGCGCGCAGGTAAAATTCTGACCTGTACACCACGAGCTTCGCCAGGCGATGGTTGCGGTAGCCCGTCCACGTCTCGTGCAGCTCCAAGTCTGTCAGAAGCCCTGCAACGAGTCCGAAAATAAAGTTTGCAATGCTGGACGTGCTGATGGCAAGAAGCGCGACCTGCGAGAGGGAAAACGGCGAGGAGAAGAAATCAGCAGACGGCACAGATACCATAGAGAAGAGGATGAAGAAGAAAGAAGATGAAGGCAAGAAAACAAGACTGGAGGCAAGATGGAAACTGAAGCTTACAAGCAATCGAGACGTCCCAGAGAAGTTAGTGGGAAAATTTGTTGCAACTTTGTAATTTTCCTGAAAGTTTTCAAAGCAGTCAACAACAAAGAGGAGAACGAATCTTCATTATCAAAATAACGCTGATTATCATGCCAATGTCGGATTCAAGAGGTAGAGGTAGAGGTAGAGGTAGAGGTAGAGGTAAGGGAGGAGAGAGGGAGATACGTTGCAGTGACACGTCAATCATAATGAAGTTGATGGTCGAAGCACACATACTTGTATCATCATTCGATTGAGGCCGAATAAGATAAAATACATGACGATGATGGGAACGCTGAGGCAGAGGAGAAAGAGGAAATAGGACAGTATCATGTATTTTGACTTGGTCAGCCTGTCGGGATTGTCTTCTATCGGAATCTTCAGGTTGCCATCAGTGGGTAAACAACGCGAGAAGAAAACGACAAGAGAAAATTTAGCAATCAACCATTACCTTCCTGTCGATGTCATCTAGTCTGATCTTTCTTTCAAGCTAAGACGTGCAACATCACAGAGTATGTGGCCGATGCAAAGGGAAGGGAAGTGAAAGGAAAGGAAGGGAACGCAAAGGGAACGCAAAGGGAACGCAAAGGGAAGGGAAGGGAAGGGAAGGGAAGGGAAGGGAAGGGAAGGGATGGGAAGGGATATGAGTAGCTTACATACTGCTCTTGAGATGCATCTTTGAAATAGAAAAGGTCGATCAAATAATAAGCCGGTCCCAACATTGCAGACAGCGAGTAACAAAGACTGAGCATGGCTATCCAGTAGCTATCAGACGAGGGCTGGAAGGAGGAGAGGAGGAAGGCACTCAGTAGCTGAGAGCTGCTCACGTCTTGACGCCATCCAAGGCCCTGATGACCTCCTGGGATCAGAGAGATTGCAACGAACAGTACAAGAGCAGACCTCATCGCGTAATTTAGGAAATGTATTCAGGGCGTGAGGAAGCCATCCTGCAATGATTTGACATCAAGAGAGCTCGAACAGTCACAGCATTTCACCAACGAGGGAGCAGAGAAGCAGTGCTATGTTTGCAACGGTAAGAAAGTTGAGAAAGTTGTAATATTGTCGGATACTGATGCCGAACTCGTCTTCAAGCTCCTGACCTTTCCATTTTAAGCTCTGCAAGAAGAATTCCATGTACTAACGACCTTTCTCGAACAGAACATCGACAAGTTCTGTCGGTTGTTCTCTACCAAGTCCTGTTGGATCACAAACTCTCCCGTTTTGCTATGGAGCGCCATCAGTATGCTGGGATGGAAGTACATCTCATGACCTGTTTCTGCAGATTTCCATGCCTGTGAGCTCAGGCGCGTCCGTTCCTGCCAGGTCCGATCGCACAGCCTGAACGAGAGGATCTGCTGCATGCCCAACTTTGCTCATCCCCTTCATCACTGTCTCGGCCAAGATTTCAGCTGGGGCGGCTATTCCTTGGATCGTCTTGCGAACCCGAGACGCGAGGGTTTCATGATCCGTTTGCGTCTCATCATGAGACTCCGCCTGTTCATGGACTTGCTGGTCCACATGCAGCTCGCCTGCATCGTCGCCTGTTTGCGTCTTCATGGCAATCCCTTCTCGCAAGCGTTGGGCGCTTGCGCGACTGTCGGAGAGTTCGATGGCTATCTCTGCATACGTTGACATGCCGTTCATTGGTTTCTGTCGTGACTCTTGCTCGGGGTCAAAGTATGATGGCCCGTCCGCCATCAGAGGCGCCGGCGGCTCTCAGACCGTGCTTGGCACCCCTCCTTCGCTGCGGAGGCAGAGTTAGATTCGATTAGCAGATTCGCAGGCTGAGGGCGACCAAAGGGTGAGGAGAGTAAGAGCACAGGTGACGCATGGAGAGCGACATGGGGAGCGACATGGGGAGCGACATGGGGAGCGACATGGGGAGCGACATGGGGAGCGACATGGGGAGCGACATGGGGAGCGACATGGGGAACAAGCGACAGTCCTGCACGGTCTTCTCGGGAGGAGTCTAAAAAGCCTTGACTAATTTTTTCCGCTGAAGCCCAGTAACTAAACATGAGTGGAACTAAACCCTCTCAATTTATTTCCGCCCCAGACGTGTCGCGGAATGCGCGCGCCAAGGAAGGGAGGTGGAGGGAGAAAGGAAAGGAAGCAGGCAGGGGGATGGGAAGGAAGCAGGCAGAGGGATGGGCAGCTACACGTGAGCTCATACACCACACTTGCGGTGCTATCTGTGTCGTCATGGCCTAGAATTTCCGGATCCAAGGTGCCACTACTGAGATGTGAAAAGAGGGCGTCGCTTGGCGTATTGCTATCGGTCTAGCTTTCATTCGATATTGCAATGATCTTATTTTTCTAGATTGCTGTTGCTATGCAGGTTATGATTACTTTCTTTTCAAGGATAAGGTTGGACTCCAGTGAAATCCTTTTCTGCTAAGCAACAAGCGGATATGAAGGTGAGAGGTGCTGGGCTCGTTTTGCTTTATAATTTTGAGTGCACAGGACGTGCAGATCTTTCTTGCATCATTTGTGCTGTCTTCCTTTCTTATAGACTGTCAATGCGCTAAGAAATACAATGACTATCTGCATGGGCTCGGCATTCAGATGCTCTCAGATTTCTCGCCGACGCTTGATCGTTCTTCAAAAGAACTTGAAACCATCATCCATGAGCGCGATCTTGCCATGGCAGCTCGTGCGGCGAAAGTGGAAGAGAAGATGAAGACGATGGTGTGCTGGAAAGACTTGGCTCGGCCTCGAGCATGACTTCCTTGTGGTTTAGGTCACCAAGCCTTGGGCAACTATGCATCCCCTGCGTCTTGAAAGAGAAGAGAAAAGGGACGAGGCGCTTGTACGTCAGGCTAAGCGACAAGTCGAAGTACTTTCCTCGTGCTGCCTCCGACCTGAGCTCATCAGTCCCTGCAGGAAGATCAACGGATGCTAAAGGAGGCGCAATCAGTATCCAATCACGATGAAAAGATGCTGGTAGTTTTTTCGCTTCAGTCTGCGGTAGGCTGATAAATGCTGCAGAAAGTTGCTGTGGCAAGAAAGTCACTGCAGATGGACGATGGTTCGATGAGGAGACAGAAGGTATCGGTTGTCTCTTTTGCCCTGCTGCAAAAGCTGACAGTGAAGGAAGGCCATGAAGAACCTGAATGTGAAAGCTCGTGTGGAAGCAAAACGCGACGGGGCCTTGCTGCATGATTGGCACATCGACAAAGACGGGCACATCGTACAGACTCAAGTCAAACCAGCAAGTGCTAAGGTGAGGTGAGATGAGTTAGCGACTCGCATATTGATGCGTGAAACAGAAGGCTTTGGCTACGCAACGGGAACACTCTCGAGCCAGATCAAACATCGCAGAGAAAGCCATCGATGATCGAGGTCACATGTCAGCAAGATTCGAAGCTGTGCATCGGAAAGCAGTTGCGCTCAGAAACCTTGGAAAGGTGATTATATGCTCTCACGGGAAAGGAGGAGGCAGGGCGAAGACGAGAAGGAATATGGCAAGGAGCGATGGGAGGTTAAGGTGGATGAAATTATCTTTTCTGATCTCCTTCATTTGCAGAAGCACAATGAGATCTTCGTCGATCAGGCGGATCGGAAGGCTCATCACACGGTTGAAGTGCTGCCTTATCTCTTGCCTCCAATTGGAATCGCTGTCCTCGTTGTTCTTGGCACAAGCACTTATATGGTCAAAAAATGGCAGAAAATCCCTAACGGTGAGCCGATATGCTTGCTTTCCCTCCTTCTTCTCACATGATCTATGATACCCGTGATTGCGTTCGTTGATCGTATCTTGACAATATTCCTAGGAGTTTCAATAGTGAGACGGCAGAATGTGGAAGACTTGAAAGCAGGATTCAGCAAATTTTCGGGAAAGAAGGAAGAAGTCCAGTGGAAGGAGCTTGAGCACTCTGCATTGTGATTGTCATACATCAGGCATGTATCAACGATGATGCCAATCGCCCACCAAGAATCACTGTTTCCAAAGTCTGAATCTGAATCTGACACGCTCTCATATGGTCACGAGACTCTGAGATCCTCTCAATATGAGGAAGCTATCTTGGACCCTTTAAAATATTCTTTCGGAAGAGTAAATTGAGTAACTTGGACCGTCGACATTCCCCAATGCTGTAGGAGGTGAAGATGAGAAAGCTATCCGCCTTCCATTTCATTCTTTCCTCCTCTACTCGCATTTCTTAGCCGATCAGCCAAAATGTCGACAGCTGGGATGCTCTCGGGGTCTCTGCGCTTGTACGAGCTGGGCCCCTTGAATTTCATCCCCCTCCACATTCCCGCAACTGAGTCGATGAGGTTGGCTGCGAAGAAAGCCAGAGGGTCGTTGATAATGGAAAGAGGCCACCAATGAGGAAGCAAGTGACTTTTCTCGCAGGGAGGACGGAGACTTTCCTCTGGCCAATCAGACCCATTCAAATGCTCGGGGATAATTTCAGGAAGAGGCACACTCCCAGCGTGGGGGATGAAAAGATCGCACTGCTTCTTGCTGGAGGAGATCTCGCGCATGGAAGCAACGAGGATCTCTTCCTCCACGACCTTGGAATGGTTCCACAGGTTTTCACCTCCTCTTGCTTGAAAGTAATCCTCAATCGACGAGAAGCCACTATGGGTAGCTGCTGCTGCCAGCCCGGAGAAGCAATTGATCACCTGCTCTCCCAGCTGTAAGATGAGCACGTTCGACGAGATCTCATCGCTGATTTTCTTGATTTGTTTGGAGGTGAGGCAACACTTGTCAGCCTCTCTTTTCGGTCTCAACACCAATTGATCGTCGAGCTTGTACAACTCGTCTTCCTCTAATTCCTTATCAAGCTTCTCCATCTTCAGCACCCAAGTGTCGTTCGATCTCCACGTCTACATCTGGTTATGACACCGAACACGAGGACGAGGGGCTGACCTGTTGGAGCATGAACATGAGACGGTCTTTCATGAAGTCAGTGTTCTCTTCGTAGTCATGTGGATCAGGTGCGGACATATTTTTGACCTGCAGCCTCTCAGAAGTTTAGATCTCATCCTTATATACCTTCAGTTCCTCCTCAAGTTCCTCCTGGCTCTCCAGATAAGATGCCACTAGCGTTCTTGCAAGCTACAGACAAGTCAGGAGGGATATTTTATGTACTCAATGTCATCACGATGTCTTTTCCATGCTCAGAGAGCGGTTGTTTCTCCAGCACCTCCCTGAATTTCTCCAACATCTGAATCTCGTCGAGGTGAAACCTCATGTTGGCGTCGCCATGGCTTGGGACATCCTTGAGCGATTGCAGCGAAACGGACTGGTTCCAGAGCAAGAGAAAGTCTGATACGAGCTCGTGCATCCTCGTCATGGGTTCGCCCTTGTGAGTGATAAGGTCTCGACAAATGGAGACGAAACGCTTGTGGGCTCGTTGTGCCACTACCAGCTGCAACACTGAAAGCTTTAAATCTCCATCGCATAATTTGCAAATCCAACTGAAGCTGCTGATCACTGATTGGCACGTGAAGATCGCTTGTGCTGTATCGAGATG
The DNA here is from genome assembly GCF_000315625.1 of Guillardia theta CCMP2712. Taxonomy (NCBI): domain Eukaryota; class Cryptophyceae; order Pyrenomonadales; family Geminigeraceae; genus Guillardia; species Guillardia theta. The sequence goes on from NW_005434670.1 coordinate 1,269,399, forward strand.
ATCAACATCGTTGCGATCCCCTCGCCATGGATAATGGCGATTCCAGGGGGATATCACTCGTTTGATAAATCCATCTCCCTCTTCTTCCTCCCCACCCTCCTCTCCTATCTTCTCTTTGAATTGCTCTTGTGCTTTTGATTCTGCAGGTGGAGACGATACTTCCTCTTCTTCGGGACCAAGGAGAGGCAAGTCCGAGCGATGGAGAGGAAGGGGTCCTTCAGGAACTTCTGCGTCTTTCCTTTCCATGCGATGTAGCGTGCCAACAACTGTCTTTCCTTTCTTTGCTTGCTCCTCGCTTTCATCCTCGCTCTCCGATAGAGGAAGCCCTGTTCCATCCCCAAGCAGCGTGAACGGATCTTCGTCTTCTCGGATTGCATAACGCCAAAGTCTGAAGTGCCTCTCTATGGCCGTCAGATTCTGCAGTGGGAGAACAAAACAAGTCAGAATTTACGAACAAGGGAATGGCAAGAACTCATTGAAAAGAAACAGAGAACAAGATAAGGTCAAGGGTAGAAAGAGGAACAGGATTGTCACCTCGGGTTGATCATGGCTGGCTGTTTCCAAAAGTCGATCGTATCCCTTCTGGCTCAAGTTTCCATTAAGCAGGCGCGTGACTTCGAAGTACTCTTGCAATGTGAGGTTCTCCTTCTCTCCCATCAAGTAATTGCATGTTCGCAAGAGATACTCTGATATATTGAACTTCTTGTGAAAGTCTTGAAGCAATCGATTGGCTCGATCTCGCTGTCTTGCTGCCTTCGCATCTTCCGGGGCCCTTCTCAGAAGATCTTTAATCTGCTAACCGGGTGAGAAACAACAAATTCACCAGCATTGAACCTTTTCAGTGAGGGGACAGATCAATCTTGACCGTTCAAACGTTTCATTCCATGATGTCGAATTTCCATATTTGGCCCTCCGCTCAGCAAGAATTTGCTCTTTACTCTCTTGGGGAACACTTCTGTACAAGGTTTCCAACAGCTGGTGATACACATCGTGGGGGTAATGAGACTTATCAAATTCAGCTAATTCTGTATAACACTGCAGCTCCAGGTCATTAAATCTGTCAGCTGCCATTTCGTCTAATGTCGAAGGGAGAGAGATCATTCCGCTGCGAACAAAATCCTCCACCTTATCACTGAATCTCAGGTTTGGGTGATACAAGGAGTACAAGGCCAAACCTGTTGCATAGTCTCCTTTTTGACTTGTCGTATCTCTTCATCTGTCAACATACATTGTTGCCTATCTAGGGCTTCGTCAAGACGTGTCGAGATATTTCTTTGTTGACTATGAAGGTAATAGATAAAAGTGAAGTTCTGGCTTGAAAATTTAGAGCTGGCTAGTTCATCCCACTTTGTTAACATCTTCAAGTACTCGTGTAGAGAAAACAAATCTTGTTTCTCAAAGTGAAGGGCTTTTTGAAAAAGACGATCTGCTTCTGTAAAATTTCCGTGCCGTCTGTAGAGAAATTTTGCAAGGCTTGCCAGGGCTCTGGCAGAGGTATCGTTGAGCTCTACTGCTCGTCGATAGAGACGAAAAGCTTTTTTGAGGGACCCTTCAGCCCCCCCCGACATATCGAACAGTCTCTCCTAGCCATTTGTCGGAATAAATTTCAAACTTCAAGATCACATACCTGGATATCGGCATTTGCAATCAAGACATCTGGGTGGACCGGATCGAGCGAAGGACCAATCTTGAACTAGAAAAAAGTCAGAAAAATCCACAATGTCAAACGTTTTTGCTTACTTGATCACACATCTCTTGAAATGCAGCTTCGGATAAGTTGTATTTCTCCTCTGCCCCCCGATAATCGATACCAAACCATTCTGTGTCATTGATTTCGTAGTTGAACTGTCGCCAAGTCAAGAAAATGTTTGCAGAAAGGCCAGGTATACCCGAAATGACGGTGTGAGGTTTGCAACTTTGACTGTTATGTTGCCTTCCAGTGTTGGGATAACCATCTCCTCCTTCTTTGGCTTCATTTCTTGTCGCTGTCGAAACATCTTCTCCACCATTGAGATGTTGACAAGTTTGATCGGTGTAAAGTTAGACAGAGTAACAGGCAAGGCCAAATCTTCATTTCTTTCCCTCATCTCTTGGAGCTTTTGCTTCACAGATGCTGAAACAGCCCAAGTCGATTCATTGAAAGGATCAAGGATCTGAACGTCGATCTTTCGTTTCTGCATCTCCTCACAGGCATAGATTCGCCGTGCAATCTCTTCATCCATATCACAGTCTATGTGATTTCTCGTCCATAAAATTTCCCTAGCCTTTCGCTCTTCGGCCTTTCGTTCTTCCATGAACTTTCTTACATTCGTCACATTCTTTGAAACAATGCCGGCATCAGTGCACCAAAAGCACTGTACAACCTTTCCTGAATTGGTTCCGGAGCTCTGATTCAAAGGGCAGTCTTCGTCGACATCATTGAAGAGAAAATCTTTGTTTTCATTAGGATCTACACAGAAAAAAGTGTTTTCCTCAACAAACTCAGAAACAGAGTCCCTTGTTGCGTTCTCAAAGATTCTGTCAATTCTTTGTATGTCCTCATCCTCAGGGTCCTTGTTATTTCGATTGGACATTTCTTGTTTTGCAGCTAATTCTGCCTTTTTCCTTTCATGTTCTTCAATAGCGGCATCTATCAATGGCTGCAACTCTCTTCTCCGTTCTTCCCATCTATTTTCGTGATAGTTTTGCTGCAATCTAGCAGCCGAATCCAACCCTCCACGAAGTCGCAATGTCTTGGAGAGTATCGTTGGATGTAAAGGGTCTGTATCAGAAGAGGGGATCAGCCTGCATGACTGTAGGGATGCAAGGACGAAGAGGACAAGAGATGCCTTTGGCACCATGCTACCTTCAAACGCTAATGCGACTCTGCCATAGTCGCATGTCGGGCCCGGGCACTCAGTAGGCTTCGCGGGCCCTTCCCGAGGAAGGAGGCCGGGCGGCCCTTCCCGAGGCAGGCGGGCCCTTCCCGAGGCAGGCGGGCCCTTCCCGAGCCTCGGAGGCAGGCGGGCCCCTTCCCGAGGCATGCACATCCGCGGCGGCGTAGGGAGAGCGCAAGGGGACCGGAGGAAGCTGCGAGCAAGGGTTAGGTACAGTTCAAATAGCTTTCTATGATGGAACGTATGCCAGCCGTGCCAGTCAGATAGCGCCTCAATTACATGCTCAATCATGTTGATCTTATATTTGGTTAGTTGAATTGTTTACTGGAGTTCTTTCTTTCTTGGTATTGTTTCGTTACTGTTGAAAATTCATGCAATTCTATCAAGCCTTACACATTAGGATGACTCCTCTCTTCAATCAGGCTCTCTCTCTAGCCTGCGCAAGTTGTTTAGGCCTCTCATCTCAGCCTCAATTTGTTTGATTGATCTTCGAATTGGAAAAACAAGCCTTCCCCAGCCAGATTGGTCGGTCGAATATCTGACTCGAACTGTGGAAACGCACTTGGAGCTTATTCGATTCTTATCATCAGTTTTCTTGATCTTTGAGTAGGATCTAGTTTAGGGTTTAGGGTTTAGGGTTTAGGCAGGCGCAGAAGTAGAGAGTAGAAAGACGCCTCAGAAGCAGGGTTCGCATTGTAGGCCGTGTACTCCCAGTGCTCGAGCGCCTCGGCAGGCGCCGTTATTTTCGGCAGGCGCCGTTATTTTCGGCAGGCGCCGTTATTTTCGGCAGGCGCCGTTATTTTCGGCAGGCGCCGTTATTTTCGGCAGGCGCCGTTATTTTCGGCAGGCGCCGTTATTTTCGGCAGGCGCCGTTATTTTCGGCAGGCGCCGTTATTTTCGGCAGGCGCCGTTATTTTCGGCAGGCGCCGTTATTTTCGGCAGGCGCCGTTATTTTCGGCAGGCGCCGTTATTTTCGGCAGGCGCCGTTATTTTCGGCAGGCGCCGTTATTTTCGGCAGCATGGCTCCTCGTCAGGTGTAGGGGAATTTTCGGCAGGCGCCGTTATTTTCGGCAGGCGCCGTTATTTTCGGCAAATAGCTTTCTAAGTATGGTTCTTCAGTATGATGAAAATGTTCGCAACCTGCTGTATCGGAGATCATGCCAATACACGCAGAGCGGACTTGTGGATGCCTCTGTCCTCGAAGCTGATCTCGTCGAGAGGGTGAAGAGCTTCGCGAAGCGTTATCCGAACAGCAGGACAGCCCAGGCTTGCAAGGCTGTGGAGGGATGCACCCCCGACGCTATCGCAGAAGCCATCCGCTCGACATGTCAGCAGGCACGACGTGAGTTTCTGCAAGAAGCGATGGCTGGATGGAGTGACGCATCCAGAGAGTGGTTTATGCAGCAGATTGAAGAAGCCAAGAAGGAGAAGGTCGAGACATACACCGCCTCAGCAGGCAACGAGGTGACTTCCTTCATCTCCATGACTCTCCTGGGCATCTCCTCGGTGTATGTCAACCATGAAGAAAAGCTGAAGAAGAAATTTGAAGAGATCGGACTGATCGTAGACTCAGTGCAAGAGAGTAAAGCAATCATGTGGAAGGCTCCGTATAGACCCGAGATAGCGAGTGCTGAGGAGATCCCGGTGACTGTTTCCTTCCTCCGCAATGCACAAGCGGAGAAGCTCTGGCAGGGAAGAGAGGACTTCGCGATCGATGGTCGCAAGTTCACAGCTGTACATGTGAGCATCGTGCACGATCGATCTTTCAAGATTCGAGCCAAGAGAGGACCCTGGGGCAAAGGGGGCAGCTTGGCAGAGCTGACTCACCTGCTAACCTTGGGCGGCATGACAACGGCTGAGATAGCGGCCGTCTATCGCTATCAGCTGCTGCGCCAGTCCCTTGCAGCGGTCCAACTCCAGCCGCTGGCAGGCATGCTGGTCGCTGGGGCGCCAGGACAGCAAGTCCACAAAGGCTTAGGTCAGAAAGGCTTCATCGCTGTAGGGGCCAACGTCATCTGGAGACAGAGGGAGGTGGAGTGGATCGTCTCCTCGAGCTGCCCAGAGGCGAATGATACAGCATTTCGAGCTTTCCGAGAGAGCGAAGCGATGGAGGGAGTACACCTGACTCTGTTCAGCGAGGACCCGAAGATCAGAGAGGCGCTCGCAGTCGAGTTGACAGCTGATCGCTTTGTGTCCAGAAATAAGTTGAAGAAGGCATCAAGACTGCAGAAGAAGGCAGGCGGCAAGGACGGCAAGGAGATCAAGATCATCATCAAGTCGACGGCGGCATCTGGTCGCTTCACGAGGAAGGAGATGGAGGGGCTGTGCAACGGCGGCAACACGTCTATCGCAAGAGTCAAGAGAGTCTTGTTGGAGATCGCTAACAGGCTCGAGATCAACGTTGAAGGCATCGACATGGAGGAGGATTTGAACACCAAGTCCTGGAACGGGTCCAAGCTATGCATCCTCCTCGGCTCCACGGAGGATGCTCGACGCATGATGAAGGAGCTGCCCTTCTATCTCGAAGGCGCAGCAACCAAGCTCGAAGCAGTCGGCTTCGACAAGGAGCCTGACTCTGAGGCGGCTGGTCAGCGGGGCACCAGCGACGCAGCGCAGCGACAGGAGGAGAGCGAGGGAGAGTGGCTGGAGTTTACAGACCTGGAGAGGATCACAATGGAGGCAGCATCTCCGTCAAGCCAAGAGGACATGCAGCTCGTCAGCGAGCTGTCAGCAGTCATCGAAGATGCAGCTTCTTTGAACGAGGCGGGGACGAGCGAGCCGATCAAGCTGGTCCTGGACAAGGCCGTTGGCAACCTCCACGACACGTTCTACTCTCCGGGGAGCCTGGAGTTCATGTCGCTGGGAGAGTGGGCGAAGATGCCAGAGGAGCAGGGAGTTGGGCGCAACGTTCTCAAGGAGAAGCTGGGGAAGTGGCTGCAGAGCAAGCGCTGGACTCGCGTGCAAGGAGAGAGCAAGAAGGCAAGGAGGGGCAGCGCGTTCTCGCCACGGGCAACGGCAGCTGCTGAGCTTGAGCAGGAGGCGGAGAGCGACGACATAGAGCGTCGATCTCTTAGCTTCCTGTTCATAGCACTGAGTAAATTCGCAGAGATGCATGTGCTGGCCTGCTCGCTGAAGGTGGACAAGAAGGACCGACTGCGGGTGGAGATGAGGGAAGATGGCGAAGAAGAGGAAGACATGGAGGAAGAGCAAGGCGAGGGCGAGGAAGAAGACGGGGCGAGCCCGTACCGAGCTTGAGCTGAGCTCAAGGTAAGGAGAGAAGGTAGGAGGCGACCGAAAGCCAAGGTGAGGAGAGGCAACTTTCCTGACTGAGGCTGAGGAAGCTGAATGGAGCAGGAGTAGGTGGCGACCGAAGGCCAAGGTGAGGAGAGGCAACTCTTCTGACTGAGGCTGAGGAAGCTGAATGGAGGTAGAGTAGGTGGTGACCGAAGGCCAAGGTGAGGAGAGGCAACTCTCCTGACTGAGGCTGAGGAAGCCAAAAGAAGACAGCAGAAGTAGAGAGTAGAAAGACGCCTCAGAAGCAGGGTTCGCATTGTAGGCCGTGTACTCCCAGTGCTCGAGCGCCTCTTTAGACTAGGATCAACTTGCATAAGCCCACAACGAGGCCGAGCAACATTCTAGCATTCTAATAAAGACCACTAGTAGCGCAAAAACCCGGGAGCGACTCTTTTTT